>NW_019154092.1:208830-552495 GCF_002288905.1 Enhydra lutris kenyoni | reverse complement strand
ACACACACACACACACACACACACACACACACACACACACACACACACAGAGTAACGTATCATAACCAGAGTTTAACCCCTGGAATGCAAGGCTGGTTCAACACTCAAAAATCACTCAAAATTCCTAACATACTTAACAAGAAAACCCACATGACCATATCAATAGGTGCAGAAAAAGCATTCGACTCCGCAGGTGCCCACCAGATCAGACCCAGCTATTGCGCTGGCTTCTAGCAGCTCCTAGTGCAGTCATGGCAGAAGACAAGAAATACAGTTGATCCTTACTTAGCTGATTACTTGTTTCTTAGGGAGGCTCTTTCTGATTGGAATTCATGTGGAGAGCACACTTCTTTGCAAAATGCGTGGCTGGAGGACCCACTTAGACCTACACACACAATTCAAGGGGAGGGCTCCTGGTTGTGATGTCAGGAGACTGGTGAAGTCTGCTCTCGCCAAAGGCAAATCTGCCCTACCTCCATCCTACTACCTTCCCACTGGCCTGTTTGGGTTCCACGTCTGCCTACAGAAGGTGCTTCAGACAAACCCAGGCGGATGTTCCTCAGTCCACCAGGACAGTGAAAGGCATCTGTCCTGGAGGAAAAGGAAGCCCCAATCCATTCATCCCCTTTTTCCTGGAAACTTCCTACAACTTATCAGTCTGACTTTCTCTCCCTGGGATCTTCTGGGAACCACCCACCCTGACCCCTGTGCCCCCAACCATTTGTGTGACCAGGCTGACAAAAGTTGTGGGGAAAGGAGCACTGAGGCTGATGGTAACCTGAGATGGACAGACAGGCTCAGCACATAGACACAAGGACCTCATGAGGTGGTCCAGCCTTCTAGAAGATTTCTTTGGTGCAAGAACCACTCCAGAAACCAAATCTCCAAAACTCAGGGCCTTGGAAGTCTTTCTGAAGGGGCTTGGTACTGGTGTGATCTGACCAGCAAAGAGTTTGCTCTGAGGAAGGCCAGTGGGGGTGTGGGTGGTGGGGAACTACTAAATCAGAAAGGTCAAAAGGCTGTCTTCCAGGACCACCACGGCCAATGCCCGGTCACCAAGTAGCTGAACCCAGGCATTGAAAATACACTTGAAAATGGTTCATCCCTTCCAAAGCTCTCCTCAGATGGGAATTTCTCATCCTCCCCTGACAGCTTATCCCAGTGTTTAACCATGCTTACAGTCAAGATGTTCTTCCTTCTGTCCCACAGGGCAGCACAGATGCTGGCTAATTCCCTATTCTCTCTCTGAGGGCTGGACCACAGGACAGCATGCACCAGACAGCTCCCTCCCTGCTTTTGGGCTAAGTGACACTGTGCAGAAGACACACCTTCTGGAACCTCTACTGGCAAGGGGATAATGGGAGTAACCTGGCGGGGCTGTTCTGAGATTTTATGCTCCGCGAACCCAAATTCCTGCTCCAAGGACCCTGCTCCTTCTGGCCCCCTCTCAGGTGGTACTGAGGAGACTAACCATATTAAATCTAATTAAAAAGATAAAACTGAGGACACCTGGGTTGCTCATGGTTAAGCGTCTACCTTCGGCTCAGGCCGTGATCCCAGAGTCCTGGGATCGAGCCCCACATCAGGCTCCCTGCTCAGCAGGGAGCCTGCTTCTCCCTCTCCCACTCCCCCTATTTGTGTTCCCTCTCTCACTCTCTCTGTCAAATAAATAAAATCTTAAAAAAAAAAAAAAAAGATAAACTGCTGGAGAGAAAAAGACTCTCTGTTACGTAGGAATGCTTTCTGGGGTCTTCCACCTCTGTGTTCTATCCTAAACTAGGGCTCAGCAAACTTTTCTAGCAAACAGCCAGCTAGTAAATATTTTCAGCTTTACAAGCCATGTGGTATCTACCACTACTACTCAACCTTGCCATTATAGCATGAAAGCAGCCGTACATCATGCATGGACAAATCAGTGTACTGTGTTCCAGTAAAACTTTATTCATAAAAGCAAGTAGTGGGACTGAACTATTCCTTGGCCTAAATGATAAGAAGAGGCCCCAACCACCTTCCTCTCCTCAGTTTCAGAACTTGGCTGTTTCTTGCCATCACTGTGGACCTAGAAATTTGTTATGAGGATTAGGAACTCTTCTTATCTTTGCCCAGGCATTTAAATGCTGCCAAGAACCCACTAGCATAGGCAACACGCCATAAGACAAAAGCACGTCTTCCCTAGCTCACTTCATGTGCAGCACCTGACAATAACCCCCCCCCCCACACACATACACACTCATACTCATACTCGCACATTTACTCACTCTAAGTACCAACAAGTATAAAAGAATGAATTTGCGCCCTATAGGAAGAATATTTCTAAAGGGAAAGATCATTTCAGTAAAGGCAGAAAACATGAGCCAGGATCTTGATTCACACATAACAAGAGATTGTACTGGAAAACAGCATAGGACATTTGAAGGAAATGAATCATTTGGGAGCCCAAGGAGGAGGTCTGCACAGTGTCTAAGGCAACACCACAACCCGCCTGCCCCAACTGAGGAGGGGCCTCCACTTCAGCAGGCCTCCAGGTCCGTGGGAAGGAGAGCAGGATGTGGGCAAGGGAGTATGACAGGCTGGGTGGGGAGTTTGTTTGTGTAGGTTTCTGCCCGTCTATTTCCAAAAGGATCTGAGGCAGCCTTAAGAAATTAAACAGTGAGGGGCGCCTGGGTGGCTCAGTGGGTTAAGCCGCTGCCTTCGGCTCAGGTCATGATCTCAGGGTCCTGGGATCGAGCCCCGCATCGGGCTCTCTGCTCAGCGGGGAGCCTGCTTCCTCCTCTCTCTCTGCCTGCCTCTCTGCCTGCTTGTGATCTCTCTCTCTGTCAAATAAATAAATAAAAAATCTTTAAAAAAAAAAAAAAAAAGAAATTAAACAGTGAAAATAAGACCACAGGGAAGAAGACCCAAAGAATGTTTTAGGTCTCTAGGCTTTGTTAACCATGTCAAATGAGCTGATTGGCCCCCAAGCTTCCAGATGGCACAGGCTGGAAAAGGGGACAAGTCTTGGAAAAGTGCTGCCAAAGGATGGAAAAGAATACAGGAAGGCACGAGGGTACCTGGAATTCCTTTCTGTAGACTCCCAGGTCTGCGATTCCACTCATCCCCCAAGCTGCTGGACACAATACAAATAGACAATGGTGTCAGTGGGATACAAACAAGAGGTAAGAGTGAGGAACAAGCCCTGGTATATCTCAGCCTCCTCCAGATCCATAGGGATTTCCTTCAAAACAAAGTCCTGAACAGCTGCCAGCAAGACTGGGCAGGAGGAAGCTCAGGTCACGCCTTCCAAGTCTCAGGTGTGAGAGCCTGGCGCATGGGCCCTGCAGTTTGGGCTCTGGCTGGCAGCCCCAGCTTTGGCAGAGCCCACGCCCTCCACCTGACCTGGCCAGCCTGCCACGGGCAGGGCCTGAGAAGCAGGGTGGGGTCCACCAAGTGAGTGAGCCCAGAGGTGCATGGAAAGGAAGTCCCAAAATAATCACAATGCATGCTACTCTGGGCTGGAATGACGTCTTTGGTCCAGACGGGTCCAGGGTCAGGGTCAGGTGTCCTCCTCTGTATTTAAATGGGAGAGGGGAATCCAGGTCCAGAAAAAGCACGACACCAAACTGTTTCTTTCATTAAGCAGGACACACATGTCTCACAGGGGAGCTGATCTCAGTATGGCTCCAGGCAGGCTTGGCCACCTCCTGCTGGGGCACGCCCTTCCTGGGGCAGCCCAGCCAACTGCCCCTGATGCCCAGACTGCCTGCAAGGTCTCTATGGTTGCTCCCATGCCTTGTGGCCAAGAGGATCAGAGAAATGGATGAGAATGTCTGCCTCCAGCCCCCAGCAGCTCTGGCCTCATCCAAGGCTACTCTGTCCAGGTTTTGGAGGGGGTCTCTCCTCTTCTGGGCAGACTGACAGCATCACAGTACATGGGAAAGTGGGAATTGGGCTCTCCTCCTGCCCTCCCCTGGGAGAATGTGGCCCATTCTCTCACACATTCACAAGGTAGCTCAGGTGAAGATCATAGCTGATCTTCCCGGACATGGAGGTGGGAAATAAGTCTTAGAAGAAATACGTCCACCCCGTGTCCTGCCCAGGAGGCCAGGGAGGGGGCAGTAGCCACCTCCCCCATCTCACTGCACAGTCTACAAAGAGCTCTGAGAAAATGTAACCAAGTCAAAAGTATAAATGCCAGTCTGAAAAACCACCTGAGGCAGCCACGGGACAAGAGAGCCCCGGGGACCAGCAGAAGTAACTGCTTGTGTGGCAGCCATGGTTGATGCCGGGGGACCCACGCTCACGCCTGTCTTCCAGTTGTGGAGTCGGGCCAACATTTGCTGTTTCAGCACCAGCTTCCTTTAGACTGTGTGGACAGGAGAGATAAACTGGCCCTCCAGGCTGGTGGCTCAGATAAGGGAGAGAGTGCTCCTGTCACTGCCCTTGAGCAGCAGTGGGTCCCAAACACCAGACCCTCTGCCCGCTGAAAAGGCAGGAAGAGGCAGGGCCTGGCTCAGGACTCACTGGGGAAGAGGGAATGAGGAGAGGAGCACAGTGCCTGGAGGCAGGGAAGAAGGGGGTCAGAGCCCCTGGTCACTGCTGTGCAGGCTGCTGGGTGAAAACACCTATAATTGGGGCCTACAAACAAACCAGAAATCTCCAGGCTAATGACAGCCCCACTGAGCCTTGGAAGGATGGAGAACTTAACCAGGTCCCTTAGCAGCTGGAATCCGGAGCTTTGAATCGCCTGATCACCCATCCTCTCCTTGAGCCGAGCGAGACCCAGCAAGTCAGGAAGGCTGATGGTTTGAAGTATGGGGGTGGGAAGGGAGCCACTGTGCCTGTGTTGAGGGCCTGAATGGGACACACCACCACATATGGGACATCGCAAGGCTCTCATTTCACCTTCTCAGAGCTACATGAGGAGCAGGTCAGCATCCTCATCTGAGAGACAAGGCTTAGAGACACTAAGAAAATGTGGGACAGCCCAATGCCCAGCCTGGAGCCACTGCTCCTCTCCCCATGTGTGGGCTGCATGGTGCAGGTGCACGCATGCACACACACAGGCTTACTCATGTGCACACGCAGGGGTGTAGCACATGGACACACACATGCTCACATGTGCTCACACATGCTCACACTCACACAGACTCCCTTGGGTGGGTCAAGTTTTCCAATGGCCCGGGAAGGAAAGCACTCCTCAGGATGACTCCCAGGGTCTCAGGCTCTGAGATCCCCAGGCTCTCAGCACTGCAGGCCTGGGAGCAAATGCTGCTGCAAAGCCACAGAGCCAAAGTAACCCGCACAGAGCGGGCATCGGGGGCTGGCAGACACCGAAGCCACCCTCCCACCCCCCAGTGCTGTCTGCACTCCACTTCTCCAAGGGTATTATTCCCCTACCACAGCACACCCGAACCTGACACACGGCTCTCACTTTACCGTAGGCAAAACCTCAGGGCAACCCTCCTCTTTTTCAGAAGCATATTGGACAGAGGGAGAGAGGGACCCCGTGGCTCCCACTTGAAGGATTTAGTGCCTCATGGATAAGAAGGGTGGGGGACAGCAGAGACCCTGTATGCTCTGCTGGACCTGGAACTCATAAGGGAGCCTGTGCCCAGTCTCAGAGAGTGGGTGACAAGTGAGCTAACCCCTCTGTGCATTAAACACACACACACACACACACACACACACACACGGCAGCGGCCAGCCCAGGGAGAGGCCACCCCAGAGGCTGCGCTGGGGAGAGGAGTGATAACAGGATAGCTCTCAGCTCCAGAAGGCCAAGCGGGGTGCACACACAAGTACCAAGGGAGCCTGGACAGTACATGTAGGAGGCAGGCATGAAGGATAGCTTGGAGAGGTCAGAAGAGGGAGACAAGTAAAGGCTGAGAGGAGGCTGTGGGGTGGGACAAAGGAAGCTCACGAAGAAGGTGGCACGGGAGCTGGACCCTGGAGGACACAAGGATCTGGGCAGGTGGAGACACGTGGAGGGACATTCCAGGTGAAGAATGCCGTGCAGAAAGCACAAGGGAGGATGAACTTGGAACTAGTGGGGAGCAGGGAGCTGTTCTGCCACCAGGGCAGAGCCCAAGAAGGATGAGAAAGCAGTGTGGGTGCGTCCTGCAGCCTGATCTCCCGGCAAATGTGGTCATGGACCCCAGGCCAAGGGTGGCTTGGGCCCCGTGAAGACACACTTGGTGTATCCACTGGCTGACCTCAGGAGGGGGGACCAGAGGCATGCCCAAGGGCAGAGCAGGGTCACAATCAAGGTGACGGAGACAAGTCAAGGCAACAGGGGATGGTTTTTTGAGGCACGGTGGGAGGCTGGGGTAGGGGGCTTCCCACTAAAACACCATCTAATGTCAGGGACAGACCTGGAAGATGAGAGCACCCTCAACTTTTCGCTGACTCACTGCAATTCCCAGCTCTGAGAAGCCCTAGGCGCTGGAAGACGCCTCCCCCACAGGAGCTGGCTGTCAGTTGATTCTCTTCACTTCACTTTCTCTCCTCCCCCTGGATTATTTTGAAAAGATTAGGTTTCCTGTTTTCACTGCCTGGCTGGCCTAGCCTTCGCTCCATCCATCCACTGTCACGGCCGTTAGGGTAGTAGCAGGGCAGGAACAGGTTGGCACGCTCCGGGCCCTCCTGGCTCTCTAAAGAGGGCTTCGCCACCCCCTCACCCTGCACCAGCTGGCCACTCTGTAAACACCATTTCCTCCCTGCAAAGGGCAGGCAAGGCTGCAACCTCTCCCACAGGCAAGGAGCCTCTTAATGAAACAAGTAAACAGGCGATTCATCCTGGCCGCTGACAGCCACTTGCCCTCAGAGCTGGCTCATTCCAGGACAGAAAAGTCAGCCCTTTACGGTGGGCCTCCTCCGCCTTGTCTCCCTTCTCTTCCCCCAGCAGTGGGTGGACGGTGGCCCCACTGCCCCTGGCTGGGAGTGAAAGGTCTTCACAAGGAGGACCAGAATCCTCCATGCCTGACCAGTCACCTGTGGCCCAAGTGGTAAGTGAAGGCCTGCATGCGGTCAGGCTGTTTTCCAGCCACCACTGCCCACGCTGAAGCTAGCCCCAGGCTAGGCTGCCAGGCTGTCACTAGTCACCCCGACCCACCCAGGACCAGACCCCTCTCTCCTCACTGTTACCCTGAGACCTAGGCCTGAGGCAGCACTTTCCCAGCTCTCGGACCCACAGCAGCAGAGACAGAGGCTGCGCTGGGACAAGGTGGGGGAAAAGGGAGCATAAACCAGCTTCATTTGCCTTCGATATGGAAGGTCCCCACAAATTCTGGCTAATCAGAGTTCTGCAGCTGTTAAAGAAAAGGTTAAACTCAAGGAGGGGAACTCGGTTTCTGAGCGATTCATGCTTGCTGGGCACGAGGCTCTGACCTGGGTTACCTCATGGAACCCTTACACGGCCTTCGGGGAAGTGAAGGGGATGAGGGGACAGAAGCTCCGGGGCTGCCTAGCAGCAGGAGCAGTCACAATGCTCACCCAGTTCTGTGGGCTTCCCACTATTTCTGACCTGCCTGGGGAGCCAAAGATCAGATGAGAGCACAAACCCCAGGCAGGGGGGCCAGAGGGACCAGCCAATAGCATTCTAAAGGCTTAGTAGTTCAGGAGGAATAGAAGAATGAGAATAGGAATGCAGAGAGTTGCATGCAGGTCCCCATGCAACAGGAAAGGAATTTCTACCATTAGAGGAGGGTTATTCCACAGCCCACACTTCCCCTAGAATGAGGCCCATTTACTCTCTCGGGGCAGGTTCAAACCCCTTCCCTGATATTCTGGCCACAGTCAGGCCAAGACCCAACTTTTTTCCACAAGGCAGGATTCAATAACCTGAGCCACAGCTCTCCCTCCAGCAGGATGTGTGGGTGTCGAGGCCTCTCGTCCCAGCAGTTGGCCCTGCTCACGGTTGGGCAGGCAGCTGTAACTTAAGCCCAATGCCCACCGGCACAGCCCGGAGCCCCAAAGCCTGCATGGGAATGCCCTTTGTCCAGTGCTCACGCTGTCCCATGCACAGGCAGAGTGTGGTTCACCTCAGGCAATTTATTTAAATTTTTATCTTGAAGCACTCTCAAACTCACAAAATCCTGCAAGGAGATTACAAAGAACCATCGGTTTAGGGGAACAGCAATAACCTGCAAAAAAGGAACATGGGGGATAGACAAATACACCTGCGACCCCAACTCAAATCAACCAGACAGCAGTGTCCTTGGACATGAGGGTCCCCATGATGTCCTCTCTTCCTGTATCAGGATGGTCAGCTCGTGCTGGCTGGGCCCACACCTTACGGAGGTAGGCGACCAACACCTCCGACAGCCTGGGTCCATTTGTGCTGCCATCAAGACCCACCCACCCTCTGTCCAGGTGACAGGAAGGGAAGCTAAAACATGTCCCACAGTGCCAGTCCCTATCTCCAGACGTCTTCTTCCCGAGGTCCAGGCTGCAGAGGTCACGCCTGCAGGCCTAGGAGACCTAATAGTCACCCCCGACCCGCACCTCCACCCGTCATCCTCTGGCTAGGTGCCCAATGAATAGTATGGGGAGAATTTTCATTTTTAAACCTAATACGAGACATGGTAGAAGCCAAAATTCAAAGGAAGAAACCCCCAACAACTTCATCTCCTTGATTTATTGACAGCAAGAGAGGACAGACACACATCTGGACACACACAGTGCTGTGCCTCACTCTGAATAGGAATGAGTTCCACGCCACTACACGGTTTTCGTCCTTATCATCGATGATGACAGAACAGTCCACCAAGTTACTGTAACCCCTTTTCTACTGCAGGGCGTTTATTTTGTTTCCAGTTTTCCACTGTTATGAACACAATGAATAGCTTCACATAATAATACCAGAAAGGAAAAGGGAGGTGGGGGAGTCCTATTTCCTTAGAAAAATACCCTAGGGTGGGATGACTGGGTCTGAGTTTATAAACATGTTAATAACTTTTCAACAATAGAGACACTAGAATTCAAAGAGAAAGATGCCCTTGAAGCATGATGAAAAGGGGCTAGGAGTAACCTCACGTTTTGCTTTCTGCAGAATGCCCCACACAGATCCAAAGTGAGGCTGTCCTCCAGTCGGGCATCTGGGTGGCTCAGATGGTTAAGCATCTGCCTTTGGCTGGGGTCATGATCCCAGGGCTCTGGGATCCAGCTCTGCATCAGGCTCCCTGCTCGGTGAGGAGACTGCTTCTCCCTCTCCTTCTGTCCCTCCCCCTCCCCCGGCTCATGCTTGCTCTTCTGCTCTCTCTCTCTTAAATAAATAAATTAACTAATTAAAGAAAAAAGAAAGAAAGTGGGGGCTGTTGACACTTATCAAGGCCCCCAGTCCCAACCAAAGAAGAAAGAGCTTGCAACACCTACCCCAAAATGCACCCACAGCTTCCTCCCAATAATTCAAGGGAAACAGAAGGCTATGTTTAAAACGTTTCTCAGTTAGGCTTTATAATTACCAACTCTGCCAGATTTCCTGAACATGGCAAAATCCATGGGAATCTGGTTATTCTGTTTTTTTTTTTAAAGATTTATTTATTTGAGAGAGAGCGAGAGCATGAGTGGGTGGAGGGGGAGAGGGAGAGAGAGAATCTCAAGCAGACTCCCTGCTCAGTGAGGAGCCCAATGTGGGCTTGATTCCAGGAACCCGGGATCACGACCTGAGCCAACATCAAGAGTTGGCCGCTTTAAGTGACTGAGCCACCTAGGCATGATGGGAATCTGGTTATTCTAGAGAATGACCCAGGTTTCCAGGAATGGTGTAATTTCTGGAGTCTCAGTCACCATCTGACTCCTCCCTTGATTCACTGATCCCATATCCCTCTTACATGCCCCTGTCTCCTGAGGGCAGGCTCCAAACCTAATTCCCACACTGCCGACCAGGGTGCAGAACCATAGTCCTACCCCAGGGCTGGGCCCAACCTGCCCACTCTGTTCCACATAAGAAGCAAAATGTCAAATCAAGCAGATCCCTGTCCCACTCATTTTGTTCTCATTTTGTCACTGACTCGCCCAGGAGCAGCTGGAATCAGACAGAAACACTCTCCCGTCTCCCCCACCTCATCGGAGGCTCACCACTTCCCAGGAGTGGCTGACTCAAATTCCCCTGGCAGAGAAGGTGGCTGGAAACGGAGGTATGACTTGCAGCCAGAAACGCCCCTTTCCAAGAACTCCAGTCCTTTTTATCAGCAACCTGCTACATTCCAGAGGGCTGTGGGCTCCTGGCAGTCACTGAAAGAGAATGGTTCCTTTTTCCCATCTCCCATGGTGGCTGAGTGGGGCCCCAGGTGCTCGTGCAGGAGGGACCGTTCGCAAAGGGTCAGGAGTAAAAGCATGTATACCCCTGCTAACAGCAGCATCAGTCATAATAGCCAAAAGACAAAAATAAACCAAATGCCCATAGATGGAAGGGGTAAACAAAATGTGGTCTATCCATACAAAGGAATATCATTTATTGTTAAAGAGGAAGGAAACTCTGATACACACTACAACATGGATGAAACTCCCATTATGCTCAGTGAAATAAGCCAACCAACAAGGGACAAATACTCTATGATTTCACATATATGAGGTCCCTAGAGTCCTCAGGATCAAAGACACAGAAAGGACAATGGTGGCTGCCAGGGCGTGGGGGAGGGAGGATGGGGAGTTTAATGAGGAAAGAGTTTCAGTTGGGGAAGATGAAAAAATTCTGGAGATGGATGATGGTGATGGTTACACAATGATGTGAATGTGCCTAATGCCACTGAACTTCATGCTTAAAACATTTTATCGCAATTTAAAAAGAAAAAGAGGAAAAGCAAAGTTCTGTGACTGGCAGAAAGCCCCGCCTCTTTCCTCTGCAAATGCAAGGTTGGACAGCACACACTCACACACACAGGCTCACAGCTGCTGAGCCCCTCACCTCACCCCACATTGCCGCCAAAAAGAGCAGGTCGTTCTAGGGACCAACTCTGTTTCTCTACTCTGGGAGGGAAGTTGGGCCAGGCTCCCCAGCCAGCCAACACCACTTGGAAAAGACCCAGGACACAGATCTCCAGGAAGAGGCTCCCCACAGATCCCCAGCTGCTGCCCCCAGGAGAGAAGACACAGAATGAAAGAATCAGCCACAAGCCAGGGTCCTGGAAGCCACGTGGAGGCGGGGATGGGGCAGGGCCCATCCGGGAGGCTGAGCTAGGCCAGGCTCGGCTCCTGTGGCTCTTCTCTCGTCTGTTCCCTATACTGAGGTCTAAAATGTCATTTCAAAAGAAGGGCTCTGTTCCTGAAACAAAACCAAAACATTTGAAAAAAATCACTTCTTGGAAATGCACACCCTGGGCTTTTCCAACTCTGATGAAAAAAAGGCAGCTTCTCATCTTCCACTTTGGTCCCTTAAAAAAAAAAAAAAAAAAAACCCACAACCAAACCCAAACGTCCAGCCAGCTGATGAACCAGCCAACGTCCTCTCCTGCTAGCTGTCATACAGCAAGGATGGTCACAACAACACAATGAGGAACGCTAGAGGCGAGCCACCAGCTGGGCTAAGTGCTTTTCTTGCACACATCACCTCACCGAATCTTCACGGCAAGTCCCTGAGCAGATGACTACTGATTCCTGTTTTACAGATGAAGAAAAGTCACCATCCTTCATCAATTCTCAGACATGCATTTTCCAGAAGTTTCAAAGTGGGATCATACAATCGTCTCTGGCTCTTAAAACGACTGAAGTGTTGCCTTCCTTCTTGGCAGCCCATCAGCTAAATGGGGCGCCCCACTGAGGGAGTGTCCAAGGGAATGAAACGCCCCACCCTTCCAGCAATGGAGACAGACCGCCGAGCCATCCCTCACACTGCCAAGTCTTCTGCAGACAAGACCCTGATTTATGACCAAGTAACTCATTCCTCTGTCCGGATAATACTCGGAACTGGGTGTGCAGTTTGCACCTGCCACGTCTCTTGGCCAGAGAGCAGGTGCATCTGTTTTCCTCTTCAAATGAGGAAACACACCAAAGTGCGAAGTTATAAACACCCTGTCAAAAGATTCAGAGTAGGCGGTTCCCGGAGGTTATGGCGTGTGTTGGGAGATGCCATGCTCACACTCCATGGTGTGTGCAAGTCTACAGTGCTATCCAGCCCCAGAAGCCCCCTGCATTCCCAGAACAGGAACTGTGCCCCTGACGGCCCCAACCCCCACAGAGCTCCATGGGGCATATTTCAGGCCCTGAGAGCCCTTGGGCTTATGTACCTACGCAGCAACAACTCTGGGAAGTCCCAGAATCCAGTGTACTGCTTGCTAAGACCCTGGGGTCCTGGGCAATGGGTGTTCAAATATCACAGAGGTTCCCAGGGACATGTGTCAGAAGTTACGGGTCCAAGGACTATGGGTGGTGAAGGGATCGACTGTGGTCACAGCCCACCCTGCACAGAACCAGCGCACCTGCCCATACTAAGCAGAGTCAGTCCTCAGTCCACAGCCTGGATTCCAGGCCATGGGTGATCATCATGGCCATATGCCAGGGCAACTGTTCTCCTGCCCCCAGCCCCCTTCCCGTGGCCTGGCCAATCTGGCAACAAACGTGACAAAGGGGAACTCAGCTGCTGGACTCACAGCGGGGACAGGCACACAGGAAAGCTACAGGCCCTTCTCAAAGGCTGAAGGTTCCAACCTCCCATCCACGTGCTACCTCTGGGATCTAAGCCCAGAGAGAGGCTGAGGAGAAGAGAAGTGGAAACCTGGGTTATGGAAAGGGGAGCCAGAAGCCTAGACAGGGGATTATTCCCTGGTACCCTGAGGGGAGCAGCCTCAAACCAGGCCAGAAAGGCCAGGTTCAGGGAGGAGCCAGGAACACAAGAAGGGGAGCAGCTCCTCATCACCCACCCACCCTCCAGTATACAACATGACCTGGAAGATGAGACTTCCAAAGAAACCATTAAAAAAGGACAGTGTCCACCAAAAGCCCTATGTTGTATAATCTCATTTGCATGCACTGCCCAGAAAAGGCAAATCCACAGAGACAGCAAGCAGATTAGGGTGTCCTGGACTAAGGGGAGAAGGATAAGGAGAGACCACTGGGTAGGACGTTTCTTTTGGAGGGGACAAAAATGTTCTGGGACCAGACAGAGCTGGTGGTTACATCACTCAACCCCGTGAACATACTAAAAACCAGTGAATGGTACACCTGGAATGGGTAAACTGTATGGTATGTGAGCTCTACCTCAATAATGCTGTTTGAATAGAACAGAAAGGAAAAGGACTGCATTGACCCGCCCACATGAAAAAAATACTCCTCGTTAATAAAACAAAATGAGGGGCGCCTGGGTGGCTCAGTGGGTTAAAGCCTCTGCCTTTGGCTCAGGTCATGATCCCAGGGTCCGGGGAACGAGCCCCACAGCGGGTTCTCTGCTCAGCAGGGATCCTGCTTCCTCCTCTCTCTCTGCCTACTTGTGATCTCTGTCAAATAAATAAATAAAATCTTTAAAAATAAATAAATAAAACAACAAAAAAAATGAAATGAGCTATCAATACCCACAACTCAGATGAATCGCCACTGCACCAAGTGACAGAAGACATACCCAAAAAGGCTACACTCTGTAGGATTCCATTTATAGGACACTTGGGAAAAGGCAAGGCCACATGGAAAGAATGCACATCAGTGTTTGCCGGTGGCTGCAGGTGGAAGAGACGCCTCCAAGGGACGTGGGTGATGAACCTTCTAGGGTACTGGACTTTCCTGGGGTGACAGCTCTTTCTGGGGTGATAGCACTTTTTGGAGCGATAGAGCTTTCTGGAGTGATGGATTTGTGTATCTTGATTGTCATGGTGGTTACACAACTCTGTCATCACTCACAGAAGAGCACACCAAGAAGGACATTCACTGTCTACAAATTGCATTTCAACACACACATGCACAAAACAACTGGCATCATAGCACTTTTTTCATCTCTGGTATTTAAAAAAAAAAAAAAGAACCGATAATTTACAAGATACATATTTTTTTTTCTTACTCTTGACTCAAAATTTTGTTTTCCTAACATGGACAAAAATTCCTGTAATTGGAAATCTGTTAAAAGAGGAAAGGGAACTGACTGAAAAACAATGCGGTGAAGAGAAAAATCTGTAACTCTGCCTGGTAACTTACTGCCATAATCATCCCGCAATGTATACATATGTTAAATCGTTATGTTACATACCTAGAACTAATACAGTGTTACGTGCCTATGATAGCTCAGTAAAAATACATACATAAAACGAACAGCTAAAAGGGAGGCAAATAAATGCAAAAATCTGATGTCGAAAAAAGACCTGCCGGATCTGCAAACCCAGGTTCATGGCAGCATTATTATTATTTTTTTTAAAGATTTTATTTATGTATTTGACAGAGAGAGATCACAAGTAGGCAGGCAGAGAGAGAGAGGGAAGCAGGCTCCCTGCTGAGCAGAGAGCCCGATGCGGGGCTCGATCCCAGGACCCTGGGATCATGACCTGAGCTGAAAGCAGAGGCTTTAACCCACTGAGCCACCCAGCCGCCCCTCACGGCAGCATTATTTAGAACGGCCCATGGTGGAGGCAACAGAAGCATTCCCCATGGACGAATCCATCAAGTAATGTCGCACATCTCTCCCACAGAATACTACTCAGCCTTCAAAAAGAAGAACGTTCAGACACATGCTCTAATGTGAATGAGCCTTGAAAACATTCTGCTAAGTGCAATAAGCCAGTCATAGCAGGACAAGTGCTGTAGGATTCCACTGATAGGCAGTACCTCTAGTGGTCAGGTTCACAGGGACAGAAAGTAGAACATGGTGGTGGCCAGGCGCTGTGAGAAGCACGGATGGGGTGGGGAGTTAGTGTTTAACGGGGACAGAGTTTCAGCTTGGGATGATGAAAACAGGTATAGAGAGGGATGGTGGTGGCTGCCTAACACTGTGAACAACTTCATGGTAATTGGTCGTTTATCACAATTAAGCCGACAGACAAATCGCAAGGACTCTTTCCTACATTGTAAGCAAGCATGCTCGTTCTGGGCTGGGGAGGATCCTGACATCACAGCCCTGGACGCAGCCTTCAACCAGCCCCAGGCCCGGGAGGAAGGATGCTGAAGCACCAAGCGCGGCTTCTCTCTGCTGTTCCAGCCCGAGGTTCTCCCACCCACCAAGAAGGCCTCATGGAGGTTTCTGGATAGCCCACACCATCCTTGTGAGGAGCCAAGCGAAGCGTAGAATTGCACAAACACTGAAGCTCGAGAGTGTCTGTTTTGCACACAGACACAAAATACCACACTGTCTGGGCTGTTGCTCCCCCAAAGGAGGCTGTGAGCCAAGAAGCCACAACAAAGGTGAGCACAGGCGGGTGCACCGGCCTCAGCCAGAGCGGGGCTGCCTGCTGCCCAGGCTGGGAGGACTTCTGTCCACAAAGTACTCAGAAACCCAGAGAGGCCTGAGCACACCGAGGGGGGAAATTAAGCAAGGCCTGTGGCTGCCAGGACGGCTCTCACACCTCACACTCACCCCTTCTCCAGGTAAATGCCACCAGGGGCTTTCTCTGGACCAAAGCAGCACACCAGACTGCCCTCCCTCATGGTCAGTCAGTCCCCTTGTCCCAATGCCGTGCCCCAGCCATCCCGAGCCTCACGGAACAATGCGGCAAGCTGTGCCGTCCCACTCCTCCCTGCCTCTGTGCACGGGTCTGTCTCTGCCCTGGAGGGCCTTCTGTCTCCCCCACACCCGCAAGAGCCTAACATACTCCTTTCCATTTGGATCCATTCAAGACCCAACTAACGGGCCACCCTCTCCCAGATGCCTTCCTTGGGCTACGCCAGCAGAGTTAGCCCCTTTTTGGTGCCCAGCTGGTATTGAACTCCATCACATCATCCATCTATAGGTTTTTTGGAGTCAAGGACTATGTCAAGACCTAAGCACAGGGCTTGGACCCTGTGTAGCAGGTGCACACAAACCTCAGATGAACACACGGACAGAGGGATGGTTGGATGACAGATGGATGGGTGATGGGTGGATGGACAGATGATGGATAGATGGATGTCTGGAAGGGCTGATGATAAATGGATGATGGATGGTGACTGTCTGTGTCCTCCTAAAATCCATATGCTGAAACCTAATCCCCAGTGTGATGGCATTACAAGGCGGGGCCTTCAGAAGGTGATTTGGTCACTAGGGCTGAATGTCCCAATGAACACTAATGACTGGGATTAGGACCCTTATAAAAGAGACCCCAGGGAGCTCCCTCATCCCTTACACCATGGGAGGACAGCAAGAAGGCAGCCCTCTATGAACCAGGAAGAAGGCCCTCACAAGACACCAAATCTGGAGATGCTGAGATTTTGGATTTTCAGCCTCTAGAACTGTGAAAAACAGATTTCTGCTGTTTATAAGCCACCCAGTCTATGGCACTCTGGTACGGCAGCCCAAATGGATTAAGGCAGATGGCTGGCTGGCTGGATGATGGATTGATGAAGGGACGATGGATGGGGTGGCTAACGCACAGCTCCTGCTTTCTCTGGAACATCTGCTACTAGGAAACACATGAGCAAGTCTACTCACACATATTTGGGGCTTGAGGAAGATTCAGGATTCGGAGACCCCGTTGTCTCAACGTAAAGGGTTTCCTTTACAGCTTTGATCAATAAATGATGATTTTCTGAGAACCTTTTGTTATGGCAATTTTTGGACACAAACAAAAATGGAGAGCAAAGTACCATGAAGGTCATGTCTCACCACCCGGCTTTGGCCTTGTTTTGGGGGATGAACACCCAAGTCTGGAAAGCAGCCGGGAACTATGAACCAGGCAATCATTTCCCATCCCAGCTCTGCCCCCTCAGGTGACTTGCTGGAGGGGAGAGCCCTGGGGGGGGGGGCGGAGAGTGACCCCGCCGGCCTCCCAGGTTCCATGAGGAACATTAACGAGGGCTCCTGAACATGGGAAACACCCACACAGGGCTCTGTCATCTTATTTCACAACCACCAGGAATTAGGAGGCAGTTCACTGTAGGACAGGGGTTAGCAAACTCTAGCCCATGGGCCCAAACCAGCCCATCACTGCCTGTTTTTGTGTGATGTGGGATCTGAAAATGGTTTTCATATTTTTAAATGATGACACTTTAAACGGTTATATGAGGACCTACTTAATACCCAGGACTGCAGAGCAAAGAGCAAAGGCTCAGATAACCACCTGTGGTTCAAATCCAGGTTCTGCCTTAGAAGCTTCTTACCGTTCTGAGCTCCTGCTGTCTGAGCACCAATATTGCAGGCATCACCTAGCTCCCTGCAGGGCGGAGTGAGGCTCAGATCCTGGAAGGCACTTGGGATTCCATTACAAAGAGCAAAGCCAAACCCAAATGCAAAGTTCCAGTAAAGAGGGGGGATCCTCTCTCTCCTGCCAGACTGCCCAAGAGGGAACACTGGCACACTCTGGGGGTCCCAGGCAGTCAAAGTGCAGAAGAGAGCTGAGCCGGCCAAAGAGAAAGTTCTTTAGGAAAGAACAGACTTCCACGGAGGTATCCATGCCCCACTGGAGTGCAGACAGTCAACAGAGTCTCCTTTCTGTCCTTGAGCCCTCCAGACTGACTGACCCAACTCCAGAGCTGGCTAGCTCCGACACAGTCCCTGCTCCACTGGCAAGGAGAATGCTCAGCAAAGGATGGCAGGGGCCAGACAGAGAGCTTCCCCTGCAGGCAGCAAGGCTTGGACTCTGATCTCAGGTGGGGCTTACACCAGGCAACAGGCCGCTGGAGGACCAGTCATCTGTGATGAAGGGGAACAATGGCCTCAAGGTACCAAATGTCCCCACACCTTGGTTTGGAGATGCACACAGGCAACAGCCACACACGTGAATCCTGCTCATTTCGGTGCTGGCCTTAGCACAAGCCTTCCTGACTATGCAGAGCTGTGCTCTGTCTGGCAAGACACCAGCTGGCATGACCAGGCCTCCCCCTGCCAGCCACCTGCCTGGATACCATCACCTCCGCCTGGGCAGACACCCTCCACATTGTCCTCACCCCTCCCACTTCGGTCTGGCCCTGCTCTGCATTTCAGCATGTTGCCCAGGTGACACCAGCACAGCCTTCGAGCACCTGCTCCCAGCCCAAGGGCTGGCAGTGGGCGGCAAGAAAAAATGACAAATCAGCCCTCAAAAAAGCATCACAGCTTCCATTTAAACTTGCACACAGAACCAAATCCACCCCCTGGCTGGCTCGCCACAGGCTCCCTGGACCCCAGTCACTGCACGCAAGCCAGACCCAGTGGGGTCTTACAGAGAGACTGCTTCAGGACCCCTGCCAAAAAGGTTTCCCTGCCAGCCAAGTGTGGCCACGCAAGCTCCTCTCCCTCCCATAAAATCCCTTTTCTACCATGGCATTTGGCTTCCTTGGAGCCTCCATTAAAGCCAGGCAAGAACTCCATGGCCAGAATTAACTGGACAATGCTATCTAGCAGGCCTAATCCATGGCCGGGATACATGGAAGAGAAGCTGAAATGCTTTTCCAGTTCAATTACAAGCAGCCCAGGGTAGCAATAAACTAGCAAGTCTCATGATAAACAAGGGGATGGGGAGTTCTTTCCCTACCAAGAACCACCGAGCTGGCAAAGAACTAAGTGTCATATAGCCCGTGATCTTGGAAAGCTCCCCAAACGAGAGACTGGACAGGTGTGGCTCCTGCTCAGGGCCTCTCCCAATTCCAGGCCCACGGGACTGGTTATTTCTGGGGAACATTAAGGATCTGGGAGTCATGAGGGGACCCAGTTTAGGACAGATGCCTCCTAAACCAAACCTTAACCTCAGATCCCGCTTCTCTAGACAAAAACCCCAGATCACAATTTCGGATTTGGCGGAGGCAAGCTTCTCCCTGCCCCAAGCTCCCCCTCCCCCTGCTGCCCCTCTTCCCGTCCCCTTGCCTCAGGAGAAGGCTGCCTTTTTTTTTCTTTTTTCTTTTTTTCTTTTTTTTAAATCTCCTGAAGGAACCACTTCAATAAAGTCCTACAAAAGGAAAGGCGCAAGAGAGAGGTCCAAAGAGAGCAAAGGATTAACTATAAAACCAAGAGTAAACTGGAACATTTCCGGAAGGTAACTGTGCAGAAGACATCAAGGGTCTTCACACCATCCACACCTCTGACTCGGTAAATCCCCTGAGAGGCCCACCCTCGAAGAAGGAGGCAGAAATGCAAATGGAAACCCACATAAGATGTTCACTGACTGTAATGCCACTGAACTATACACTTGAAATGCGGTATACACAAACAATGGATATTATTCAGCCTTAGAATAGAAGGAAATTCTGACACATGCTATGACATGGAGGAGCCTTTATGCTCAAAGAAATGAGCAATGATACTATATGAGTCCACTCACTGACTCCCTAGAAGAGTCAGATTCATAGAGATGGGAAGTGGAATGGGGGCTGCCAGGAGCTGGGGGAGGGGGGCTGGGGGGTTACTGCTTCACAGGACAGAGTCTCAGGTTTGCGGGATGAAAGGAGTTCTGGAAATGGACGGTGCTGAGGGCTGCCCAACAGTGTGAAGGTAATTAATGCCACTGACCTAGACACTAAAAAATGTTTGAAATGGTAAATTTTGTTACGTATATTTTACCACAATTTAAAAATATTAATGCAATATGCCAAAAACCATTGAACGGTAAAATTTATTTTTTTTTAAGATATTTATTAAAGTTGTCTCCACCCCCAACGTGGGACTCGAACTCATGACCTCAAGATCAGGAGTCGCACAGTCTTCTGATTGAGCCAGCCGGGTGCCCCAAAGGGTATACTTTAAATGGGTGAATTGTACGGCATGTGAACTATGTATCAGTAAAAATTTTCTTTAAAAAAAAAAAAAAAAAAAAAAAAGATGCTCACTGCGGCACCTGGCTGGCTCAGTCAGTGAAACATATAGCTCTTGATCTCACGGTCATGGGTTCAAGCCCCATATTGGGTGTAGAGAGTCTATTTTTTTAAAGATGCTCACTGAAATATTGTAGTTACCAACTACATTCAGTAAATAATACTTTTTTGCTCTGCTTTATTGAGAGACACTGTGTGTGAGAGTGGGGGCAGGGGGAGAGGGAGAGAAAAGAAGAGAGAAACTTTTAAGCAGACTCCACACCTACAAAACCCAGCTCAATCTCACAACCTTGAGATCATGACCTGAGCCCAAACTAAGAGTCGGACACTTAACTGACTGAGCCACCCAGACTCCCCTCAGTAAATACTTTAAAATGTCCAACAAAACTAATTAAACTTAGACCAGTTAAACTGTAACTCTATCACAAAGTAACAATATGGTCCTTCAAAATGTTTATAGACTATTAAGTAAAAAAGAAAAGGCTCTCCCTAACTGACAAGGGGAAGACACCCAACTAATGCAGCAGGATGTCAGCTACATAAGATTTTATCATCAAGGGGCGCCTGGGTGGCTCAGTGGGTTAAGCCTCTGCCTTTGGCCAGGTCATGGTCTCAGGGTCCTGGGATCGAGCCCCGCATCGGGCTCTCTGCTCAGCAGAGAGCCTGCTTCCCCCTCTCTCTGTGTCTGTCTGCCTCTCTGCCTACTTGTGATCTGTCAACTAAATAAATAAAATCTTTAAGAAAAAAAAAATTATCATCCAGTCAGAAAGAAAAGAAAATCTCCATTAACACTGAGCTGAAGTCTGTCTCCCTGAACAGGTCAGGCTTCCAGCTCTGACCTAAAAGCAATCCATGCTCTCTTCTACCTGTCAACCATTTAAAACACAGAACAAGCACTTGTGGATTCCCGGAGCATGGTTCTCAACCCTGGCTGCAGAGGGAATCACTCACAGAGCTTTTCCAGAAACCCAAGCTGGTTTAGCGGAAGAAATCAAACAGCCGTGTGTGAAGTGTTTAGGAAGGGGGCGGCCTCTGGGAGCTGAGAACAGCTGACAGCCAGCAAGAAAATGGGACCTCAGTCCCACAACCACAAGGACCTGGATTTTTGCCAACAAGCTGAAACTGGAGGAGACACAGAGCTCCCAAATGGGAAGGACAGGGACCCTGGCCCTGGGCAACACTTGGATTGCAATCTTGGGAGACCCTGAGCAGAGGACCAGCTAAGCCACGCCCTGACTGCTGACCCATAGACACTGAGTTTTCAAAACAAAATAAGAACCTCCGGAGTGACCTACTGTGGACATGTGTGTGGGGCTGTTTTAGCCATAGCAGAGGCAGTCTATGTGGGCAGCTGGGGTGGAGACCTACTTCTTTCATTCTCTGCCAGGCCAAATACCCCCATTTCCCGTAACCACTCTGCTGGCAGCCTTCAGGCTTAGCTGTACCAAGCAGAAAGTACGACTATGGCATTCCCAGGTCTGCACACTTCCATGAATATCAGGGGAAAACGTGGCCTCCTAGACATCATGTGCTATGCCTGCTGACCCTTAAAAGGTTTGCAGTCGAATACAAACCCCCAGACCTTTTCCAAGTAAACCACAGCCAGGCCCAGGCTTTCAAAAACCCCTGTGAACCTTCAAAACAAAACAGCTCTGAGAGGGAACAGCCAAGGACAGTCCACGGATCCTGCCCTATTGCTCCTGCCTGGTCTGTGCACCCTGGAGCCTGAAAGTCAGGCCAGCCGGGGTGTCTGAGCACATACCGTGATGCCTGCAGGTCCTGCCTCGGCCTTTGATGTCCAAGGTCGGTTGTATTTACGCTCCTGTCCAGTCATGCCCAACTCAGAATTCAACAAACATAAGTGACCCTCCTCTCCTTAGGAATGGCTTCCATTAATTCACATACTTGAGGGAGCCAGGGAGAAAGGAGAAAGACATGAGAAGGAGACATCCCTATTCCGTTCTCTCAGATGTACCCTCCCGCACTCCTGGGCTGCACCCCTGCTTGTTGCTCCCCAGTAGCCAACCGTGCCAATTTTGCACCTGCAGCAAGGGAAGCAGGCCCCTTGCTGGCTTTCTGGAGGCCCGGCTGTCCAGCCCAATGCAGCAGACATTTCCTGAGCAGCTGGAGCAAAATGCCTCCCCCAGCCAGCCAGCAGGCCGGGCCTTAGCCCATTAACCTTCCTGGACTTCCTTGCCAGAGTTTCTGGAACCTGAGACTGCAGACTAAGCAGGGATAAATAAGCAACCACAGGGCTCATGGGGCCAGAGAAGCCGGGAGATGACAAAGGAATTTTTGGGACCAAGTCTCTGACGCTTCCTCACACACCCCTTTCTGGAGCCATGGGCATTCTTTTCCAGACCCGCACTGGTCTACTTCTGGAGACTCACACCCCTTCTAGAGCACCTCTCTACCCCTCCACACACGCAACCCAAACAGCCCTTCTGGAGCCTTGCCTGCTCTTCCACAGAGGAGAATCTGCTGCCCAGCTCATACCATTTGGCCACTGAAGAAATTCCACAGGAGAGGAAACCAGACTTAGTTAATAATCACAACCTGGACTTCTTAGGGCCAAATTATAACAGTGGCTCACCAGCTGCTTTCGGGGGCAAGGGTGGGCCCATCTGACTGCTCCATGACAAGACCCTGTTCCACAAGGGCCTCCCTACTGGGCACTCACGCACGTGGGTCTCAGATCCCAGACCTAAATTACCATGACTCACCGGGGCCCCTAAGCCACAGGCTCCGCATCTGATACCCCACTAGTACAGGGCTCATCATTGCATTCCTCTCCAGCCATACTTGGCCACCAGCCACGGGGACATGACCCACATGGCCACTGTCCCATTACCCCCTGTGCCAGAAACATGGCGGACCTCCCCATTCCCTCTCAGACCAGCTAAGGGGCCCCAACTCCCGCTCTCCCAAACGAACTTTCTGGCCTTACAGCCCCCTTCATCTCTGTCCCCTCCAGATCTTCTCACCCCTCACTCACCTCCCTAACCCCCTGTGTCCCGGGGTGAGCCAGGCCAAGGCCAGTGTCTCTGAAGCACCATCCCATGCACACAAGGCCCAGGCACCTGAAAGCCACATCACTCCTGGTCACTGTTCAGCAGTAACCCGATCACTGACCCCCCAGACACACCTTGATCACCTCCTTGGAGCTTCTATTTGGACCCTGGGACCAAGCAAGCCCATGGGTACACACTCGGGGAGCTCTCTCAAACTCCGATCCTAAATCCCTGACTCCTTCACCTTTCTGCAACATGAACCCCCCCCCACACTTCCCCTCTCATCTCAGACTCCCCTCTCTCTCATGAGCCCCCAAACATGCAAACCTCAGGCCTGCTCAAGCCTTCTTCTCTCTCCACACACCTGCTGGGCTGTCAGTCGTCCTGGTCTTGTCCTACCTGGCCCTTTCTCTCTAAAGGTCTGCAGCCTGCTGCTCCCACTCTACCAGGATGCCAACCCCCAGACTCTACCAGGCTCGCCTCTGTTCTCTTCTGTCACCTCCTCGCCTCTCTTCTCTTCTGTCACCTGCTTGCTCTCATCCTCTCCATCCTCCCCCCAGCCCCACTCATTCCCAAGACAACAACTCCAGGGGCCCCAACTCCCACCAGACCATCTTGTACACTCCTGCCAAATGCTTTTCCTGAGGCAAAGCTCCAAAGGCATCCCTTCCCCTCTCAACAACCTTCTACCTGCCCCATTACCCTTCGAGAAAGCACTACGTCCTCAGCTTGTTTTCCTGGGCCTGCCCAGCATTACCCTGACCCTCCTATATCCACCCTCACCTCCCCTGTTGCCCACATTTTACATTAATTCTCCAACCAAACAGGCTCTGCTATTTCCTAGCATGGTGATTACTTCCCAGCCTCTAAGCTCTTGCCACTCTCCTTTCCACCTAGAACCATCCTCCTAGCCCTCTTCCCCAAGGACACAGGACAGAGGACATGGGGCTTCCCGCCCATGCGCCCCACAGCCCCACTCTCTCCACAGAACCCCAAGACCTTTCTCACATCACTGTATTTCAAGTGCCTGCTTGTCTCTGCTCCCACCCTGGTCTGCAGGCTCCTCATACCCCGGGGCTAAGGGCTGAGTCTGAACCAATCTTCCTATTTCCTAGAACAGGGGAGGGACAAACCCTCCTGAAGAACAGTGTTTCCCCACCACCTTGGCCTCTTAAAAAATCGAATGCTCGCAATTACTGAACTCTGCACATAGTGGTCAAGACGGTACATTTTACATTATGTATCATTTTTTTCCACAATTAAAAAAAAAAAGGCAACAATGAATACACTGAATACCAGGGAGAGAGAAAGGATAGGTGAGACGGGCCCAGGCAGATTCTGAGCAACGGGGCTTAGTGTCCTCTCTTTCTTCCTTCATGGGGGTTTGAAAATGGCAATGCTTTCTAAATTAAGAAAGCAACTGTAATAAACAACAACAAAAATACACCTACAAAATACATTTCCAGGGGTGCCTGGGTGGCTCAGTGGGTTAAAGCCTCTGCCTTTGGCTTAGGTCATGATCTCAGGGTCCTGGGATAGAGCCCTACATTGGGCTCTCGACTCAGCAGGGAGCCTGCTTCCCGCCCCCTCCCCCGTCTGCCTCTCTGACTACTTGTGATCTGTCAAATAAATAATTAAAATCTTTAAAAAAAAAATACATTTCCAGTAACAATCCCATACCTCCAAATATGAATATAGACACATTCACCCATGTTCCCACAGGAAAGTAGAAAGCTTTCAGAAATCAACATTCATGAAAGAATCACATTTTCTGGTCTAGGGTCTAAGATTTAGGCAAACACAAATACCATTTTTGCACACGACGGCTGGCATGCTCCCACCCCCCTCCCCGCCCCCAAGAGAGTTGAATGTGCTATGCTGAGCATCAACCTAAGATAATTTACAAGTCAGGCCACTGGGACTTCCAGCCGACTGGAGGATGGTCAAATCCATTGTGGCGACCACCTCTCTTTGGAGGAGTCCAAGCATTGCTAGTCCAGCCTTTGCATTCCCCTGCCTTGCATCACAGCTGCTCCGTGACACCAGGCAAGGTCACGAGACAAAGATCCCCCTAACTATTCAAGTACAGAAGAAGTCCAAACAAGCGGATGGTCTTGAGTCTTTCACCTAAAACCTCAGCCATGGGGGTCCCTGCTACTTGTCCACAGGGGCCCCTATGAGAGAAAAATGCAAAACTCGGCAAATGCAGCAGATGCCCAGAGCACCGGCTGCTCTTCTCCCTTGAGCGGAGGCCTCAGTCAGCTCAGTCTCTGGGGGGCTTGCTGTCTGTCCAGCTGCCACCCAGGCCTGGCACCAAAAGGCTTAAGGAAGAAACTGAAAACATTGTGCTCTGTGAAACAAACCAGACACAAAAAGACAAGTGCTGTATGAGTCCACGTATATGACATCCTGGAGCAGAATACTTTCTGAATGATGGGTGCCAGGGTTTGGGGGTTGGAGGGGGTGGGAAGCTATTGTTTAATGGGGACAAAGTTTCAGCCTGGGATGATGAGAAAGTTCTGAAGATGGATGGCAGTGATTATTGAACAGTGTGAAAGTGCTCAATGCCAATGAACTGGACACTTAATGGTTTAAATGATACACTGTATGCTCTAATATTTCACCACAATAAAAGGGAGGGGCACCTAGGGGAAGACCACAATCTTCAAAGTCTGTGAATGGAAAATGCTGCCTCTGAACAAGCAGGTTCCTGATTGACAGACTATGACATGGAGCCTCAGGCTGGAGGTTGAATCAAGTTCTGGTGAGGCCAGCCAACTCTTAGCCACAGCTTGGCTTCTGGCATCCCATCCCCCCAGGGCCCTCCCCCAAGGAAAAGGAGGCTCCACCCATCCCTCCAGAATCTCCACACACAGGCCTCTCAGGCCTCAAGGTCTGACCGGGACCCCCATGAGCCAGTAGAGTGTACCCAGGCAGTAGTAAGGGCCCGGCCAGCCAGGTACCAAAACACCTTCCGGAATATTATTCGGCTACCAAAAGGAAGGAGGTGTTGATGCATGCTACAACAGAGATGAGCCCTAATACCTTATTTTAAGTGAAAGAAGATAAAAAGGCCACGTGTTATACAATTCCATTCATGTGAAATGTCCAGAAAAGGCAAATCTAGGGATGCCAGGGGGGCTCCATTGGTTAAGCATCCAACTCCTGGTTTTGGCTCAGGTCATAGTCCCAGGGTTGTGACATCGAGCCCTGAGTCCGGCTCTGTGCTCAGTGGGGAGTCTGCCTGAGATTCTCTCTCTCTCCCTGCACACACGCTCTCTCTCTCTCTCTCTCCCTCTAAATAAATAAACGATAAAATAAAATCTTAAAAAAAAAATAAAGGCAAATCTACAGAAAGTAGATGCCAGAGACTGTGGGAGAGAGGGGGTCATGGTACCTGATGGGAACAGTCTCCTTTTGAGGTGATGAAAAATTTTTCTAAAATTAGACAGTGGTGATGCTTGCGTAACCCTATGACTATGCTAAAAAAACACTAAATTGTACACTTGAAATGAGTGAATTCTGTGGTGTGAATTCTACCTCAGCCATTTTTTTAAAAAGACTTTAAGTGCGGAGCCCCATGCAGGGCTTGATCTCACGACCCTGAGACCATGACCTGAGCCGAAATCACAAGCTGGATGCTCAACCAGCTGAGCCACCCAGGCACCCCTCTACCTCGGTCATTTAAGAACCACCCCCACAAGGTGAGAATGCAGCTCCTGGTTTACAGGGGGTCAGTGAAGGAAACCAGACAACCATGTGCCCACCATCCCAGGCACCAGATGGGATGGAAACTGCATTTGCCCCCAGGTCTTCAAGCAAAAGACTTTCTGGAGCTCTCAAAAGGAGCATGTCCCCAGTCATGCTGCAGGTTTGATGGCCCCAGCCTCTCAGGGAGGGGGTGAGGTGTAGCTGGGGAACATCGTGGGCCACCCTGATTCCCCTGACGCTCTGGGGAAACCTCACACAGTTCTTCCCCACACCCCATTGCTCACCATGGGGGCCAGCTCCTCACCTCGCCCACCTGCCCCAGGAGCTGCCCCCCCACCTCAGAGGCACCCTGCTGGGGCCATGCCCAGCTCTCCAATATCCTCCCCAACTATGTACACCAGGCAACGCCCTCTGGTCTGTAAAGCCTTAGGAAATCTGCAGACAGAGCCTGTATATGCCAAAGCATTAGTAATTTCCAGAGCTTCCCATCTTCCTCCTTTTTTTCCTATTAAAATAAGAAAGTCTGCAGTTTTTATTTCCTCTCTTGAGGCTTTACAATCACTAAAAGTGAGAGCGATGTGGTTCTAAGCCTTCCCTCCACAAACTTGACGGCGGGGGGGGGGGGGGGGGGGAGACTCTAGGAGAAAAATCAAGAGGTCTCACTTTTCCTCCAGTCTCTAGCTTTGAGGGCCCCCAAAGTCACAAGGCCTTGCAATGGGGAACACCGCAAGGGGAACTCATTCTATCCACCATGGGGGTAGATATGTCCCAGGAAGGAGGGCTCAGCAACATGGGTGTGCAGCCCCAGGTTCTCTGGGCTGATGGAACCTCACACCTGGGGCCTTGAGGCAGAAAAATAGATGCTGCATATTGCATATGCAAGAACTCCACTCAACCCCAGAGGACACACTATGAGAAGGAACAGAGGGGGCTCACAGCCATGGCAGACCCCTGGGACCCCTGGAGCTCATACTGGGCACTCTTGCTGAGCCAAGTGGGTAAAATGGCCTGCCCCTCCTGAATTATGCATTTCTCCTTTAGAATCTCTTGCTAAGTGGTGTGCAATCAACCAGCATTAGATGCCTGAGGGGGCAACTCCATAAGACCAGACAGGGGGCCAGACCCCCGGGGACCATCCACTCTGTGCAATCAAGTTCCCTCAGAGCCTTCAAATGAGGGGGTCATGGTCTTCGGGCCACAGAATCAATGCCCTGCACAGGACCACACCCTGGGTCTACCTTTATCATCTGCATTCTTGCCCCAAACTAGGCTGACGTATGTTGCCTCTAGATTGCTTCTAGAATATCCACTTTGTCACTTACAAGGATATGTGCGTAAATATCGTTCCTGCTCTACTGGCATTCCAACTAATTCCAGCAGCATACGTTAAAAGGAATAGGTCAGGCCATTAAAATGAGGTGAATCTTCAAAGGCTCTTCTTAAACCAAAAGAGGGAACTTGAGTGAAGGATCCTCCTTGGGCTCCTCCATCCCTGACTGCAGCAGCAAGTCTTTTTTCCTCTTCTCCCACGGTCCCCTGGAGCCTCCTGGCCAGCCAGAGACAATTCCTTCCTCGTGCTCCCTGGGCCACGTACTGACCCTCCGTGCATGTGGCCAGCCGTCTCTGTCCCATCCTCCCAGCTGGGCCTTGTCCCTCTGTACCTCCTGGAACCTGCTCCCAGCAGAGCATCCTCCAGCCTCCCCCCTCAGCTCTTGACCACTGGGTGGAAAAGGCAGACAGATGAGCAGCATCCTCCAACGTATTTGTCCTCTTGGTCCCCTGCTGATACCTTCCTGGAACTGCCCAGAGGCTGGAACCGGATGATGCCTATCACAACACTAAGGTTTATGTGGCTGTCTCCCCAGCAGACTGAAAATGACCTGCTGGGAAGCCTGTCTCCCGACACTCCGCACCATTCCTGTCTGAAACGTGTTTGCTGAATGTCCCTCCACCTACTGAGGGAGGAGATCACTCTGTGCCCACACTCCTGTGATTGGCATCACTCTACGGTCTGAGGAGAAAGGCCAGCACCAGCCCCTCCACCAACTGCCTGACCTTGGGCGGGCGTGTCTGTCTCACACCCGCTCAGACCCAGTCAGCTGATGGCATATAATTAAGTTAATGATCTTGCTCCAGCCATGTCATAAGAATGTTTCAAGGGCACATGAACCAGTCTCCACCAAAGTTGTAGTTAGCACACAAGTGGGGCCTCAGTCTTCCCGCAGCAGCACACCTTGGCAGGCAGGCGCAGCTCTGAACCCGCCAGCCATGTCTCCCTTGGGCACCAGCAGCCATCCCTGTGCACAGTCATTTTGCAAGGTCACCATTGCAAGTGCTAGAAGCCAACACAGCTAATTAGCAGGCCCCCGTCTGAGGACTCGGGAAGCTCACTAAGGTTGAGCCTGGGAAGACCAAGGCTCAGCAAAGAAGGAAAAAAAATCTTCAGATAATTTCCTTCCTGGGCAAGTGGTATCACTGGGACCCCGAAAATCTGATGTTGATTATCTGATGGGGTTGGGGGAAGCAGGATTAAAAAGAACCAGAGAAGGGTCTGAGCAAACAGAGACCCCAGAAATGGGGTCTCATCCTGTCTTTGACCCACAAACATCCACAATACCCAAGACACGGGCAGACCCACATGCGCTCAGGACACCATACCTCACACATGGTTAAGAGCCTAGAGTGAGGCACATCCTAGGACACCGAGGAAGGTAGGATCCTGTCTTAAGGCTCTCACTTCCCTGGAGAAGGAAACCAGTCAGACACAGGATTAACAGGAAATCGCTGCAAAAATACAGTGAAAGGAAGATACATAGGGAAGATACCAGGACATTATAAAGGTTTTTTATTTTTGTGTGTTAGTTTTTATTTTACTTTTTTTCTTAATTAAACAAATTATTATTATTTTGGTGCAGGTGTGTTAGTTTAAAGACAAGGCCCTTTGGAGATTAGCCTCTCCACAAATCCACGAATAAAGGCATGAGAGAACTTCCACGGAGACGAGGTCTGGCACACAGCAGATACTCAATAAACACTGCTGGGTGACTGAATGGGGAGAGGCAGTTGCCTTGCTAACAGAAAAGTAGGTAAAGATGAAAGATATGGAAAGCACCATGTTCCTAACCTAGAATTTTAAAGGGAAAAAAAAAAAATCAAAGAATTGAAGAAAAGAATCCTAGCAATGACAGGATCCAACCGCTAACTTCTTCAGCAAGGCATGATGTATGGTAACCGTGAAGCAGGAAGACACAGTCCTCCTGACGCCAGGTTTTGTTTTCTTGGCTCCACGAAGCTGCCATAGCACCAAACAACATATCCCTCAAGTACTTCCTAAAACATGGCTGGTGAGGCCAGCACAAGCACCATCTCTCTCTGTCACAGCAGCCTTTCCGCAGCTGCCCAATGAGGGACTCACTGAGTGTTGTGGGCTTAACTGTATCCCCCCCCAGATCCATATGCTGAAGCCCCAATCGCCAAGTACCTCAAAACATGACTGTATATGGAGATGGCAGGGTCTTTAAGGAGGTGATAAAGTTAAAATGGGGTCATTATGGTAGGCCCTAACTCAATATGCCTTGTGTCCTTATAAAAGGAGGACATCTTGGACAGAGAGACACGAGGGGAGCAGAAGCACAGAGGGATGACCATGGAAAGAGGCAATGGGGGAGGAGGGGACAAGCAGGGAGGCATCTGCAAGTCAAGCCAAGGAGAGAGAGACCTCCGAGGAAACCAACCCTGCCGACATCTTGATCTTGGACTACTAGCCTCTAGAAACAAAGGAAAAATAAATTCCTGTTATTTGAATCACTCCGCCTGTTGTGTTTTGTCATAGCAGCCCTAGCAAACTAATACCTGGGGCCACTTCAAAACGTGGGTGTGAAAGCCAAGGAAGTAGCACCATGACTAACAGGTGTTTTCCTAAACATACCTATTATGGACCAGAAATGGGAATTAAGGATGAGAACACTGCTCCTGGCAACTTCAAAACCCTACTTGAGTGAAATCAACCAGACACGGAAGGACAGCTATTATGTGACTCCACTGACATGAGGGACCTAGGATAAGCCAACTCACATGGACAGAGAGAAGAGCGGTGGCTGCCAGGGACTGAGGTAGAGGGAAGATGAGTTAGCGCTGAGTTCAGTTTCCCAAGACGAAAAAGTTCCAGCTATGGACGGTGGTGATGGTTGCATAACCATTTGAATGTACTTAATGACACTGAATTATAAATTTAACAACAGTTAAAATGACACATCTGGTTACGTATGTTATACCCCAGTAAAGAAACACAAACCTATCATGTTACATAAGTAACATTTTAACTTAATTTACTCCATTGTTTTCAAAGCAAAACAAAACAAAACAGTAAGTAAAAAACAAAAATCCCCAAAACAAAATCCTACGTCATAGTATCCTAGTCAAGGTGAGGGACCCTAGTGGGACTATAATTTAATTAATTAAACGCACCACCATTACCTCCTGAACCTTGATCTAAAAGGCAGCCGTGGAGGTGCCTGGGTGGCTCAGTCAGTTAAGCATCTGACTCTTGGTTTTGGCCTGGGTCATGATCTCAGGGTCATGGGATCGAGCCCTCTGTCAGGCTCTGCACTCAACCGGGAGTCTACTTGACATTCTCTCTCTCCCTCTCCCTGTGCCCCTCCCCCCACTCGTGCACCTGTGCTCTCTCTCCAAAATAAATAAATAGATCTAAAAAAAACCCCAAAAACCCGGGGCAGCTGCGTCAAAACTCAGGCCTGTTGTTTGACAACTTGAGTACACCTGAAAATGCCTATCCATTCACTGTGAATGAGGAAGCCCCCCAAACCACAATAGTCAGCTGCACCCTGGGCCTCAAGCATTGCCATGTCTTCTCCCGACTGGACCAAGAATATGGCTCACACGAATGCTTTGTCCTAGTGAGGGCCGCAGTCACATAAACAGGACCACAGGACTCCCAGTCAAGGAGGGGAGGTGGCTACTGAAGCCAGAAGTAACAAATGAGGTAAAAAGGAGGAATGGGGAAGGCACGTTGTCCTGGACCCACACAAAGCAACAGCACTCCCAGCTAGCTCCTTCCTTAGTGAAGGGTTCCAGAATATTTCATTCTGTTCCCCAAACAAGGAAGCCATCCATTCTGGAATCAGAAAACCCTCGTAAAATTTGAACTAGACTCCACTTCCACCCTGTTGATGACTTAACGGTCTCAGACTCCACCTGGTTGGTTCTGTCCACCCTGCGTCTGTTTATGGAAAGCAGACTATAGTCAGTTCAAAGGGGACCACGGGGTCTGATTTAAAGAGATGATGATCAAGCCAGTGCAAGGCCTGAGTGACCTTTTCCTGGCCCAGAATTACTCAGTCTAACTGGTGGCTGGTCCATTCAATCACCCAAGGGAGAAACAAAGCACTGATCATTCTGGTCACTACACACTGGCGGAATGCAAAGACCAAATTAAAGTGCTTAACAGAGATGTGAAAACACAGGGCAGCAACCTGTATGAGAGCCCATAAAGTAATACAGGATCTGGGGTCCAGTCTCATGACTGATACTTGGAAAGGGACCGAGGGACAGCCGGGACACTAAGCGTTCAGATCAAGAATTCCTCAGACCTGTAGGGCACCTGGCTGGCTCAGTCAGTGGAGCACGGGACTCTTGATCGCGGGACTCTAAGTTCGAGGTCCATCATCCTGCCTTCAAAACATGCAGAGCCTGTGCTACCATGTGGCTAACCTTGGGGAGATGCTGCTAAGTGAAATAAGCCAGATACAGAGAGACAGATCCTGTATGACTATTTACAAGAAGTACTAAGAATAGTCAAATTAGGAAACAGCACAGTGGCGGTTTTCAGGAACTCAAGGAGAGGAAATGGGAAGCTGCTGTTCAGTGGGGACAGTTTCAGTTGAAGAGGAGGAAAAAAGTTCTGGAGACGAGGGTGGCGATGGGCACACAACGGTGTGAATGTTCTTAATGCCACCGAGCTGCACGTTAAAAATGGCTCAAATGGGTTAAAATGGTGAATTTTGTTACATATTTTTTATTACAAAAAAAAAAAAAAAGAAAGCAGTTCAGAGCCACAGGAGCCTGACATGGGTGCCCCCTGAGCCTTTGCTCGCACCCATCTCAGGGCGTTCAGCTTCCCCCGCCTGTTGCCGCTGGACGTGTGCTGACAGGCAAGCCCTCTCTCCAGCACAGCTGCCTCCGGAAGCTTCCCTGATCTCACTCCCTCTGAACACATAAGTGCTGTGTGTGTTCCTGTCTCCCATCAACGTGGAAGGTCCCAGATGGCAAGAACCATACTCCCCTTCTATGTAGCCCGCAATGTAGAAAGGGAAGGGCTTGCACACAGCAGGGCTCACAGCTGATGGATCCTGAGTGTGCGGAGGGGAAGGACCCCCGGGCCAACCCAGTCAGGATTTTCAGGTGCAATGCAGGGCGATTCAGAGAGTACTCTCAGGTGGCCATATTTGGGAAGGAATGGATCTGCACTCCCACAGGGACTTGGAACCCCTGGAATCCCAGCTCTGCTACTTCCTGGTTTTGTCCTTACCTATGGTTGGGCAGACCCACCACGGGGTGATGGAAGAACCTGTGAGGGGCCCTGCATGAAGGCATGCTGCCACCATGCCTGGCACACAGAGGTCATTCCAGCTTCTTCCCTCCAACGCCAGGGGCCCTCAACTGAAATACACGAGAGCACCTCATCCAAAGGGATTCTGAAGCCATAAGAGCTGGGCCTCCATGTCTGCTGCTGTGAAAAATTAGGGTGCTTCCACTCCCTCCCACACTGTAGTTTTCCTTACTGTCCCTCTGCAGGGCACAGCCCTGGCCAGCAGGTCCCACAGCCGTCTAAAGAACATCAGGAAACAGTCCAGAAAGAGGCAGATGGCTTTGCCAGCACAGACTCCCTTCCTTCACCTCCAGCCACAAGGCTCAGAAGAGTGCTGAGTACAGAGCTGAAAACCAGTTTTTAAAACCTAACAGGAGAGAGAACATGGGGCCTTGAGGACATTCAGAGAAAGATCCAGAAAATCCTAAGAGTGAGGTCCAAGTTGTAAAATTCACCCTTGGGCCATTTCCTGAGAGCTTGCCCTGAGTTACACACAGATCCAGGGTCCCACGCCTGCGGCAGCTTTATGAGAGGCTGGATGGAGCTGCTGATGAGAAGGGAAGAGGGACTGAAGGGCAACCTACCGGAACACATTTGGTCTGACCAGCCCCCACTTTCTGGAAACTCAGAATTCACCATCAGCAAGAGAATACCATTTCAGATTCTAGGTCTCCAGGAAAACCTCTCATTTTCTCTATTTTAATAATGCTCTCCCACGTCCCAGAAATGAGGGCCAGTTCAAGCTAGCTCACTCAGTCGACAGCTGGCCAGACAAGGATGGTGCCCAGTGACCACAGGGCAATCCTCCAGACCCCAGGGGAGCTAATGTGCCTGTAAAGCAGGCTTCTAAATACTACAGCCTTCCACCCCCCAGTGAGGGACCTAAGGGATGCAGCTGGGTCAGGCCACAGGTCTGAGCAGCAAGCCACAGCCACCCCCAGCTGGAAACGTAAATCAGTAACTGGATGTCTCTAAAACACACACAAAAGACCACCAATCACAAAAAGGCCACTTGACAGAGCCAAAAATAGCCTTACTTGTTTCAAGAGGATTCTGACGATAGAAGCACGTACAACTCCATCAGCAGAAAAAGAAAAATCAATGGAGCAGAAAACTGGATCAGCCCAAAAGGGACCAGGACACCAAGAGTCCTCCCACAGCCTCACATCCAACCCCTGACCAGCCCACCGAAGCCCCACACCCACCCACCCTCTCCTTACTCCAATCTTACAAACCATGCCTGGACCCCAAAACCCATCACCCCAGAAGTTCTATACACAACCCCACAGGTTTAATCTTAGGGCCAAGGGTCACACCATGGATTAGGAGGCCAAAATGAGCACCACTGTACACTCATTCCTGGGAAGACAAGGAGGCAAGAGTGGATGGAAGGATGAGAAAATGGAGCTGGGGTAAGAGGCACACAGGAGACTACGGGTGAGTAATGATGGGTATGCCTCCCATCAAAGCCAGGCAAATCAGAAAAGGTGTGGCGCTGTTTCAGCCCTGGATAAAATCTTCACCCCCGTGAATTTTCAGGGGCCCACTGAGTCAGAACTGCCTGTCACCTCGCTTCCTCCTAATTCTTATTTTTACCTGCTCTGACTTGCATTTGGGCGGCTGGTTAGCAAGCAAACCTGACACTTCTATGCCTTGGGCGAGCAGCTAGCAACATCTTAGCTTCCCCATTAGTGTCTTCCAGGACAGGAACAGTTGGGGCGGCGGGGAATTCCCGAGACACAGATCAATCCCCACTGAAAGTACCTGATCTAGAAGGCAGAGATGGCCCCCTCTTAATACGACCCCCACTGCCTAGATGGAGTGATCAAAGGGTGAGGAGATTACTGCCCAGGGCACCCTGGTCTCAACCCACAGAATCGTACAAGCCCACCGCTCTAGAACCAAAGGAACAGCCACCTACCATGTCCACACACTGCCCCTCCCAACCCAATCCCAGTCCAAACACTGGGAATCTGCATTCAGGAGGAAGTGGGGGATGGCCGTTTGTTCAGGTGTAGGATCAGGAGGAATCCTTCCCGTTCACAACAGCACATGGACAGTCCAAAGAAGTATCTACCTGTTCCTCCCCGGGTCATCGGACCCCTTTTCTTTTCAATGGTTTCCAGCCAGGGTGCAGGTGTGCCCACCCAAGCTGGTGGAGGTACCCACCTGCGTCTCCATGGAAGGTGCCATCCTGAGGCAGCCTGCCGGACAAGCTGTCCCCATCACTGGGCCAGATCTGCCCCGTCTTGCGAACACCCACAATGGTGGCCTCCGACACGATGACCTGGCCCTGCCGGTGCCGTTTCTGGCACTGCGGGGTCGGGGGACTGCTGCTGTCAAAGGACTGCTGCGAGTTCTGCGAGGGTGAACGGCTCTTGTCTCGAAACATCCGGTAGGTGGTGGGGCTGGGGGACACGCGGCTGGACTGGCCGGAGGAGAAGTCCTCCTCACTGGAGGTGAGGTTCTCATTGGAGCTGCAGTCCGGGGTGTAGCCACCTCCACTGTCCTCAAAGCTCCGAGGGGAGTAGGACCTGCGGGGCCAGGTAAGGCGTTTCTCCTGCTCCGAAGTGCTCTGGCTGCGCAGGAGGGGGCCCTTGCCCTCCCCTTCCATCATCATGCCCCCGACGTAGATACTCTGGTAGGGCTGGTACTCCAGGGGCGGCCAAGGGGGCCTGCTGCCGCCATTGGCGTTGATCAGGTTGTCCTTCAGGAAGTGGGGGTTCAGCTCCGCGTCCTCGTAGTCGCCGTCGAAGCCGCAGTTGCTCTCTGAGGATCGGCCCCGGTAAGAGGGCCTGGGTGCGTCCCCCAGGCCCGGCCCGGGGCCGTGCTGGGACTTCTTACGTTCCATCTGCATCGCCTGGCTGCCTAGGGAGCTGATCCGGTCCGACACCTCTTTGTCGTTGACCTTCACCAGGCCGCGCTCGTGGTGAAACTCGACGTTCACGTAGAAGGGCTTCTCGGCGTCCGCCGCCCCGGGCTGGCCGTGGCCCTTGCGGATTCTCTCAAAGTTGGACCTGAGCGCCGCCACGCTGGTGGGGGGGCCCCGGTCTTCCCGGTCTGCGACCACGGTGGCCCCTAGCCTGCGGGCGGCCGCGGGCCTGGCCTTGCTCGGTGAGCCCTCTCCGTCCGGCCGGGCCTCGGGCTCCTCTGCGGGCGGCGGGTCGGCGCCGTCGGCGGGCGCGGGCAGCGGGCGCTGCGCGGACGCGCGGGGCTCGGCGGCGCCGTCGGGGGGCTGCGCGGCGCGTCGGAAGCCCCAGCGTTGGCGGTCGTAGCTCTTCTTCTCCTTGGCCAGCAGCGTCTGCAGGTAGATCATGCGGAAGCGCTCCTGGTTCACCTCCTGCTCCAGGCGCCGAATGGAGGCCTTGCAGCGCTCCAGCTCCTGCTCGATGTCGCCCACCGAGCGCAGCTCCATGCGCGGCGGCTCGGAGTCCGGGAACTGCGCCTTCCACGCCTCGGCGAAGCCCACCGGGTCCACCATGGCGCGGCTGTCTTCACCTGCGCCGCCCGGCTGCGCACGGGGCCCGCCTCAGCGGCGGAGAGACCACCTCTCCAGGCCCGGCCCGGGGCGCCGGGCGGCCCCCATGGCCCAGCGCGGCGGTGGCGGTGGTGGCGGCAGCGGCGGCGGCGGGCGAACAATGCCCGCCCCCTCCCGGGCGGCAGGTGAGGCGGCGGGCTCGGCTCCCCCGGGCGGCGCGGGGCGCGGAGGAGGGCGCGCGCGAGGGGGGCGGGCGCGCGCGAGGGCGGGGGAAGGGCGCGGGGCTGCGCGCGTCGCTATTGTGTGCGGGGCTCCTCCGCGCGGCGCGGCGCGGGCGCTGCCCTCCCCTCCCCTCGGCCCGGCGCCGCTAGCCCATGGCCGCCGCCCGCGCGCTCCTCTGGTCTCTGTCCCGCGCCGCGTCCCGGCCGCTGCCGCCTCCCGGGCGCCGCGCTCTGCCCGGCCCGCTCTCGCCGCACTCCCGCCCGGCCCGCACTCGGCGCCGCAGGAAGGGGAGGGCCGGGGGGCGGTGGCCGCGGCGCGGCTGCCGGGGCCGGGCGGGCCTCTTAAAGGGGCCGTGCAGAGGGCTCCGGGTGGGAGGGGGGTGTGAGGGGGGTGGGGAGGTATGGGGGGAGGGGCCGCCGGGAGGCCGCGCCCCCACCCGGCCACTGCTCTCTCTCGGTCTCCGCGCCCTGGGAAACTCAGTCCCCCGCGGTGGCGAACCCGGCCGTCAGACTTGGAGGCCCTGGCGAGTTCTGCACTCCTGGAATAGGAACACCTGGATCCTCACGTCTCCACAACCCGGCAGCCGCTCTCCAGCGTCAGGGCTGAGAGCTCTAGGGGCCATCCGCCGGGCCACGTCCTCACACGGGAGCAGGGGAGGGGCGGGTGATCCAGGGAGGCAGGGAGGACCAGGCTGGGCCACCAGAGCCAGTAGCGACTGTGTGCCAAGGGCCCCCAGCGCTGTGGTCTTGGAGTGACTGATGCAACAGCTGCCACAGGGCATTGTCGCAGAGATAATTAACAGGAATTTTTCCCGCAGGTCACTGAACACCCGCACCGCCCTCCCTGTGGTCCTGAGCTGTATTTGTCCACTGGCCTCTCCTGAGCTTCAGAGGCCAGCCTAGTTTTTCCCGATTGCCTGACTCAGAAGTTAGGTGTTTAGTCTCCCGCTGAGGCGGTGGCCAGTCTCCATCACAACCCTCAGGACTGGGTGGAAGACAGGACAGCCCAAGGCCGGCAGTAAAACAAAATCATCTCTTGTACCCAGGGATCCCAGAGATGGTAGGCACACAGCAGAAACGAAATACCCAAACGAAAATGCCCAAACCAGGCTGCTGGATGAGGAAACAGGAAACAGGATTTGTCAGCCAAAGAACTGGGCCTGAGTCCTGACCACCTCTGCCTCTGTGCCTCAGTTTCCTTTGGCACTGAAATGAGAACAAGGATACCTGTCTCCAAGGGCTCTTGTCCCTGCATGGATGTAAGGGGTTATATTGACCCTCTCCCTGGGTCCAGTCCCACCCAGAACAGATGCCCCAGCATCTAATCTAGAAGGAACAGAGCCCAGAGCTATCAGCCAGGCCAGCCTGGCTCTGGTTCAGGTCTTCCCCACTCCAGGTTTTGTGACCTGGACACTTCCCTTTCCTGCTCTGAGCCTCAGTTTTACCCTTGTATCTAAAAATGTGAGTACCATCTCTAAAGCACCCAGTTGGGGCAGACATGAATCACATTATGATAAATGGCATGGGATGTTCCTCCCTTGATGGTGTGTTAAGGTTGGTGCTCTGAAAGGTTCCCTGGGAGGGTCACAGGAAAAGTCTTGGGTCGCTGAGCCAGACACTTCCAGGCACAGCTCACTGCCGCCCTCTGCAGGCCTCTCCTCCCTCCTGAGGCCCGGTGTCGCCAATATCCCAGCTCCTTTATGTTGCAGACCACCCTCCCCGCCTTAAGGCAGGCAAGCCTACCCCACCCCACCCTTCAAAACCTGTTTGGCAGGCGAAGAAACAGAATGAGGTGATGCCCTGACTTTGAAGGTGGACAGCTGAAGCTGGAATCCCAGCACATCCTCAGCGACCTTTTCTTTAAAAAGGGTGTAAAGTCCTGACCTCACAGGGTGTGGCATGTAGCGGCCTGTGACCAGTATTAGCTGCCTTCCTCAGATGACCCGCTCAGGTCACCCAGTGGGTTGGGACAGGCAGGCTTCCAGAATTCCATTGTCTGGTTGTCTCCAGAGAGAATTCCAAAAGCACAAACTGCTTTTTTCCCTTGCTGATGGAACCCCTCCACTCCTAGGGCAGGGAATTATGGGCTCATCCGGGATATCATCCTTAATCACCTGGGAAAGAAAAGGATACTTTGGGAGGGGAGGCTTCAACTGTTAGAGAGGTTTCCCTGGTTCACTGGCCCCAGTTTAGCCCCACCTCAAAAGTTGTATACATAAGTGAACTTAATTCAGAGACCGGAAGATAGTGGCTATCTCCCCTGTGAGATAACTTCTTCTGGCCCCAAGGACACTCCTCTCAGCCTTGGTGCTTTCCTAAAAACAATCCCACCCTGGGTCTCTGGTCTTTTCCTGCGGAGTTCTCTTATCATCCATCCCTCCCCAAGGGAGGAAGGAATGAGGAGGAACATGGGGACCAGATACATAACACTCTCAATCCCCCATTAGGTGTCTGTCCCCAGCTAGATCTAAACTCCCAAGGGATTGGGGCAGCTGTTTGTCTCGTTCCTGACTGACTCTCCACTGCTCAGCTCATAGTAGATGCTCAGCCAGTGCTGGCTGAAAGAAGAATCCAACGTGTGTGTGGCCCGGAGGAGCACACAACCCAGAGAGAAAGATGGACATGAGTTGGGGGGAGGAAAGGATAAAGCTCTGGGTGTGTTTCAAGCACAGTTGGGTTAGGAGATGAGGCTGGCGTGGGTGGCAGGAGGTGACATCAGAGGCGAGGCAGGGCCTTGTAAGAAGGCTTGTAAGACGTTCGGCTTTTATTCTAAATGCAAGGAGAAGCCTCTGGAAGGTTCCAAGCTTGCACTGTCGGATAGAACCCTCCGCCATGACGGACATGTTCTACACTCTGCACTGAACCAAACAGTAGCCACTAGCTTCCTCATGCGACTCCCGGACACTTAAAATGTGTGTGGCTGCTGCAACCAAAGAACTGGAAAAATCTAGTTGGATTTAAAATTCGATTTGGGTCGGGGCGCCTGGGTGGCTCAGTGGGTCAAAGCCTCTGCCTTTGGCTCAGGTCATGGTCCCGGGTCCTGGGATCGAGCCCCGAGTCGGGCTCTCTGCTCAGCGGGGAGCCTGCTTCCCCCTCTCTCTCTCTGCCTGCCTCTCTGCCTACTTGTGATCTCTGTCTGTCAAAAAAAAAGTCTTAAAAAATAAATAAATAAAAATTTAAAATTCAGTTTGGGGGTGCCTGGCTGGCTCAGTCAGTGGAACATGCGACTCTTGGTCTTTGGGTTGTGAGTTGGAGTCCCACTTTGGGTGTAGAGATTACTTAAAAATAAAATCTTTCAACGTTGAATAAATAAATAAGTTTTAGTTTGCTTTAACTTTAATTAATTTAAATTCAAATAGCCCACAGTATCTGCCATAAGCAGTGGGGTGACTTGCTCAGATTTGTTTTGTGGACAGGTGGGAAGTAGGGGTGGGAGCAGGGTAAGTGGGCGGGGACTGTGCCACCAGTCCAGAAGAGGGCCACTGATATACCAGAACTAGACTAGGGTGGAAGCGAGGCAGTAGAGAGAGGGGGTCGTATTCCAGGTTTGTTCTGGACATATAGATGGATCAGCTGTTGAGGGAGGAAGGATCAACTATGACATGGACAGTGGGTCATTGAGTGTGATGGGGAAACTGGGGTGCCCATGTGAGGAGGTTCAGGTGCCCATAGCCCATCCACAGAGAGTGGGATTGGGGCACCAAGGAGCTGTCAAGACCAGAGACCGAAATGGGAGCATTCTTAGTGAATAGCTGGTATTTATGGCCATAGGGTTGGAGATTCTTCCTGGCTTCCCAGCGGTAAGCGGTACTGAGTGAGGAAGGGTTAGGGGCTGGACTAGGAGGGAAGAAGAGGCAGAGAGACTGAGAGGCATTGGCCAGAGAAATGACAGGGACCCAAGAGTCCCGAGGGATGCAGACACAGTGAGGACGGCAGTGCCCCTGTGAATGACAGCTGGACTTCACCAGGGCCTCCATGAGCCCTGAAGAGCAAATGACATTCATTTTCTTTGTCGTTATGTTTTTCTGAATTCTTCATAATGAAAATACCTATCTTTTGTGATGTAAAAATATTATTTTTTATTTTTTTACAGCTTCATTGAGATAGAATTCATGTGCAATAAACTCCACGTATTTGAAGTGAGCAAGTTGATGAGTTTTGACATTTGTAACACACTTGTGAAACCATTGTGATGATCAGATAACAGACATTTCCATCACTCCCAAGAGATATTGTTGTTGTTGTTGTTTTTCATCTAAGAACTAAAGGGGGAAAAAGAAATAAGATTATTGGTGATGTCTCCCTTAATTTCCTACGTTTTCTGGGATGTGGTTATATGGGTCTGAAGTTTATTTAGAAATCAAACACACACAAAACATTTATCGTGTTAAAAAAAAAATCACACACACACACACCCCACCCCCCAGCAACCTCAGCCATCCCTGAACCCAGAGAGAGATGCTGGCAAACCCCTCCCCAAAGCGCCCTTTTCCGTTGTTGGAAGAAGCGGCTGGGACCCAACAGCCCCCTCTGCTGGATAGAATGCAGAACTTCCAATGCGTGGAAACTCGCTGTGTAAACAGCCCAATGTCCAACAAATGAATTGTCAATCGGAATGCGGTACATCCATACAATGGAATATTATTTGGCCACAAAAAGGAATGCAGTACTGATACTACAACATGGATGAACCTTGAAAAACTTCTGCTAAGGGAAAGAAGACTGTCATAAAAGGCCACATACTGTATGATTCCATTTATATGAAATGTCCAGAATGGACTTATCTCTAGAAATAGAAAGTAGGTTGGTGGTTGCCGGGGATAAGGAGGTAGGAGGAATGGGGAATGACTGTTAAAGGTCATTGAGTTTCTTTTTAGAAATGTCCTAGAACTAGATAATTGTTCTAGGTTTTGCACAACTTTGTGAATATACTAAAAATTATTCCATGATACACTTGAAAAGGGTGAATAGTATGGTATACAAATTATCTTAATAAAGCTGTTCCATTAAAAAACAAAAATCGTGGAGGATAAGTTAAGCCAGCCCTTGGGAACCCAGCCTGGGTGAAAGCAGCCCCTGATCCTACTGACCTAGAGGTAAGGAGGAGCATTTTTCTAGCATCTCTCTGAATGCTCCCAAGAGCCCAGGGATTCAACCTCACTCCACACACCACAGATGAGGACATATTTGCATGTCACCCAGCCTTTCAGCTGTGGGCAGGCTCGAGATCATCTTCCAGCTCCATAGCCTCTGTTCTTTGTGTTGTTCTGAAGTCAGAAGGCCTCACTAGTGTGAAACCAGGAAATTTCCATTTGTTCACTATAAAATGGACTGGCCACCCCTTCCCTTGGGGACTTCCTGAGCAGGTGTGCCAGCTACAGTTAGACAGGATGTGCAGTGCGTGAGGGCACACATCAAAGGAGGCATGGTTCCCTGCTTAGACCTGGTAGATATGAATATTGGTGGTGACAGCAATTGTAAAAAGGTGTCTTTTCTCACAAAATCAGTTTATAAAAGCAGTTTTCTAACATATGGATATCAAATGCCATGAGCAAGAAGGGCTATTTTTAAATTGAGGTGAAATTCACATAACAAATAAAGTGAACAGTTCAGAGAGATCTAGTATATTCACAGTGTTGTGTAACCATAGAGCTTGTATCTAGTTAGAAAATACTTTTGTAACCAGGTGCCTAGGTGGCTCAGTTGGTTGAGTGTCTGACTCTTGATTTCAGCTCAGGCCATGATCTCAGAGTTGTGGGATCAAGCCCCGTGTCAGCCTCTATGCCCTGCATGAAGCCTGATTGAGATTCTCTCTCTCCTTCTCCCTCTGTCTCCCACCAATATATATGTAACTTTTACATCACCACAAACTAAAAAGAAATGCCACACTCATTACGCAGTGGCTCTCCATTTCTCCCTCCTTCCAACCCTAGACAATCACTAACCTTTCTTTCTGTCTGTATAGATTTACCTATTCTGGACATTTCATATTAATGGATTCAAATAATATGTGGCCTTTTGTGTTTCGCTTCTTTCTTCTAGCATAGGGTTTTCAAGGTTCAACGATGTTGTAGCACGCATCTGTACTACATTCCTTTTTAAGACTGAATGATATTCCGGGGCGCCTGACTGGCTCAGTGGGTTAAGCCTCTGCCTTTGGCTCAGGTCATGATCCCAGGGTCCTGGGATCGAGCCCCACATCGGGCTCTCTGCTCAGCCAGGAGCCTGCTCCCCACCCCGCCCCGCCTGTCTCTCTGCCTACTTGTGATCTCTGTCAAATAAATAAAATCTTTAAAAAAAAAAACTGAATGATATTCCATTGTATGGCTAGACCACATTGTTTGCCCATTCATCTGTTGGTGGACATTTGGCTTGTATGTATAATGCTGCTCTGAACATGTATAACATGCACTTGAGTCCTTGTTTTAATTCTCTGGTGAATATTCTTAGGAATGGGATTTTCGGATCATATGGTGATTCTATGTTTAACTCTTGAAGGAAGTGCATGGGTACCTGTTTCTAATTAACACAAAGGCACTGCATGGGTGGGCGCAGTGGCATTGCCCATGAGAATTGCACAGCCTTCCATCCACCCAGCCCTCGCCAGCTGCCCAGCCTGGGGCTTAGGGGCTCCATGGATGTGACTTGTTTCCCCCCTCATAGCTATCATACTGGCAGGAGGAAGAGAGAAGGACTGAGAGAAAAAGACAGTGACTCCTTAGTCGCACAGCAGTAGGGGGGGGGCACAGACTTGAGCCCAGCCTGCCCAAGTCCCATATTGGTGTTCCTGACCACTATACCATCAGGTGCAATTGTCAGAGGTGGCATTATAAAGTCAGCAGGGCTTTCTGCCTGAAGACCTACCTAAGACCAACTTCACTATCTGGGCCTTTCCTTGCTCTTTCCTTTCTCCTGTCTGTACCCTCATCCCCACCCACTTTGGGGCCCGGAGACCAGAGGAAGGCTCCCTTCAAGTGGGATGTGGCCATGTGACCCCTTTCTGACATCTGTCATCCATCATCTGTCATGTATCAGCCCCAGGGAGCTACAGGCAAGATCAGAAAACTAGGGCGATCAATATGGCTTTCTTCAGTCTGCTTGTGTGCGCTGTGCTGGACAGTGCCTGGCTGGGCACCTCCTCCAGGCCGCCAGCCCCAGGCCCAGAATGGGGAGCATGGATCTATCTCAGTGGGATGTCCTTGGCCAAGGGTTCCACATGAGTGAGTGTGTGGGTCTTTTCTCCTAGGGCCCCCTCAGCTGGAACTCCAGCTGCCTTCTGCAGGATCAATTATTGATGAGGCCCCTACAGCCAGCAGGAGTGGGGGGGGGGGTCCTGGCTGCCATTTCCAGCCCTCACAGAGAGTGAAGGGGTGGGGATAAGATGAACTTCTTCCTGAAGGCATGGCCTGTGAGATGGTCCAGGCTGTGGCTTCTAGTGGTCAGAAGCCCAGAGCACCCTCAGGCCAGGGGGTACCATCCACCCGTGGGGCACAAGAGAGCCCTGGGGCTGCTTTGCTTCCCAGAACACCCACCATGTGTCCCTGGAGACAGGGTGGGGAGCAAGCAGAGCGAAGGGCCTGTAGACAGCAGGCTGGGGCACAGGCTCAGACAGGTGGCTGGTGGTCCTGAATGCTGGGAAGGCGCCTGGATGTGGGGGTGGAAGCTGGGAAGGATCTAGGCTGCCTGGAAAGAGGTGGAGGCGGTGTGACAGCCACATTTCCCGTCTGCCTATCAACTTCCCTCAGGGGAAGGCCCGACATATGGGAGGTGACATGGGGAGGCCACAGCAGATGGCAGAGGAGCCCAGGAGCTGCTGGGAGGGTGTTATCCTGGGGCAGTGCCTCAAGTCCTGGGCTTCTCTGGCGACTGTGGACCCAGAGCCCCCCCAGTCTTCAGGAGCGCCTTCTCCCTCAGAAGGGGAGGGCCCTCCCTGAGCTGTGTGCTGCTTCTTCTGAAGGCTCCCCTCACCCCATGCCTTCTCTCAGTCCCTGCTCTGGGCCTCCATGGTTGCCATATCCCTCCGGCAGGCTTGGAACTGCTTGTGACCCTGGGCCTTTCCCAGGTACCCTAATTCTCATCTGTGTGAATGGAAGTGATCCTCTGTCCATCTCTCTGTTCCAGTTACCCAGATCTTAGGTAACCTTGGGTCTCCCCGCTTAAGACGCCCTAGGTCTCTCTGGAGAGTGAGGTTCATCTGGGGGTGGCTCCCATCTCACCCCACTGCTGAAGTCAGAGTTGAATGGATCCTCAGCCTCCCCTCTCCAGTCTAGGGGCCCAAAGAGGGGCTGGGGCAGGGGGAAGTGAGTCGGTGCCCAGGGCACTAGATTAAGGAGGCTGGGAGCAAGTGGCCCACTCGGGGTCACTGGAGAGTCTTCATCACAGGTCACCTGGCTGCAGGGCTGGGAACTACTAAAACCGTGGGGGCTCAGGCAGGAAGGGGTGACAGACGAAGGAATTGAGTTAATTTCCTGACTCTGCTGAGGACTCTGAGGAGGGTTGGGTGTGGTTGGGGCTATGCGAATAAACCTATTTTGGGGTCACAACCCTGGGTGACAGCGCACTGGGACTGCCTGACTGGGGGATAGACATATAAGGGACATAATGTCCCACGGGCAAAGCTGCTTGGCAGGGACATATGGCTGAGGGACAAGCCTCTTCTGAACCATTTGCATCTAGTCCTGGGTCTCTACCCCAGAAATGACAGCCACATTTTGAGGTGTTTGAAGAGAACCTCTCTGTTGATGTGTTGATTCTGACAGGAGACTTTATCAGCTGGTGGAAAACAACCAAACATGCACAGTGGACAACACGGGGAGAGTTTAAATAAAGGGCTACTTACAGAGAGTGGGTGGACCTGAGACACTGTGGTTCCAGCTCAGCAGCTATTAGCAGGTCCCCATTATTGCCCCCCTTAATCCGGGGACCTGAAGGCACGAGGAGAGGGCGCCCTTGAAGAGGCCAGCCCACTGTGGCTGGGCTCCTCCATCCCATGACGTTTCTGTTGTGTGCCACAAACCTGGTCCTGGTGCAGCCTGCACCCCCCGACCTCCCGCTCCAAGATTGTGTCCAGTGGACCAAGCTGGGCCACCAGTCCTCAGAAGGGCCAGCAAGTTCTCTTTGGGAATCCTGAGTGTACACAGCTAAAACCACAAGGATGGTCACCACAGTAACTTTGGTAAAAGGTAGAAGCTGGACACAAACCTCATGTCCCGCTCAGAGGGCAGGGCACTTGGGACTCTGGTCCATTGCCCAAAGGAAAACTGGCAGCTGCTAAAGGAACAAGCCCGGCCCATGTGCGCAGAGGGCTCCCGCAGGTCAACCAGAATGCAGGCTGCCAGGCAGCATGTGTGGTGAGAGATCATTCTGGCCAAACAGCAAATGAGACAACACATGTGGCGATGCTGCAGAGGAATCATCTGGAAGGACTCCCACAGCTGTTAACAACACTTACTTCCAAGGACGGGAGTTGAGGGGGGGGGGCCTTTCACTCTGCATACAAAGCCTTGTAGTGTCTTGTTTTGGGTTACAATAGACAAGCACAGAATTCCTTCAAGAGTGATATATGTAAAGAAGTGTTTTAGATCTGTAAAAAATGAGCACTAAAATATGGTGAAGGGGGACTGAATAGAAAAAGATGCCGGTGTTTTTCCCCAACCAGCATCTGGCAATTGCTGTGGGCCAACCAGCATGCGCTGGGCCCTCCCAGTGTGCCAGGCGCTGTGTGGGGGGGCACTGACCAGAGGAGCTGTTTGCAAAATGCCTACCATCTCAGAGAAGCAGGTAGGATATGCCCCCAAGGGGCCCACCTCCTTGTGGAACGGGGTGGGTGGGGATAAGTGGGCTCATCCCAGGGCTGCGGGGGAGGGGCGGGGGGAAGTTCACAGCCCCCACAGAAGAGCAACACGAGGGGCCAGAGATCACAGGTACTCTGGGTGGGAGCTGGGAGGGGAGGCCTGAATTGTTCCTGCCTGTTCTGGATGTGCAGGACGGGGTGGTGTAGATGGGGAACTGGCTAGACTCTGGAGGGCCTCTGACGTCCTCCAAAGATCCACGGATGCCACCATAAAGGTCCTGAGAGGCACACACCTAGCGTTTTCTCATTCTCCAGGCCTTTCCTGTGCAGGTCAGAGGGAGAGAGGGGCGGCGAGGCAATGATGGGCACTGGCCCAGCAGCATCTGGGTGACTATTGCCAGTAACCGCAGGACAGTGCCATGCACAAGGCATGCAGCGGTAATTCACCCCAGGGGCAGCTGGGCAGCCTCCTTCCCATAGCACAGCTAGAGAAATTCATTGTCCAGCTGGGCCAGAGAGGAATGAATGGCCTGCCTGGCCCATCCTTGTCCACTGACCAACAGGACAGGATCCCTGGAATCAAGGAGAAGCCAAAGATGATCCCTTGGCCAGAAAGAGCCTGAGAGACCCTCTTGTCTATCCTCCACCAGAGGAGCAAGGCTGCCCAGGGATTCCACAAATCTGTGGCAGAGGGACAGTGGACAGTGAGGCCTGGGGCTCTGAGGCCTAGAAATGCAAGTCCTGTTGACTATAGGAAAGGCCCAAGCAGGGATGACAGGTGGGTTTTCCCTCACATGCTGGCTTTTGACAAGTCCTGCTTGCCCTCACCACTGAGAAGACGAGGATCCTGAGGCTGACCCAGGAAAGTTGGCAGAGTGCCTGCGTGGGCAGCTCATGTGTGCCAAGGGCAAGAGAGGCGGGCCATGAGTCACCAGGGTCTCATGTCTGTGGTTCTGAGGACTTTCGAGGCTGGGGGGTGAGTGTCTGGTGACTCTGTAGGCGACACTGGCCTTCCAGAGGATCACTGCAGTGCACCCACCAGCAGGGCTGTGGGGGTGCTCCTGGGCAGCCAGTGCGGGTCTTTCCTGGCTCCCAACCTGCTAAAGAGCAGAGGCTGAGCTCTGGGGCTCAGGATGGTGGGTGGGCAGACACAGATGGCTTCACGTCACCACTCCATGGTCACGGAAGGCACTGCCCGTGTGTGTGCAGCGAGTAGAGGCTTCTGGTGCAGGCTTCAGCTAACAGCAACCCAGGCTGGAGGATGTCGTGCTCTCCTGGGTCTCGGGTGGACTCCCCTCCATTCCTGTAAGGATAGGAGAAGTCATGTGACCCCAACTAACACCTGCAGCTGACATGGGGCAGCCTCCCTCCCCTGCCACTGGCACCTTCCAGCGACTCTGCTGGTTAGAGCTGAGCTTGACCTCCCAGGCCTCTCAGTCAAGGCCTTGGTGACCTGGCACAGGCTGATAGGTCTGGGAAGTATTCCAGATGGTGGAACAGCATGGGGAAAGACAGAGATGGGGAGAGCCAAAGCCGGGACACATTCATGCAGCTAGGGATACCTAGTCTGGCTCATGAGGAAGCTGCCAGGAGGGCAAAGAGAGCCAGGGAGTGAGTCTGAGCTGGCAGGAAGGGTCAGGAGGGCTGAGGGCCTGACATCAGAATCATGACAAAAAGAGTTCCCCAGAGAGGACTGCACGGGAGAACAATTTAAGGGAGTGGCCTCTTGGGACAGGAGGCTGGTGGACTTGAGTTTTAAGGTGCAAGCCTGCTCCCCAGCCCCCGGCCCTGCTGTCTTTACGCACGGATGAGGTCTCCATCGCCGACCTGGAGCCGGGTGCTCTTCCTCCTCTCCAAGTCCTGTAGAACCGATTGCTCGAACGCCAGGGCAGCTACGCGGCTGAAGAATGCCTTCACGTTCTCCCCTGTGGGCCCAAGAGATGGCCCTGACCCCACTGCCTCAGCCCTTACCTGGAGATGAATTTGGGAGCCAGTGGGTGTGGATGCCAGGGTGGCCCACCTGTGGGGCTGCCTAGGGTGGCACAGTGCAAGTGATTGGGGCTGGCCAACCTGGCTTCCCACCTCCAGGGGCTCTGGGGCCCCCAGCCCCGGTAGCTCCCTCAAATCTCTGAGCCTTGGTTTCCCAGCGTCTTCTCTTCCAATTAATAAGCACTGAGCATCTCCTGTGGGCCTGGCACTGGGATGTGTGGAGATCAGAAGGGTGTCTGTTTTCCTGTCACTTCTGAGTACCTGTCCAGTGGGCAGCTGCTGTCAACTCCCACATAGAGCCTTTGTGCGTCCTCCTTCAGATATAGAAGCCCAAATGATGGAGAATAAAGAAGCTGAGAAAAAGATAAACAACTACTGGATCATGAGGGAAGAATTTGAGAGATAAATGATCCCATTAGATGAAACAATATTAGAATAATTGGGATCCCAGAAGAAGAAAGAGAGGGAGGGTCAGAAGGTATACTGGAGCAAGTTATAGCAGAAGACATCCCTAATTTGGGGAAGGAAACAGGCATCAAAATCCAGGAAGCACAGAGAAAGCCCCTCAAAATCCATAAAAATAGGTCAACATCCCCTTATCTGATAGTAACACAAGTCTCAGAAACAAAGAGAAAATCCTAAAGGTAGCGCTGGACAAGAGGTCTGTAACCTAGAAAGGTAGAAATATTAGATTGGCAGCAGACCTATTCACAGAGGTAGGCCAGAAAGGCCTGGCCTGATATATTCAAGAAATATATGAAAAATCTGCAGCCAAGGATACTATATCTAGGTAGGCTGTCAATGAAAATAGGAGGAGAGATATATCCTTCATATCCCACACATCCTTTGTGCAGAATATGAATGTCCCAAACCAAAGAGAGGTGAAGAGGACTTTGGTCCATTAGCTGGATGATTCCCAGCAGAAGCAGATGACCTCCCAGAATTGGTCATGTTACTGGCCCCCTTGATCAGGTCTCTGCCCCAGATAGCCCCAGGGCTATCCCTTCAGACAGGGCTGGAGAAGGCCAAGCGTCTGGGCACAGGGCTAGGTTCCAGCCCCCGACCTGTGTACTACCCTTGGGCAGCTATACAATCTATACAACTGCACAGGGCAATCTTGCTTGGACCATAGGGAACTCTCAGTGAATCTTCCATTACTCAAAGCGGGGAGGGGGTGGGTCCATAGGGCATGGGGGTCATTGTCAGGAAGGAGCAGAGGGAACTGGGTATGGGCACTGCCATCCATGATGGGCTGGAGGTTGTGCTTCCCCCTTGCCTTATGGTGCCTACCCTTAATACTCCCATCCTTGCCTCCCCTAGTCCTTGGTCAGATGTCTACTGTGGTCCCTTACCTGGGGTAAGGAACACAAGGCATAATTCCAGGGTCCCCAGAACTGCTGGGTCCTTCTATGAGCCAGAAATAATTGCATGTTATTTCATTTCACATCCCCCACCGCAACCAACAACTTGTGTTTTTTAAGTGCGTCCTTTGCTTCTCTGCATTTTCTAATTTTTACTCAGTGAATACATACGGCTTTTGTAATTTAAAACATGTTTCGTAGTAAAAAATGAAATGAGATGGACAGCATCACCCCATTTCCCAAATAAGGATACTGAGGCGGAGACATTAGGCTCTTGCCAGGGCTGGAGTAAGCAATGGCCCGTGGGTGAGGGCAGCTCGGGGCCTGGGGACTCCATGTGGCTGGGGGCCCCATGTGGCTGGAGGACAGACTGGTGGGCTATGAATGAAGGCCAGGGGGTCATGAGCCATGTTGCAGTGTTCTCCACAATGACATCAGGCAAGGGATGGGAGACCCCAGTTACTGGGTCTTTCTTTGTGCTAGGAGGTGCCTCTTACCCAGCTACCTTAGGATGGGTGGGCAGGATGGTACAGTGGTTACAGGAGAGGGCTATATTCCAACCCCAGCTCTGCTGCTCCCTGGCTCTGCCTCAAGGAGGAAGGGGGATGTGTCAGAGAATACGGACATAGGGCCAGGTGTTGCTCTTCCTGCTGGCCATGCTTCTGGTCTCCCCCTAGAGATGAGAAGACTGCTCTCAGGCAGTGGAAGGCCCTGCATGGTCACCAGCATAGCTGGCTGTGACTCAAGCATGCCACAGAGCCGCCGAAGGAAATTGCCAGTGCCCACTGGGGCACCAACCCCGCACCCACTCACCCGTCTTAGCTGACACCGACCAGTACTCCGCCTTCATCTCGTTGGCCAGATGCACAGCCTCCACTTCTGCCTGCTCACATGCAGCCCCTGACTGGGAGAAGCAGCCCTCCTGACCCAGCTTTTCAGGCCCTCCTGTTGGGGGCGCCCCCCCCCCCCGTGCCTCTGCCCTCCCCAGCTCATCCCTCCCCAGCACATGGGCAGAGGGTATGCCTTCCTCAGGGGTGAGATCCCAGTGATTCCTCTCTGATGAGGTGAGCACGGGTGCCCCTTACTTTCAGCTCTGGGTCTTCCAATTTCCGTCTAGGCACATCAGCACCTCCCCTTCCCTCCCCAAGCTTGGGCTGAAAGCGGCTGCATTTTCCCAAGGGCCATACCAGGCCTCTAGCTCTGGTGTGCTCACCAGAAGGTCCTTCTTTGTTCCCACAAGGAACACGAAGCAGGAGCCTGGCTCATTCTCTCTTAGTGCGTCCTCCAGCCACTGCCTAGAAGGCACAGAAGGGAGACAGGCTGATGGCATCCATCCACCTAGAGAGGTCTGAGGAAGACCAGGGGATGGGGGATGCAGATGTGGTTCTGCTCCAGGGCTGGGAGCACTGAGTCTTGAGTTGCAGGGAGGGCAGAGTGGGTTGACCAGCTGGCTGAGTGGGGCGCTGGTCCTGCTACCAACTGAGCTCTGGTTGGACTGCAGGTGGGCAGGGACACAAAAGCACCGGTCAGGGGAGGTGAGGACCCTACCCTGGTTCTGCCTTCACCCTGTGTCACCTTGGGGGAGTCCTGCCCTTTCATCCACTTGAACGATCACCCCAACCTCCCTCACAGGGCTTGGGAGAAATGGGATATGAATGCCCCAAAGAGAGGTAAAGAGGACTTTGGTCCATTAACTGGGTGATTCCCAGCAGAAGCAGATGACCCCCCAGAACTGGTCATGTTACCAGCTCCCATGATCAGGTCTCTGCCCCAGATAGCCCCAGGGCTATTCCTTCAGACAGGACTAGATGTATATATAATTTGTAGGACCCAGAGCAAAGTGAAAATGTGAGGCCCCTCAACCAGCAATGATTAAAGCTTTCAAGATGGTGACAGCAGAACTTTAAAGCAAATGCAGGCCCTTCTGAGTCCCGGCTCCTGTGTGACAGGCCTGGCTGTGTACCCTGAGCTGGTCCTGCCTTCAGCAGGTGGGTGCAAATCTTAAGGGATAATATGGTAACTGGACAGTATGTGGTCTTTGGGCAGTCAGTTCTGACAAGCAAGTATGGTCCCTTGCACCACCCACGGGGGGCCCAGCTCACGGGAGATCCCGAACCAAAGGGGACCAAAAAGGCCACAGAGTCTCAGACTTGCCTGGTGTGCTCCAGGGTCTGCACGTCAGTGAGGTCAAAGGCTGTGATGATCACTGGACACAGGGAGAAGCCAAGAACCGGTCAGCAATAGGTGAGACAATAGGTGTACAAGGAGGGGCTCCCCTCAGGCAGCTCCCTGTTCCCCAAGAGAAACCCAGAGAGGAACCTGGCTCCCGCAGAACTGCTGGAGTGGTCCCCCCAGGCAATCAGCCCTAATCCCCAGTATGGAGGCTAGGAAGGACACACCCCATGGCTGCCTCTTGGGACCTCCCACCCACCACTCTCTCTGACCCATATCCAGAGGCCCAGCCCCAGAGGACATCCAGGGATGCAAGATGAGCCCATGGGCTTCTGTGTTCAACTCTCCCTTCTGCCACTTACAGCCAAGAGAGCTCAGGTGAGGGCCTTAACTGCTGAGAGCCTCAGTTTCCCCATCTGCGAAATGGTGAGAACAATACCTCAGGCTTTCAGGGGTGCTGTGAGGTTTAAGCAAGAACAGCTATTTTTACAAGCTTGGGTCTAGAGCCTGACATAGGACTTTCGACCAACAGCAGCTATGGTTATGAGGGCAATTAGCAACCACCAGCTTTAGGGGAACAATGTCTGAGGAGCTGGGTGGTTCTCATCTCTGGATCCACCCAGGTTCTGTGGTGTCCAGGATCCTGCTGGAGTCCTGAGGGGAGTCCCATGTGGCTCAGAAAGGCCGGCTCTCTACTAGGCCCGGGGGTGTGAGCAGAGCCAGGCAGAACTTTACCTGCAGCTTGGCTGAAAGCTGCAAGAGGCCCCTGAGGCAGAGGGGAATGAAGCAAAGGAGGATACTGAGAATAGTGACGGTGGCAGGCCAGGCTGTAGTTCCCAGGGTTGTATCAGGTGCCTAACACCTCATCTTCAAGGGGTGTTGTCCCCGTTAGAAGACAGGCCAGAGCTGGAACTCCAACCCAAGGCCAAGGGACTCACGGTTTATTTCCCGGTTTTGCTTTTTCCCCAAACCTCAAATGGCAATGTTATGATTTCTTTTTACCAGTATCGAGTAGATGTAAATGGGTCTCATAACGTGAGCCTGGTTTTGGATACTGTGAATGGCTCTCATGTCTCCCACTGAAACCCCTGGGGGAACTGGGGTTGGAGTGGGGAACTTGTCTGCAAGGCCTGTCCAGTACCTGGGCCACCCCCTGGCCCCCCACTGGCAGGTGCAGTCCTTCTGTGGCCCCTCTGCTCCTCCCCTCTAGCCTCGTCTCCTTGCACCTCCTCCAGGAGTCAACTATGCTCTTCTTTTCTGGGGTCTCTGGACATGCACCTCCCCCTCTGAGCATCCTTCTGAGCTGAAACTGGCTGAGACTCCTAGGGAGCATCGACCAGCACAGGGTCCCTGAAGGATGTGACTGCCGAGGCCAACCCCAGGCCCGGCTGGCTCGAAGGCAGTCTCCTCAGCCCCGAGGACTGGCCAGGGATTTTCTCAGTGGTTCCTGGAGGGCAGATTTGGTACCCGTGCAGAGGGCCCGGACTTCTTGCTATGAGCCCAGTGGGAGCCTCCTGCTGTACACGGCTGAGGGCCCCACCATTGCTATCACCCGGATGCTCACCCTGGGCACCCCGGTAGTAGGCAGATGCAATGCACTTGAACTTCTCCTGCCCTGCTGTGTCCCAGCTGTGTGGTAGCAGAGACAGAAAGGGAAAAAGAGAGGGGGCAGATTAAGCAATTGCAGTGGTCTGAGCCAGCAGGCTGGTGGGGCTGTGGGCAGGCAGGCCTGAGGGCTTGTGCCAACTACCAGCCAGAGGTCCCCACCCACAATTCCTCACGATTTCCTTCCTAAGGTGCCCTATGGGGCAATTCCCTGACTGGATTCACCGTGGGGGAGGGTCATGCCCTAGTTCCACTGCCTAGATGAATGGAGGGGTGGCGGTGTCTAACAGGGACCTGGTTTGTATCTCCTGGGTGACTCTGATCAGGTAGCTCTGGCTCTCTGGAGAAAGGGAGCCCTGGTTCTATGGAAAAGAATGCAACAACTGATTAATGATATCTGCCATTGGCACGTATAGGACAGGGGACACACATACTGAGATCTACTGGCTCTGGTTTAGAACCAGGCAGGTGGTCACTGTGCAGAGCTGAGTCTGAAAACCCATCCCTTTTTAAAATTAACAGATCAGAATTAAACTTTCTGCCATAAATGGAAAAGCAGACAAGTCATGAATAAGAGCTCAATAGTCTGCAATTTTTTTGAAGTGATTCAGCATGACGCAGAACTTTTTGGCCCTATTCTGTCATTAATTCATTCATACTGTCTTTTGCTTCTGAAGATCACGCTGGGTGGGAAGCTGGGAGGGTGGCTTGGAGATGGTGCCAACTGGATAACTGGCAGTGGAGGGACAATGAGAAGGTAAGCCAGGACAGTGTATCTGTTCTAGTTAGATAAGGCTGGTGGCCACAAGGAGGATCCCAGCACAGGCCGTTCTCTGCCTGGCTCCACCTTGGCTGTCCCATCAGCTCTGTGTGCCTCGTTCTCTTGGCTTCAGAGCCCCTCGGTCCTGCAGCCCTGCAGCCCTGCATTTTCACGGCCTCTTCTGCTCTGGTCTGGCCCTGACTCTCCCTCGGGCAAGATTCGGTGGTGCCATCTGTGTCTAGAACTGCACTGGAGCTGTTCTCAGAGAAGCAGGCATTATCATGACAGAGTTTAGAGCTGAGGCCATGAGAAGGTGAACTCCATTCTGATGACCATGGATCCCCAGGGTAAGCCCAGGCAGAGCTTAGAGGATTGAGGAATGAAACCAGAGGAGCAGGTGTGACCCCCCAGAGAGAGAGAAAAGAGAAGGGGAGGGACCAGGACAGAGGCAGCAAGCAAGAAGGGTACAGGGGCAGCTAGGAGGAGAGCCTAGGAAAGGGAGGAGGCCACACAGGAGAACCTGGAAGGGCTAGTGACACACAGACAGACCTGCTGTAACTTCCAGGTGCCAGAGGAGATGGACAGCTGGGTCCAGGGCCCTGGAGGGAAAGTGTGAGCCTGGAGGAGAGACTCTGGGCTGTTCTGAGGGAAACAAGAGGGGAGGGGCTGAAGCCAGCAGGCTACCAAGAGGCAAAGACATGGGGTCTGGCAGGGAAGCAGACAGAGGGAGAGAGACAGGGGAAGTGGAGTCAGAGCAGAGGGGTGAGGAGGAGGAGGGGGGGTATGTCAAGCCTGGGGAAGGCACGTGGACTAGGTGGTCTCCACCAGGCCTTAGCATGCAGGGACCATTTTGGGCTCCACTTTCCAGATGAGAACAGATGCTCAGAGGTCTGAAGTGACTTGCCAGAAGTGACCCCGCTGGCCTGATGAATGGGATCACTGAGGGCCAGGCAGGCCAGGGGCAGAGACCTGAAGCCAAAACATGAGCGGCAGGTATCAGGGAGGACAAAGGTGGATGGGCACATCAGGCTGCGAGGACTTCCCCAGGTCTGATGACCAACGTGAGACACCCATGGGGGTGAGGGAGTATACGGGGCTTTGAGGAACTGGAAAAGCCCAGGGTCATATACCCATCCCTGTTTGTCCAGACAGGTCCTCACTGAACACCACAGGGCACAGTCCAGAAGGAGCTCACTGCGGCTTTCCCCATGGGTCTCCCTCCACAGAGCCCACCCATGAGCCACACAGGAAATGGTGTGACATGAGGGCAACTTACATCTGCAGGCTGTAGGGGATGCCAGCGATCTCAAAGCGTTCAATTTCAAAGTCTACCCCGATGGTGGCCTTGTAGTCACGGTCAAAGACATTCTTGCAAAACCTGAGGGAGTCGAGGAAGTCATCAGAGAGGCTATGTGGAGAAGCTTTGCTCATGACAGTGCAAGTCAGCAGGCAACAAAAAGGCCACCCATAGGGAATATAAGGAGATGATGATGGTCCACGAAGGTACAGAGAAGACAGACAGAGCTGTCATTGAGAACTGTGTTGGGGAAGAGGGGCTGCGGCAGCCTGGAAGGCAAAGGTCAGGGCCAGTGAAGTCTGAGCCCATGGTCCTGGGGGATGGTGTCATGAATGCCAGGGTCCTAGGACACTGCACCCCTCCGCCCGACCTGCTGCTCCCTGATGCCTTGTATCCCCTCTGAGCTGTGGTTTCCAGAAGCCACACAGTTTTGACTATGACAATGTTAACTGGGCCTCCCCAGGGAAAGGCGTGACAACCAATGCCAAGAGGTGTGGCCAGAGGGCGCACCTGTGGATGAGGCTGGTCTTGCCCACGTAGAGATCGCCAACGACAACCACCTTGGAGAGTCGCAGCCTGTGAGGGATATGGTTGTGTTGCTTACAAGCATGGCTACAGAGCATCTTCACACGTACAGGCCATTCCTTCCCTGAGCTCCCCACTCATGAGCCACGTCTCAATCCTTGACAGGGTACGGGGCACTCTGGGATGTCTGTCTCCATCCCTGGCACTCAAGGGGAGGGCAGGAGGGCCTGCATTTGTTCTTGGGACTGTGCTGACCCTGGGGCTGTATACTCTTGACCCCAATGGGCCCAAGCCCTGTTGTGAAGGTCAGAACTGGGCGTGAGGGGAGCCTGAGTCTTGTTCTGATGGAGAAGACAGAGAAGTCCCAGGTGCAGCTGTGTCCAAGCTGGGGGCATGTGCAGTAAGGAACCTGGAGCATGCCAAGGGTGCAGACACCTTTGTGTCTGCCAAGGGGATACAGCCACGGGGACAGAGCACCAGCACCCTCCGACACATGCCTGGGGCTGCATGGGCTCCTGCTTTTAGCAAGCAGGACACCTCTGTCACCTATTGCCTTGGAGGTGTCTGCAAGGGCCACGCAGCCCCCACGAGGTGAGCAGTGGACAGCACTCAGGCCAGGACTCAGCTCTGGGCTATGGCTTGAGGTAAACTGGCTGTGAGGTTCTTGGGCTCTCCAGGGACCTTGCTCACTGAGAGTAGCCACCACCCCAATCCCACCCTGTGTGTATCCTGCACTCCCTGTGGCACCATGCCTGGGACGTGGGTGGAAGTTTCGGCAGCTCATGCCAAAGGAGCTCAATGGGCAAACCTCTGAAAAGGTACTTCCTCTGCCTGCAGACAGCAAGAAGGCACCTGTGTCACCTGGTGACCTGGTACAGCTCCCCTGGCCATGTGTGGGGGCACAGAGGCTGTGTCTTCTCTGCTCCCAGGGGACCTCTGGTCCTGGAGCAGGGTGGACCTGACTCCACCTGTCAAAGTTTTATGGGAGCACCCACTGTGCCTCAGTTTCCCATCTCCCAGAGTCATTGTGAAGGGTCAGAGAGGTAATCTGGGTGAAGTACCTTGTACAGAACCAGCCCTCCCTAACTGGGGGCCTGTGCTCTCATTCCGTGACCATGGCTGGGATGGCCATTTTGACCTGAGCCTGGCCTCACTCTGCACCCCCTGGGGAACCTCCGAGCTGGGCTTCCACTGAAAGCTCACCACACCTGTGTGACAGCTGGGAGCTCCTCAGGAGGAGAGGCAAAGCAGGCCCCGATACATGCGTGTTAAGAGAAGGAGTAACTGAGGTGCCAGGGTGGCTCAGTTGGCTAAGCATCTGCATTCGGCTCAGGTCATGATCCCAGGGTCCAGGGATCGAGCCCTGTGTCGGGTTCCTTGTTCAGCGGGAGGCCTGCTTCTTCTCCCTCTCCCTCTGCCTGCTACTCTGTCTGCTCGTGCTCTCTCTGTCAAATAAATAAAATCTTTAAAAATTTCAAAAGAGAGAGACAGGAGTAACTGCTGCGAGGTCCCTGTGCTGGCAGGGCTAGGTGGCGCCAGGTGCTACCGAGGTGGGAACAGAACAGACACAACCCTTGCCCTCACAGGCTGGGTCTAGTGGGGAATCCAGAGAGGCAAACTCGTAATTCTGTGAGATAAGTGTCTGGGACCCAGGGGGGCACCCTGGCCAACCCAGGCTGGGGCATGGGGGTAGCACAGGACTCCCCTAATGCTCTGTTAGAGAGGGACTGACCTTCCAAACGCTCCTGCTTTATTTCCGGTGATGAATGCAGGTGGGGAAATGTGGGTGTGGACAGGGTGTCTGGAGAATAGCGTACACGGGAAAGGCTGGTGAGCGGAAGGGTAGGAAAGACATTCCAGACAAAGGAAGCACACATGTGCCGAGCCCTTGGGCTGAAAATCAGCCCCGTGACTTACTGAGAAAAGGGAAAGCTGTTCTCTATGGCAGATGTTCTCTATGGCAGCAAAGCCAGACAAAAATGCCGATCGGCTCCAGGCCCGTACTGGACTGTATGGGTGTGGTCTGGGTAAGTGTTTCACTTGTTCTTCATACATTCATCCATGCATTCACTCCTTGCCGCTGCCTCCCCCCGCCACATTCTGTGTCCCCTGGGTCATGGGGTCACTCACCCCACGGTCCCTGTGTTCCTGCGCTGGCAGGTGGCGCTGACCTGTCCATGGAAGTGTTCCTTGAGCTGCAGGCAGGCATCAGGCGTGTACCACTGGAAGGGACAGACAGATGGGCATTTCATCCTGCGAAGCTGCAACTCCATCACCAAGTGGGGCAGTGAGGCGGTGACTTGCCTCCCAGCATTCCCTCCCTCCTGAAACTTGAAACTCCGGTTTGTTAGTTTTCCCTGACCCCCCTGTCACATCCATCCTTTGTGCCCTCAGTGGCCCTGACTCCAAGCTCCTATGAGTCCTGAGGACCAGCAGCAGGGGCCAGGCTAGACCGAAGGCCCCAGGTGGCAACTCAGAGAGCGGGGTCTCGCCAGCAGCAGCTGTGTCCTTGCTGTGGGCATGTGGCAGGTCTCTGTCCTCTCTGGACCTCTTTAGGTGAGAGGAGGGGTGGGCTGTAAGGGCCCTTTTAACTCCACGATCCTTCCATGCCTCTGGTGGATCCTGGATGCCATTTTTGCTTTAAAAATGTGTTGTCTGTGTGTATGGAAAATGTCCTGGAGGGCTCTTTGGGGTCTTCCACAGTTCTTGGAAAGCAGGTCTGGGTTATGGTTGAAGAACATGACCGCAGGGTCAGGAAGACCTGTGTCTCCCCTTAGCTGCTGTGTGATCCCAGGCAGCTATCTAATGTCTCTGAACTTTAATTTCCCCATCTGTAAGCTGGGGGCATAAAATGAAATGACGCTTTAAAGCCATTAGCGCAGACCCAGCCTGGCATATACTAAGCACTCAACAAATGTTCGTGGCTATTAAGATGTTACAACATATGTTGAACACACATTTGTTTTGTAATCAGAAAAGATGATATTAAGGAAACTGAAGGCGACTGCTGTGTTTTGCCCTCAGATTGGTGGAGGCTGGGGGTGGAGTATGGTAAGGACGTGGGGAAAAGGGCATCATTAGAAGCTGTTAGTGTGCTCTGCTGTGATATGGCAGTGGTCCCCCGGGGCCACCTGTTCTGTCCTTTGGGGCACTGCTTGAACCCATGGCTCCCCTGTGACAAGGACTCCACCCCCACCCCAAGCCGTAGTGTTTCTTCTGAGTTTCCAGGCACTGAGATGGGCTCTTTCCTGGCCCATCTGCCCCATCAGGCATATGTCCCCCAGGCACGGTGGAGGCAGCAAAGACTAGAAGAAGGAGCTTTACAAAAGGGCAAGTCACAACACCCCAGTGAGCCCATTTCCTCATCTGCAAAGTGAGGACACTCATAATAGCAGCTCTTCTTGTGGTCGTTGGAAGATCAAATGGGTAATGCAGGTGAAGAGCTTAGCTTCACAGCCCACATTTGTGTGTAACAGTGTCAGCTACCTCATGAGGAAGCAGGCTGCTTTCTCCTGTTAACTTTCATGTCAGCTTCAAACTGGGGACAGCCTGGTCATGGTGGTGGTCATTGGAGGAATCTCACCCTTTTGGGTGCACTGAAGAAATGTAGTAGGGAAGACTGGGCAGAAAGTGGGAGCTGATTTTAGAAACAGGGAAACTGAGGCACAGAGTAAGAGAAGGGACTTGCCCCACCTGACCACGCATTTCTCAGGTCTGAAGTGTGTGGCCCTGGGATAGAGGATGAACTGCCACACACAGGACGGGGGAGAATCTCACTCTGGGTGAAAGCACGATGGATGCCCCAGGCTGCCTCTCAGGGTAGGGGAACATTGGAGCCCTGGAGTCAGACCCAGGTCAAGTCCTGGCTCTGCAGCGCCCAGCTGTTGACTCCAGGCAGCCCTCCTTACCTCTCTGAGCCTTGCTGATCTGTTCCGGAAATGGAGTCCTCTGTCCCATGAGACCTGAACTGTTTTGTGCTGATCACACTTCCCTTCCTTTCAGCTCACTAAACATTAGGGTCCATCATCCCTAGTGACCACAGTCAAGCTCTCTAAGGAAGCAATTTGTTTGGGCCTCTGTTGAGATGGAAAATTCTGGGGGAGCTGTCCCCAGGTCCGAGGCACCACTGCTTTCTTTGTGGGTGTGTAGAGGCAGAAAAGGTGAGAAGGTATGACTGCAGACACAGATTACCCAAAGTCTGCAGTCACCTCCTTCCTCCTTACCAGCCTGGGCACAGAATTCAAAAGACAGAGAGGTCATTCCATGGAGAGGATTTTTCCCTCTATACCTGTCCCAAGTCACATGGAAGCAACCACTAATGGAAGGATCTTCTGTGTCCTTCCAGAGATATTTTTGGCAAGTATAAACAAACACATACATTTGTTTTCTCCCCTCTCCTTTTTCCACCCATGGGAGTACGCTAGGCACACTGCTCCATTCCTTGCATTTTTACTTAATTGACTGGCCTTCACTGCACATCCACTCCTGAAGGGAAGCTTCTGTCTCTTGTGGCAGTAGTAGCATTTTGCTGTTGAAGCAGCACCCCCTGGAGGACATTTACATTGTATCTGACCTGCTTTATGAACTGCTCCAAGGCCTGGCCTTGAATGACGGGATCAGAAGGCAGGGGCATTGCAATGGTGGGAAATATTGTCCCACGACCTGTCTAGGGGTTGGACCAATTTGCATTGCCTGATGCGATTTATACTAGATTTTAATACACATGGAAGAGCCCTGTTTTCAGCAGGAACCGGAGGTGGAATGGTAAGGAGAGAGGAGGCTGGATTTGGTGTCAGGAAACTAGAGTGCTATTTTGATAATAGTAATAATAAGGAAAAAACAGCAGTGAGCACGACTCAGGTAAGGGATTTCCCATTTACCAACAGCCAGGAACCCAATGTGAGTTTTTATCCTTATGTACCAGCAGGTCTGAGAGGTTGAGTAACTTGCCCACAGTCACACAGCTTAAAGACAGAGTCAGAATTCACACCCAGGACTGTCTGACTGCAAAGTTTGTGTCTTTAATCTCCATGCAACATGGTCTCCTGCTGTCACCCTTAACTTGCTGGTCCACCTTGGGCAAGTCAGGGCCAAGTGTCCCTGTTTCTAAAGAAGTCTAGTAAGTTCCCAGGGTCTGTTAGAGAGGGACTGACCTCCCCCATGCTCCTTCTTTGTTTCCAGTGATGAATGCAGGTGGGGAAATGTGGGTGTGGACAGGGTGTCTGGAGAGTAGCGTACACGGAAAAGGCTGGCTAATGACCCTCTCTACCTTAGGGAAGCTGGTGATGATGCGGTCCCTGCTCACCGGCGGCCCCAAAGGTGTCAGCGAGGACCTCATCCTTGCAGAGTGTCCTGTGGACCAACCAGGGGACAGAGAGTTAGGGAGCCGCACAAATCCCTGGGGACTCAGTAGCTATAAACACTGATCCACACCTCTTTCTCCGTCAGGGAAACTGGCCAGAGGCCATATTTTTCCATCTGCAGGCAGTTTGGCTGGTGTGGGCATGGAGAAGACCCAGCTTTCCCCGCCCTGCCTAGAAGTCAGGGAGACCTGGGTCTCCTCCTGCCAGGTGTTTAACCAGGAGTGGTCCCTCTCCGACCTTACCACAAATGCCAAGCTGTGCATCATCACAGCCCAGGGGGAGGAATCGGAACTGGAGTGGTCCTCTGCTCTTCCTCTTCGAGGTCTGAAGGCTCTGGGTGGGTGAGGGGCCTTAGGTTTCAGCCATCAGGCATTTCCCCCTGTCGCTTTACCGCACCCAACGCCTGGCCCCTTAACCCCTATTGTGCAGCCCTGCGTCTCCTGTCCTCCTCCTCTTCCCACTAGGGTGGACTTGGTCAAGTCCTTAACCAGGCCTACCGTCCTCCCGGACCTGACCCCGTCCTCCTTCAGGACCAACACGGGCCTGACCCAGGGCAGGCGCTCAGGAAATGAGGAGGCCCCAGGGCTGCAGGCCGTGACGCCCACCCAAGCAGGACCTCCGGGACGGGTCGCAGCGGTGCGGACTAAGGTGGGACAGAGTGGGCGGCGGACTCACCCGCGGAGGTGGCAAAGGCTCTGGAAGCTGCGCGGCCTGGTCTGGTGGGGCCTGTGGCTGCGATCACCATAGCAACTAGCGCCCCGCGGGACCCGCCGACATCTGACGAATCCCGGGCGTCGGGGACGGGATCTGGGCGGGGCTCGCAGCGGAAAGAGTCCCACACGTAGTTCGGAAGGGCGGTCACCGTAGCAACCGGAGCCTCTTGGGGGAGCAACAGGGGCTTCCAAGACACTGCGCCACCGCCGGCGATCACCATGGTAACGAAGGCGGGATCGGGCAGGCGGGGGGGTGGGCGGGGGCAGGGCGGCCAGGAGGCGGGGCCAGGACCCCAGGAGCGGGGGCGGGGTGGAGAGACTCTCGCACCCAGCTTCCATTGGTAAGGTGGTAGTTTAATCGAACGGGTAGGGATTACGTGAGGTGTTTAAATATTTATTTTCATAATATTAAGTACGATATTTTCTGGTTATCTAAATAGTTCGTGTTTTTCTTTATATATTGGTATGGAGGGATATCCAAGATCCCTTGACTTCTTTTTCTTACAACTCATATCTGATTTATCAGTAAATCCAGTAGTTTCTATCCTGAAAATTTGTCCAGTATCCTCTTACCGCCCGCCCCTTCCACTGGTATTGCCCTTGTCCAAACCACCATCTTCTCTCCCTCCAACTGGTCGCCTTGCCTTTACCCTTGCCGTTAAACCTATTCCCAGTTCAGCGCCCCAGGGCTCCTCCTGTTAAAACAGATCAGATCACCGGCAATCTTTGGCTCCAAACCGTCCAATGCCTCCTCATCTCTTTCAGATTAATAAAATCCTTACAATGGCCCAAGAGGTTTCATGTAATTTGCTCTTGCCTTATTTCCTCTCATCTTCTACCGCTTACTCCCCATCCCCACATCCCACACAGGCTCCACTGGCCTCCTTGTTCCTGCAACACACCAGGCACCGGGGTGTTTGCACTGGCTGTTCTCTAAGCCTGGAATGTTTTTCCCCCAGATCTTCACATTGCTCGCCTCCTTCCCCTTCACATCTGCACAGATAACACCACTAGATGAGGCCTCCCCAAAGCAGCCCATTTACAATTGTAACATCCTCGCAACCCCTTATTCCGCTCTGTTTCTCCCAGGCACCTACTATTTTCTAACATACTGTAAAACTTCTTGTTTATGTTGGTTGTCTATCTCCCCCCACTGGCTGCAGCAAGAGCAGGGGTGTTTGTGTTGATTTCATCCATGTAACACATGGGTTAAACAGTGCCTGGGCATAGCAGACATTGAGTGAATGTTAAGGGAGTGAATGAATATTAAATTTTTAAAAATATGGTAGAGAACAGTGAAGTATGCTGCTACAATAAAAAGTAAATGAATCATATTTACTTGCATAAGTTTAGCTTAGCTCTGTAAAGATACCAGTGGTGGTTGTTACAGGTCAGGACAACCTGTTGGCTGGGGACTGAGGAGGGATGGAGACATTTTACTTTCATACTTTCTAGATTTTCCTCTATGGGCATATATTGCTTATTCAATAAATAACTCAAATGAAAATAAACAATTTGGAAAACAGATGATAAATAACATCTCCCTATCTCTGGCCTTGCCAGGTCAGCCTTGATGTATTTTGGCGTGCTTTCCTCCTTCAAGTCTCTCCCACAGACACCTCCTCCTCTCAGCAATCATGGCGTAAGAACTTTTGCTGCACCATTGGCCTTTGATTGGAGCCCAGTCCCCTGCAGTGGCCTACTGTTCATTAACCTTAATTTGCATAGTTCTGAAACTAATGATGCCTGAATATCATATGCCTGGCTTCTAGAGCTCATTTTATAAAATTAATTTCTGTAATTAATGGCTGTTTAAAAGCTGACCTGTTGCTGAGCTCCTATAAGCTAGTTTCCGTTTGAAGAGTGAGGCATGTGGGCTAGATGGCCTCTAGAGGCACTTGTAAGACTGTGTAATCATAAAATGAGAGAGTAGTTAGCTTTGGAGAGGAAGATGGACTATAGGATAGGGGAAGAGGATGCAGGCATTCAGAATGTTCTTGGTGGTGAATTCACACATAGTTATTATATTTTTATGTTTCATAATTAACACATATACCTATATAATGTTATGTGTATCTTTAAAAGTTAACAAAAAGAGATTGAAAAATAATAAAACTGAAGGGTAATTAAAAAAGGGGGGGGGGCGCCTGGGTGGCTCAGTGGGTTAAAGCCTCTGCCTTCGGTTCAGGTCATGATCCCAGGGTCCTGGGATCGAGCCCCGTATCGGGCTCTCTGCTCAGCAGGGAGCCTGCTTCTCTGCCTGCCTCTCTGCCTACCTGTGATCTCTGTCTGTCAAATAAATAAATAAAATCTTTAAAAAAAAAAAAAAAAGGACTCTAACCAGATTCTGAGAGGCCCAGGGTTCCCAGCTTTGAGTATCTACTCGATTCGGCTCCCTAATTTCACAGACAAGGCACCTAAGGCTCACAAAATCAAAAGAATTTGCCTAGTGAGTTAGAACTAGAATTCGAAACCAGATTTCCTGACTCCTACTCCAGCGCTCTCCACACCATCTTCCTAAAAAAGCTAGGAGGCTCTTAAAGTTAGAGATCCTTTATAACTAGGTCCTTTAAAGAACCACAGTAGGGGGCAGATCTCCCCATCACAGTATGGGATCCTGGGCACACAGATCAGAGTAGTGATCTTCATTCCAAAGCTAATTGTGCTGGAGGCTAATACCTGGTGCCTTTGTTAGTTAAGTTTCAGTGCTAAGGCTGCAGGCTTAGGGGGTGGACTTATGTGAGTTGCTCTACCTCTTCCTGTGCCTCAGTTTACTCAGCTATAAAACGGATGTGACTATCTACTTCAAGGTTCTTTGTGAAGATCACACAAGTTGGTGAAAGTGCTTTGTAGATTATAAATCTTGATTCAAGTCCATTAACCATTCGTTTATGCTACATTGGCTGAAACTTCTAGTATATTCCCGGCACTGGAAAAGCAAGTAAACAGGACTGACAAGGCCTCTCCATCCTCCGGGAAGTTGGAGTGTGCTAGGGGAAACAGAAATAGAGAATTAGAGGAGGAAGTGTGCCTGTGGGATAATTAAATTATGGGGTTATTTACTACTTTGGAGTTGGGGAGAGAACAGGATTCATAGAGGAAGTGTACACTGAGCTGTGTCTTGAAGGGCAAAGAAGTGGTTAGTGTTACAAGCATCTCAGCCGGAAGGAAAGAGTTGACCATTTGGGAAATTAAAAGAATCCAGCATGGCTGAAGGAGGCCATGACCCAGGGCCTTGAGTAGCAGGCTAGGATTTTGGACTCTGTCCTGAGACCAGGTGAAAGCCATGGGAGGGTTTTATGCAGGTGATGGCTGGGTCTGGCTTGCTTTCAAGAGCAATTGCTCCAGCCAGCAGCGTGTTTGCTCCACTGCGGGGCTGATCTGTGTCATTAGCAGGTAATCAGATTGCAGATCAAGGAGCATGAGCCAGGGCTAGACAGTTCAGGGATCAGACCAGGGTAATTTAGGGGAAGCTACTGAACCTTTCTGAAGTTTGTCGGTAAACTGGATGTTATCACTTCCCTAGTTTACTCTGAGGATTAAAGGCATGCAGCGTTCAATTCAGAGTACAGTCACTTCGCTTCCCTTCTGTACCATGAACAAAGCTGAGCCGCTTTTGTTCTTCACCGTAACCCTGTAAAGCATCATTGTCCGCACTTCACAGCTGGTTTCGGCCCCGGGGCCCTTCGCGCCTGCGCGGTGGGCGCTGCGGACGCCGTGGGGTAGCCTGGCAACAGGTCGCCTGGCAACGGGCGAGCGCTTCCGGGACCGCGGGCTGAGGCAGGTGAGCCAGCGGCCGCCAGAGGGAACGGGGGGGGGGGGGGGGTCCCCAGATTCACCCCTCCCTGTTCACACCGGGCTCTCGTCCTCTTAACTCCCTAACCCATGCTCCTTAAAAGAGGGCAGGACCCTGTCCCCAGCACCCACTACTCCTAGCTCGGAGAGCCCAGAAAAGTCCACATCCCTCCTAGCCAGGGCCCCTCTCCTCTTGCCCCGGGCGGTCACTTGGTGCCCAGAATCAGAGTCAGGCTCACCGCCTTTACCGAAGCTGAGCATTCCTGCAGGGCTGGGACTGTCACTGGGACTAATTGCAGGAACCACCATCACTGTAACAGTAGCCACAGAGGACATATTCAGAGACTGCTGTGCCAGGCTCCTGGGTAGCAGCAGTTCCTATAACCACTCTGGCAGGGAAGGAAGGAGGTGTTCTTATCACTTCCCTTTTGCAGCAGTAGAAAGACACAGATAGAAGAAGTAACTTGTCAAGGGCCACCCAATGGCCTAGGTCTGGACCCCGTTCTTAATTACAGTTGACCCTCGAACAACATAGGGGTCAGGAGTGCCAACACTACCCTTCCCCCACAATCTAAAATCCACTTATAACTTTTGACTCCCTCCTTAACTATTACTAAGCCCATTGTTGACCAGAAGCCTTACCAATAACATAAACTGTCGATGACCATGTATGTTATGTTATATTTATTGTATACTATACTATATTCTCACAATAAAAGAAGCTAGATTTTTAAAAATATTAAGAGAGGTATCAGGGAGAGAACACATTCAGTAGTTATGTAAAAAATATGTGCAAAGTGTAGTGTGTAAAAAAAGTACCATTTTATAAAAAATCCATGTGTAACTGGACCCATGCATTTCACACCTGTGTTGTTCAAGGGTCAGCTATACTGAGCCACACCACCTACAGTCGCTCCAAGTGTGTATGTGTGTAATAAAATTATATCACACTTTAAGCTTAATTCCTTTTTCTGTGGATGTGTCAGAAGAATCTGAATACTATACTATACGGTAGCTATCTGAGCATAATAAAAAATACTTAAAAAAAAAAAAGAAGGAGAAGCAGCATCTGAATATGGGTTCCTGATGGATGAATGAACTAGACCTGGATTTGAACATTGGCTCCTGGCCTTATCAGTTCCATAACCTGAAGCCATCTCCTACCCTCAGACCTCAGCTATTTCCTTTGTAAGACTGGGATAACACAAATCCTGGAGTAGTTGAGTTAGATACTAGGTGTTGCTGGCCTAAGATAAGCACCATCTGTGGTGACCTTATTCGTGTTTGCTGGTTTGGTTCGTTTTGTCTTTTTGGTGCCTTTGGCCCAAGGACCAGCCTGTAAAGCATTGGTGGTCCCTCTTTCATTAAGCATGGGAGAGCTCTGGAGTTTGCAATTTGGGCTGCTATTTACCTTTATTGTGACCTTGAGCAGATTCCTTCATTGCTCTCAGCCTCAGTTTGCTAAACCATAAAATGAAAGTAAAGGGGGTGCCTGGGTGGCTCAGTCGGTTGTTTGTCTGCCTTCAGCTCAGGTCATGATCTCAGGGTCCTGGGATCAAGCCCCGCATCGGGCTCCCTGCTCAGCGAGGAGTCTGCTTTTCCCTCTCCTCCTGCTCTCTCTCACTCTCTCTCCCTCAAACAAATTAATAAAATCTTTAAAAAAAAAAAAAAAAAAGAGAGTAAAGATACCCATCTGACTGCCCTTATAGTTTCGAGGATCAAATGAGAAGTAGCTTCTAAATCCCAGTGGTAATAATGACACCTTTTTGATTTCTCTTAATCAGTGGTTCTGCAGTGCTTTTGTTTTGAGAGCTAGAGAGCTGCTCTCTGCAGGCGTGGAAGGATGGCCCATGCCCGGATCTCCATGTACCTGCCCCCTGACATCAACCCCGCCCAGGCCTCCATTGCCTATGGCTGTCGGGCCCTGCCCAAGCTCAACGAAGAGCTGCAGTCGGAGGACCTGCTGACGAGGCAGAAAGCCCTCATGGCTCTTTGTGACCTCATGCACGACCCTGAGCATGTCTACGTGGCCATCGACATAGGTGAGTGTGTCACAGCCCAGGTGACTATGACTGGGGTCTGGATGGACAGACACAGTGGCCAGAAGTGGGAGGGGCTGAAGTGACCTGGCCCCTTCACCGTGTCCCTCTGGGTTTGTCAGTCCGTCCTTGCTCAGACACACCAGCATCCCACCGAGAGCCACAAGTCTGTCCCCTCTGCTACGGCTCAACCATGTGGCCACAGATCCACCAAACAGTGCTGTTTATCATCCATGAGACTGTCACAAAAGATAGGCTCGCACCTTACTAAAACCACACATGTATTTGGGAACTATGTCCCTTGTGTCCCACTCTGCTAATTATCAAAATAAGGCTTGAGGTGATTTTCATGACATGGTCACACGTTTCCCAGATGAGGCACATGATGGACGAGCTGCAGCTTCTCCCTCCAGCCTTAGTACTGAAGGGCCAGTTGATTCTGGATTTGGCTGTGGTTCCTGGAACCAGGGCCTAGGACACCGGGTGGAACTTCAGTACTAAGAGTCGCTATTTAATAAGCCTGACTCTGGGCCAGCACCACCCAGGTGCACTGCCTATGTTATCTTTTTTTTGCCTATGTTATCTTAATTCTGATAGCACCTGCCTTGGGAGGGAAGATAAGAAAACTGACAGATAAGGGGCGCCTGGGTGGCTCAGGGGGTTAGGCCTCTGCCTTCGGCTCAGGTCATGATCTCAGGGTCCTGGGATCGAGCCCCGCATCGGGCTCTCTGCTCAGCGGGGAGCCTGCTTCCTCCTCTCCCTCTGCCTGCCTCTCTGCCTCCTTGTGATCTCTCTCTCTCTCTCTCTGTGTCAAATAAATAAATAAAAAAAATCTTAAAAAAAAAATAAAGAAAACTGACAGATAAGAAAACTGGAGGTTCAGAGGAGGGGTACAAGGCTAGGGTTGCCAGATCAATAAATAAAGCTGGATTTTTATTTGCACAACCTGGCATCCCTAGGTGTGACCCATTCGAGGGTACATGACCACTTTGGGACAGGGGTGAGAATTTGACCCTCAGTCTCCCCAAATGCGAAGGCCATTTTCTTAATCCTGCAGTGGATCGAGACACAAGGCATTGTTTGGAAACGTGAAGGGGGTTAGATAATACAGTCCCCTGTGCAAGCCTTTCTGGCACACAGAGACCCCTTGGGTGAGTTGGAACTACTTCGCAACTGACACTATTCCCCCAGCCCCCAAAGCAGCAGTAGTCTCTTGTTGCCCAACGTTGGCTCACTTGTTGACTTCCAGGTGAGTTGATTTCTGAGATTGGTAAATGTTCAAAGATTTTTGTGCCTTGTAGGCTGCCTGGAGAGCCTGAAAGCTTTGCTGAAGGATAGCAATGACATGGTGCGGATAAAGACCACCGAGGTGCTCCACATCATGGCGACCCATAACGTGGGCAGGTGGGCAGCTGTCTCTGGAAACCCACGTCATGCTTGGGAGCCACACCCCTCCCCCGGGTGGCAGGCCCTTGGATGACCCTGAATCTCTGAATTTTTGTCTGTCAGTCTGTGTGTGTGTTGAGGGGAGGGTGGAGGTGCTTTCCCATATCCGTTCAGTTCACACTCTTGACCTGGGATGACTAGTTTTACTTGGTGCTGCAAACAGCGCGGAGAATCACAAACAGCCCTGGAGCCCTGCCCAGGTGCTGCTGCCCGGGGTGCATGCACCCAGAAAGGAATCAAGGGCAGGGTGCTCACTGTCTTCCGGCTGCTTTGATGTAAACAACAGATGCCCCTTTGCAGAAGCTAGAGATCCTTTCAGGGGTGTCAAGGCATCTCACAAAATGTAAGGTTGCTCAGTCCTGCCTCTCCCCAAGCTCTCTGTACCTCATTGTCCTCATCTGCACCTGCTCGTGGGGGCAGGGGGTTAAATGTGTTGCTGTGCTTACCTGAGACAGACCCAGGGCAAGTGCTAATACTTAGGAGCATCGAGGACTGAAGAGCCTCTCCTTCCTGCTGCTCTTTTCTCTCTCTGACCTGATGAGGACATTAAATGGTTAGCCCACAAGGGCTGACGGACACTGTGGGGAAAGGTGCCTGGAGCTTGGGCAGGTAAAGGAACTTGTGAGCCTAGTGGGGGTGCCTGTCAGTTTGTTTCGTGGCAGTAGGAGGTTGGGGGGGGTTGCGGATTCCTGGACATGGCCACGGTGGCAGGGTTGGATGGGGTGACACGTAGCGAAGCAAGTGTCACTGACCAAGGACCTGCTCTGGCCTGGCCTGCATTGTCCTTCAGCGTCTGCCATCCCTCCCACTGCGACCTCTAGGTGTGGGGAGGAGAACCAAGATACTAGGGTCCAGGGTTCCCAAACCGTGGCTTGCTCCACCATAGCACGGTAGACGAAGAATGCAAAGGGCCCAAAGTAACAGAGGCTGATTTCTGGAGTTTGCCTGAGTTCTGTGGTGAGCCTATAACTTAAAGCCAGTAGCTTGTGGAGCCTGGCAAGCTCTAAGTAACTGGTCATGTGGAAACTTTTGTACCTCTTGTACCCATACAGGCAGCAATAGGAAGAGAGGATGGGGGCAATAGCCTGGGGCTTGATGTCTTGTCACCTTGAGGAGTCTGTCGGTATAACAGCCCACAAATGGAAGAGCCTTCCAGGAGGCCTAGCTGCCCTGGCCTACCTCTATCTCACTTACGGGTGAGGGAGGCAGATGCCCTCAAGGCAAACACCCCAGCCTTACAAAGCAGGAGTGACAGGGAGTGGGTGACCGGAACTGACTGAAGAGGCCCTCTCATGTGGACAGTCAGGGAAGTCCCCTGCAACCTGGGTGCCCTGCTAGGATTTTCTTGTCCCAAAATGACTCAGAACTCACTGTAGGTTAAATCCTGGCCAACAATGGCATGAGCACGATTGGTTGGGCACTTCCTGTGTTAGGTCCTGGTCAAGGGCATCACACTGAGTTCTCACTGAGCTCAGCCCTGAGAGATATGAGCTCAGAAGCCCTCACACCACATGTGCTTGGCTCCAGCAGTGAGTCAGTTATTAAAAAAAAAAAGTCATAAAACCAGCAATTGAAGAAATTGTACATTCCCTTTAAACTGTTCATTTTAACCCCAGACACAAATAATTCGGCATTCACCAATCCTGGTGTGCTACCCAGACCTCTTCTTGGGTGTGGACCCACTGGTTGATGTTTCCCGTCATCTTTTTTTTTGCTTAAACCACACCTATAATATCATCTAATTTGCAGCTTGAGTTTCTTTCCAATAGAGCAGAGAACTCAAAGACATTAATGGAGTAATCTGCATGTAAAAAAGCCTTCTAGAATTTATAGTCATCTCACTTTTTTTTGAGACTCACTGTTGAGTCTTCCCAAAGCAATCAACTTTGTTTTCATAAGGAAATTAAAAAGAAAAAACACCAACAAACCTCTTCTCACATCTAATTGGCTTATCTAATAGTTAATTAACTTATATAATTATCACAAGCAGCGTAACAGGCATACATAGGCTTGGAGGCAAGCCCCTGGCTATTGGCAAGCCCCCCATTCAGCTCAGGAGGAGGCAGGGGCTTCGAGGGACAGGGTTGCAGAGCCTGGAGCATCGGTGGGTGTGTGCCCTGGTCGGTGGGTCCCTGAAGTTCAGGGTAGGCCAGTTGTGGGATTCTGCTGCCTCATCCCCATTTTACAGATAACAGGATTGACACTTGCAAGAGTGAAAGGAAGGATCCAGGGGCACACAGAGCAGTTGGAGTCCCAGCTAAGGAAGGGGCAGAGCTGTGGTGATTCCAACGTATGGTTTCTTCCACTGGCACACAAGCCACACTGCTCTCATGGCCTCTGGGGATGGTGTTATGGCTTGCCCACCTCTGGCCTTTCTCTTTTCCCTGGAAGCCAGAGGAACATGGTCCATGCCTATTGTGGGTGGGCAACTTCCTCCTTGGTCTTACTGGATCCTCTCTGGGCATGGTCTTAATTGTGTCTAAATCTGAATTCTTTTCCCCAGAGAGGGCTTTTTAGAGCACGATGTCCTCCTTGCCTTGTCCTACCTGCTGAACGACCCTCAGGTAGCCTGCCGAGAGAATCTGCACCTGGCTTTGAAGCACGTGGCCCAGCTGCCCTCAGGTAGGCTCTCTGTGGGCACTCAGGTGGCCCCTCAGTCTCCACTTTGGGTCACTCATGCGCCATGCTGCAGGTCACAGTCTAGAGCACGTTTTAAAAAAAAAAAGTTATGCTTTTACTAAGGTCCAACGTACATATCAAAAAGGCACAAATTGTACATGAACGTTTTATTAAGTTGTACTAAGTGAACATGCCATGGAATCACCACACAGACAGAAATTTCTAGAGCATTGCCACCACTCTAAAAACTTCCCACATGCCCCAGACCAGTTACTACTCCTCACCCAAAGGGAAACAGTATCTCCTGTACATGAGATTATAGGTTGTTTTATGCCTTTTCTTAAATTTTACCTAAGTGGAAACATCCATCCTGTAATATCTGGTTTCTAGCTTTCTTTGTGCTCAGCGTTTTATCTCAGAGATCCATATATGATTTTTGACAATTTGCGCTGGACTATGGTATTCACGTTATATGAGTACTCTACAGTTTCTTTACCCACTTTGTTGCCCATGGACACTTGAATTGTTTCTAGTGAATGGCTCCCAAGAACAGTGTCCATAAACATTCTTGTGAGTGTCTTTTGATGGGTGTAGAGATGCGTTTCTTTTGAGACATACCTGGGAGGGGACTTGCTGCGGCTAGGACAGCTTTATGTTCAGCTTTAGAAGCTACCACCGATGGTTTTCTAAAATACTTACACCAGTTTGCACTCCCACCAGCCGCACACGCCCTCGATCCTCACCCACACTTGATCTTTCCTGGCTCTTTATTTTAGCTATTTTGGGGGGTGGGTGTTTGGTCTCATTTTGGTTTTAATTTGTGTTTCCCTGATGATTATAGCCCTGTAAATGTCCTCATTTGTGAAGTGTGCCATAGCATGTTTAAGGAAAAAAGAAAGCCTGCCCCTCCTCCACCAGGCTTGAGGTCCCCCTTGGTTGAGTGTTCCTGCTTAGATTTAGATGCAGAGTCCAGGGTGACAGCCACCCAGCCACTGCAGCTAAAGGGTTCAGACTTGTGTCAGGTTCACGGCCGCCCTGTCACGTGGTGCAATGAACATGTTTTAAACAGGGGGCTCATTCAGAGAGGAGCGATATCAAGGCCTTAAGGGGGTGACTTAAGTTAAAGGTGGGCAAAAAGGTGTCATAGCCTAGGATTGAGATGGCCCGGGGTTCCCTCTGCCCTTCCCCTGGTTCCTTGCCTGCCCCTGGATGGGGAAGTGAGGGCAAGTGAGAAGATGCTCGCCAAGCGTGTTGCACATCGCCCTGCATGAAATGTGGCATAAACACTCACCTCCATGCGCGAGCTCTCGCTGAGTTGAGGGCCCAGAGAGAACTGACTACTGGGATGAGGTTCAGCGAGGTAGGGCAAAGGAGTGGAGCCCTTGGGGGCCCAGGATTGCTGCCCATGAGGGAAGCAAGACTTCTTCCAGCTGGGCCAAACTGGATGTTAGGGAACACATTAGGCCAGACCACAGAACCCTCTGGTGGTCTTTTGAAAGGCCGAGCTTATCCCTGGCCCTATCCCAGGCCAACAGGATCTGTCTCTGGGAGCTGGCACATGTAACTTTCTCAAACGCACCTTGGCTGGTTCTCTCTTGAGGCCATGATTGAGGGCCACTGGGAGAGTGGGGTGTCTGTGAAGCACCGGCGCTCAGGGCTGAGCTAAATGACACGGGAATGCTTCTTCTTGGGGTGTGGAGCTCCCAGCCAGCTCTCTTCAATTATTGTGATCTGTTTAAGCCTTCGGAGAAATACAGAGATAATGAGCATAAACATCAGGTACCATCACAGCTTTGCTAAGTTTTAACATTTCACCATATTTCCCGTTTGCTTGTTTTTGTTTTTTTTTTAAATAATAGTTCAAGCACCCCGTGAACCTCCCCACCCAGCACCTTTTCTCCTGCCCTCCCTGGAGCCCCCAGTAATTTCTGACTATATCCCTAACGCACGTCTTTATATTTTACCAAGGATGTAGTCATACAGAGATCTCGCCCAGCACGTTTTAAAACTCGATGCCAATGGATCTGGCTGAATGCATCCCCTTGCCACTTAACCTAATGTTATAATTTTGAGATTTAGCCATGCCATGTCACAGGCTCTGTTTGACTGTTTTAACTGTTGCATACCTTTCTGCTGTTTGCACGTAACGCTGACATTCAATACACTTACCCCTGGTTGGCTCATGGGGCAGGCTGGTTGTTTCTGATCCCGAGTGTTCCTGCTCAGATTTTCCTGGAGTCCCTCCAAGGCCTCTGCTGGAGGACAGCATCCTTGTGGAGGCAGGAGATGCCCGGCCTTCAGCTCGGCCAGATACTGCCACTGCTTCCCCGCCCTCCCTCCTCCAGGCAGGACAGAGCCTGCTGTGCACCTTCAACAGCAACCTCAAGGTGTGCTGTGCTGTTGCACTGTTGTATGGCTTTGCTGTCCCCTGTGGCTGGGAGAGGAGGCATCTCTCCTCTGCCTGGCGTCACCCGCATCGCCTCTCCTGCCAGGTGCCTCCCTGGAGCCTGAGAATTCTGTTGAGTTGTTTTTCTATTTCTTATTGATCTGAGGGAGCGTTTCCTTCATCCTGGATTCCAATCCTTCGTTGGCTATGTGCACACATTGCAAATGACATTTCCTGGGCTGTTGCGTGGCTTTTCACTGTTTGTTTGTTCATTAGCCCAGCAGTTTTCCATTTGGATGTGGTCGGTTTCATCAGTCTTTCCCTCTGTGTGTGTGTGTTTGTGTGTTCAGTGCTCATGAAGATATTCTGCCCTATTTTGTTCTAGAAGTGTAAGAGTTTTGCTTTTCACATTTAGCTAGTGAAGGTACCTGGCCTGGATTTTTGTTTGTTTGTTGTTTACAGGTCTTCTTGTCTAGACCTTGCCAGTCTGGTCTTAGCTACAAAAACTCTATGGTAATCTGTGTTCTGGTGGGGAGGGCCTGGTTCTAGCTCCTTCCTGCAAAATTGTTCTGGAAGCCACAAGCACTGGGCACATCACAAAGAGCAGGGGGGCCGTGGTTGGGACAAGCCTTACCGGGGGCCCCAGGAGCAACATACCCTGAATCACAGCCTTCCTTAGATGCTGCTCATTGTGAGGTGCCTGCAAGGGAGGCCTGGGACAGTCTGGTGAGGGATGTGTAGCAGTGGTTGGGGGGGAGAGAGAGACATAGGCTAGGGCAGATGCCCCAAGAAGTCTGCCTGGGGGGACTCTGAGCACTGTGGCTTCTGGTGTGGTCAGTGTGGCTGTGTCCCAAGTGGTGTCCTCACTGGGTCTCAGGGTGCGGTGGGTGCGTCTCCTTCGTGGGTGTACTTGTAACCAGTGTGTGATCTTGGGCAGTAGTTTGGCTTTATCACGGGGCGTGGGAGTCTGGGTGCCTGTGTAAGGCATAGCCTGGGCTCAGCTGGCTCTCCGGCTGGTGGTCATCAGTACAGGTTTTCTATCTGCTGCCACGCCAAAAGACACCCTCTGCACCTAGCTGCGTGCCCGGCACTCAACAGATACTGGTGTTAGCAGCCTTTATGCCATATTTTAAAGGATCATTTTTTAGTTATTTGTGGCAATTAGTTCCCTCCCTCCTTCATCAATTCAACAACCGTGTTGGGCCCTTGATCTGGTCCAGCCACTTTGCCTCAATTGCTCTGTCCGTGTCCCTCTGTAGTATGAGATAGCTGCAGGGGAAGGGGGGAAGGTCCTCCCTCTTGAGTCCTTGGGCCTGGAGGGATCTGGTGAGCTGTGTGGTTTCCCAGAGTAACCAGCAGGGGGTGCGATAGGACCAATGACTGCCTGCCCTGGCCTTGCTCTCATCTCTGGCCCTGGGGTGCTGCAAGTCAGGAGAAGGGAAAGCAGGATTATAGAGGCAAGTGCCAGGCAGAAGCCTCCAGCCCAGGTTCCCTGCCAGGCGGGCCCTGAGTAACCGCTGGGAATTCTGGGGGAATCTCTGTCGGCTCCCTCATTTCTGCTAACCACACGCAGAAATGGGTCTTGTTTTGTGGCTGGCGTTACAGGAGAGAACTCTGATGTCAAAATTGAGGATTCTTCTGTAACTGGATTTTGGGAGGCAGCCGAATAGCACCAGGCCCTAGAAGTGTCTCCTTACCAGCCCCACTGGCCACGGCCCAGGCCCCTTGGGCCATCTGATGGTGGCCTGGAACCAGGGTGACTGGGTGCACCTGTGAGTCTGGACCGAACTCTGAGCTGCTGGCCCAGCTGTGGCAGCAGCACGGTGCAGGGACTGTTCTGTCTCTGACACACTGTAGGCAGCCTTGGCTTGCATGGGGCTGTGGGGGGTAAAACTAGGTGACCCTCCCTGCCCAGGGGCCAGCACCCACCAGGGAGGCAGAGAGGCTGTGCTCAGTCCTCTCCTGTGGAGACTGGCTCCTCAGCCTCAGACAGGAGCAGTGTGGGCCTGGGGAGGGACAGGGCTTGCTGTCAGATGCAGTTCCGATCTTGGGATTCTTGAGGTGTGGGGGGACTTCGGAGCTGAAGGGGTGGGAGTAGCAGAAGCCTAGGGAGAGGGTCTGCTGAAGAAGCAAAACACGGTGTTCTCCCCCTTTCTGCAGTGTGCCTCAGACAGGCAGTCTTGGGCAGATAAGCTGCTGCACTCCTTTCTCTCTTCAGGGGCTGCCTGGGGAGGTGGCCTGGAACAACCCTGGCTCCTCCTGGCTCTGACACCACAGAACGCAGGGAGGGGGCTGCCTGCCTTAGAGGGGTGGGCCTGTCCTTTCTCACCTGCCTTCAGGACAAGGTGCGGCAGGCCCCAAGCATGTCCTCAGCCTGACAGTCTGTGCCCCCTTCCCAGACTTAGCAAAGGATGATGCCCACAAACGGTGACTGTGTCCACCTTGTTCCCAGCCTGGTGCACCTGCCTGAAGCCTTGTCTCCTCTCACCCTCCCCATCTACTGGCCTTCTCCAGCCAGGAGAGCCTTTCCCTGTCTGGCCCAGTCAAGGTAGGTCACCATCCCAGCAGCTATCCTTCTGGGCTCTCTTGGAGCAGGCAGTCTTTCTCAGCCCTCTCCACAAGGCTTTCATATTCCCAGGCAGTTGAGGACAGCTCATTACACAAAGCAGGTCAAGTCCTTCTGGTGCCTGCGCTGGGCAGAAGCAGCTGGCCCCTGGCCTTGGACCTACATTAGCACTGAAACCCGTCACTCAGCTCATCTCTTAGGCGAGCGCCCAGGGTGCCGTCCAGCCTTGGTGGAGCCCCCTTGTCCTCATGGGGGACTGTGGCCCTTCCCGTCACTTGCCCCTGAGGCAGCAGACCCTCACCCCATCTCCATTTGTCCTAGATGGCCAGGGCCTTGCATGGGCTCTAGGGAGGGTGGACAGACGGAGCACTGGCCCTGGGGACCCAGACCTGGTCAGGTCACTTGTTACACTATGTGATGCTGGGAAGTTATCCCCACTCCAGGTCTCTGCCTTCCCCTCTATAAAACAGAGCCAGTAATCTTGGCTTCTCAGGAGCTGGGGAGGATTGAATCAGATGACTGCATACCAGGTTCAGCCCAGAGCCATGCGGTAAACAGTCAAGGAGAGCTGGGATTATTGTCAGTGACCCATTGCTCTGTCTCAGGTGACCACAAGAGCTATAGGGGCAGATGGCGATCCCCCAGAGCCCACATGGTAGGTGTGCCCTAGGAGAGGGAGTCTTTGGCTGCATCATGGGACCTGGGCTGTTGTTAGTCACCTGCAGATGGCAAGGCTGGGCCAGCTCCTCCTGCACAAGGTAGACCTCTCCTCTTAGGTTTGCCCTCCTGCCAACTCTGGCCTCCTCTGGCCGACCCCTCTGCTGCTGGTTCCAGAGCTCATTTCCCTCTGACTGATGGTGGACCTTTCCTGGACCTTTAGCTTAGCAGGTGACTTCTCCATACTGGGTATGGTCTGGGCACAGAGGAGGAAGAAGGTGGGCCAGAGCCCCTTCCTACCTTGCCCTGGCATGGGTGCTTCATGCAGGGGAGTGTGGGAGGGAGCGGACATCAAACACCTGGTGGGCTGGGCCCCAAGAGATAGGCCATCTTGGACTTGAGCATGGGGAAGACATACCTGGATCATGAGCAGAGAAAAAGGGGGATGTTGCAGTCCCACCAGAGGAAGAACCAGCACAGACAGAGGGTGACTAGACTTCTCATGGGGATCATTTCATAACACATATTGAAGTACTCAATATGAAGTACTCAAACTAAAAGGATGGAATGTCAATTACACTTCAATAAAAATAGGCAACGTACGACATGAAAAATGAAAGGCACTTGATCTCCGAAATGTCGTGGAAGTGGAGAGTATGGGAAACATACTTGTCAGAGGGGTCAGTGAAATGAGGCAGGGAGGGGCAGTTCATGTAGCAGATCACAGAGGTGTAAAAGGAAAAAAAAAATGCAGTGCAGACAGATTGCAGTGGAGATGGGGCCCTGGGAGAGTCGGCTGACTGGACTCCAGGAACTGGGAGCGCTGGCCCAGGGAAGCCACCTCCTACCCCGAGCACATCAGGAGGGAAGGCGGAATCCTCCTATTTTCCTTCTAGCTATGTATTTTTGGGTGAAGGATGCTCATGGTGAAATTACTGCTCTTTTCACAGTTGGCATTAAAAGCGTAAAATAAGTCCCCAAGATTTTAAGTCACACGCTATTTCTTCTTATACAAAAGTCCCCTTGGATTTTTGCTGTTTGGTGATGTGGGAAGGTGTGAAGGGAATCCCCATGAGGGCTCGGGGTGGGGAAGGGAGAGAGCCTGATCTGTACTTGTGTCCCTGTAATGTGTATCTCCCCACCTGCTGGTCCTCACTCAGAGCTTTGTGTAGGTCCCGGATTTGAGGAGGAGGTGCAGAGTGGCTCTGCGCTTCCCTGTGGGACGCTGTCTGGGTGCAAAATGATCAGGAGCAGGGCTAGGCTGTGGGAAACACTCGCCTCTCTGCTCCACCAGTCCCTTACCTTGACTTGAGCACCTTTTCTCATCTGTAAAACGGGTCACAGCTGACACCCTGCTGTGTGGTACAGGTGTTAAAATAATGTGTAAGGTGCTTGGTGCAGGGTGAACAAACTTACTCGACTCCTAATTAGTGCTCTCCAGCACATGGAGATGCCCCTAACCACACAAATCAGCGTCAGCAGATGGGAAGACGTGGGGGACCCTTCCTCCTCACCCCCTGCAGGACCCCACCCTCATGGCTGGGCATTATTGGCACCCTCCAGGCTGTCCGCCTCCTGTACTCTGGCAGAGGTGTCTTTAGGCTGGGAGGGGTCTGGGGGATGCTGCAGCCTGGGCCAGTGCTGGGCAGGGGTCTTGGAGCCATCATCACCCCCAAACCTCAGCCCCTCCAGACACATGGGCCTGGCAGGGCTCCCTTCTCTTACACTTTCTTTCCTCACTTGAGGTTGTTTATTCTTTTTTTTTTTTTTTTTAAAGATTTTATTTATTTACTTGAGAGAGAGCGAGAGAGAGAGCATGAGAAGGGGCAGGGTCAGAGGGAGAAGCAGGCTCCCCACTGAGCAAGGAGCTCAATGGGGAACTTGATCCCAGGACTCCAGGATCATGATCTGAGCCGAAGGCAGTTGCTTAACCAACTGAGCCACCCAGGCACCCCAAGGTTGTTTATTCTTGATGTTCATTTCAAAGTTATTGTGCCTGAATGTGTGGATCAGGGGAGAGGAAAATGCAAGCTGGGCCTGGATGGTGTCTCCGGGCGCTGTCCCGCAGGTCAGCCGCTCACACTCACAGCACGGCAGCACGAGGCTCAGCTCATTCAGGTTATTTTATTTTCTTAAAGTAGACAATCTTTAACTTTCATACAATCACCAGCTCCTCTTTCCCTCTGTACATCTCTTAAAGTCCTTGGCTGTCATCCTACACACTGACCTTGGACATACGGGTACCGAATAGAGGCTGAGAGAAAAGGAAATTTGGCAAGGGCTCTGGCGGTGCCTTCCCTCTTGATGGCAGGGGTTTCATATTTACATGCAGCCCTGGGCCAAGGTCCTTCCATGGTGGCAGGTGCCACAGGCCCTGGGACAGGCAGGGCCAGAGTGCAAGGTCCCAGCAGGGCCTCCCTCAGGCTACAACGCCGGCTGAGCCTTCACAGGAGTCGAAGTAGCTCTCGGCCCATCTCGGGTGCAGGGCATGCAGGGGCTGGGGCCCCATCTCTCGCTTCCCCTTCCTCCACTTGCAAAGCCATGAATAATTTACTCTTTAAACACCAAGACATTTAGCTACTGTTTGTTTGCTCCTCGGTGAAGAACCTTCTTGAAATACATCAGTTTATTTTCTGAAATAAAAACGAAGCAGAAACCGCACCGGAAACAGGAGGACGCTGCATGGGCTTATGTACAACGCGGCCCTACAAGGCTGCCACAGGGTGGCCGTCAGCCCCAGTGTCGCTTGGGAGCAGAGGGACAGGCTCATCCAGGTAACAACTTTTACACTCAGCAAGCCAGACACAAAAAGGACCACCTGAAAAAAAATATGTTTTGAAAATCTGCATTTTAAAAAAGAATACTCAACTGCATTTGAAATTTTCCGTATTTCTGCGAAACACCATGAGATTTGGCCAAAAAAAAAAAAAAAAAAAAAAAAAGAAAAAAGAAAAAAAAAAGGATGTCAGAGAAGAAAAACCAGGGTTTGATTTATAAAACATCAGACTGGTAGAAGAAAAGCTGGAACCCAGCTGGCCTAGTTCGAAACAAATCGTGCCACTCCTGTTATCGTGTGGATTTTTGCTGCATATTCTGAAGCTGTTTAAAAAGAGCTGTGAGTGGCTAGAGGTCTGGTTAGTGGTGTCATCTGGCCTCGCACCCTGGTTCCAGAACAAACATGGTACAGAGCAGGCCAGCAGGGAAGACGCACAGACCCTGCTCTCGTCCTCCCTTCTGGTCAGTAGCAAGGTCCCCAGTCCGAAGCTTGGGCAGACCTGGTGTTCCTCCAGATGAACCAGCTGCCTCCTCCTAGTCCCACAGGGACACCTCCCCCCCATGCAGAGCGGGGCCGACTCGGGAAGGCAAGGTGAAGGGGCAGGAAGGGCTTGTAGTGAACTTGGTGACAGCTGCTTAAGTCTTCAAGAGGCTCCAACACTTTGGGGAACTTGGCCATCTCCAGACTGTGTGTGTGTGCATGTGTGTGTGTGTGTCTACCTACCTAGCAATCTATCCATATATATTTATGTTTGCGGAAACGTGGGGGCCAAGGAGGTGGAGGGGCGGGGGGGACATTCATCAGGCCTCCCCCGTTTTCTGCCCCTGGGCTGGGTCTCCCTAGCACGAGTGGGGGTGTGTGACACCCCAGGGGTTTCGCCACAGGCAAACTGGCCAGCCTGGCTCCTCAGCAAAGGCCTATGTACTTGAGATTGTTCTGTATGATGACGTCTGTCACCGCATCAAAAACAAACTGGATGTTACTGGTGTCGGTGGCACAGGTGAAGTGGGAGTAGATCTCCTTGGTCTCCTTGTTGCGGTTCAGGTCCTCGAACTGCCGCTGGATGTAGACAGCGGCCTCCTCGTAGGTGTTCTGGCCCTTGTACTCCGGGAAGCAGATGGTGAGCGGAATACGCCGGATCTTCTCCGCCAGCAGGTCCTTCTTGTTCAGGAAGAGGATGAGTGAGGTGTTGATGAACCAGTTGTTGTTACAGATGGAGTCAAAAAGGCGCAGGCTCTCTGCCATCCGACTCTGTGGGCAGGAAAATGCTGGCGTTAATCAGGGGATGCAGCATGGAAAGGCTCTAGGCTGGCGGCCCTGGTGGGAGGAAGCCCCCCGTGGCAGGCAAGCCCAACCCGGCACTGGCCCCGGAAATACCACCCTCCTGGTGGGAAGTCCTTCCTCTGCCAGGCCAAGTCTGTCTTTGCCTGCCTCCTACGGGCTCTGGGGCCCCTGAAGGGGCTGGTCCCACCTGCGGCACCCTGACATGTCTTTGTAAGGGGATGTTCTGCTTCATCAGACCCTCTTCTGCGGCCTGGGGCTGCTGCACAGTGTCCGTTGGCCGCAGGGACCCAGGCAACTCCGTACTCACAGCTGAGGGCCTCATCTCCTGCTGTCCTGTGCTAGCTCAACGCGCCCGAGCTGCCATCATGTCTCCCTCAACCTGAGTGTGGCCAGCCTGCCCGGCCAGCAGCTCTGGCCCATCCTCCAAGCCTCGGTGCTGTCACATGGTACCGTCAGTCCTCAGCCAGATCTGTGAGTGGAGAGCCTGTGCTTCCAAACCAAAGGCTCCAAACTAGAGAGTTGGGGAAGGCTCAGTCCCCTCTGCCCCTGACAGGACCTTGGGCTCATGTGAGAACAGTGGCCCAGGAGGCTCAGTGACCCCAGTGGCACTGGCCCTTATTTACCCCCATCTGAGGACCTTAAATGGGTTGTAGTGACTGAGTTTTTAAGGAACATAACGCATCTGTGTGACTCCCAAACCCACCGTTTCCACAGAGAACCGATGATTCTAGCTTCTAAAAGGACTGCTGGTGAGTTACTATGGCAAAAGCTACCCTTCGTTTCAAAATAAAACAAACAAGCCAAATGTCCAAACAAAGCCCGGAACTGGTTTAGTTTAGATCTGAGGTGTCGGATTTCAGGACTTTCTGACCAGATTGTATCACCAGTTGTGTGGGAATGAGGAAGGAAGCCACAGCTGGTGCTGATGGTGTGGCCACGGCATGCCAGCTGGTTCAGACCTTGCACCTTCCTGTTCCCATTTTACAGATGAAGAAACTGAGGCTTGGGGAGACGGGAAATGTGCTCCAAGTTCCACGGCCAGGAGCTCAGGCTCACTGCAGCATGGATGGGCAGCGCTATTAGCCTAAGTGAGGTCACCCCAGATGGGGGTGTCCAGGAGGATGCCTCAGTGAAACTCTACTCTCCTGGAGATTTGGAATGGTCTGAGGTACATAATGGAACAGCACCAGTGCTGAGAGGGAACCAGCTCGAGTGGGGAGAGGAAGCTCAGAGGTACTTGTCATGACTCTCCCACCTCAGAGAAGCTGCCCTGGGATTCCACAGACACCTTGGAGTTCCTGTTTTCCAAAACTGATCTTGTGCCTTGTTTAGAATGAGCTCAGGAATACCAGAAACTCTGGAAAGTGAGTGGTTTGGGGTCTTGGGAAAAAGGGGGGGGCGGTGACCTTTCTGTAGAAACAAGATACAGGAACCCCAGCCCCAGCAGTGCCTGGAGGAGCCCCACAATGTTCCCAAATGTGAGATAAGTGGTGGTCTAGGAATGTCACATTCTACTGGGGAGTAATTAGCTCTAATGGATTCTTGGAAGCCACACTGTAAAGCCCAACAGAGCTATCAATTCTCTTAGGAATGATGTCATAATCAGGGGCTATGCTTCTGACCCCAAATTTCGCATCAGATAAATAACAGATGGAGTCGTTAGCACGCATGCATTAATTCATTGAGCAAACACTGGCTGAGCATGCCCTAAGGGCTAGCGACAGGTCCCAGCTCTCATGCCAGGTGATAGAGCCCAGACAGAGGTCTAGGACTTGGGGTGTGGGGGATGGGTTGGCCACCAGCAGGTGGGACCTAGCAGGCCAGTCCCCAAGGGCTGGGCCCTGGGTGTTGAATTGGGGTTCACGGATTGGGAGCCAGGCAGAGGAGTCAGGACATGGCCAGGGTCCTAGAATGGGTATCTGCTGGGTCCCTGGGGGTGAAAGCCAGGGGCGCTCTTATACCCGGTCTGAGCCCAGCAGCTCTGGGCAGGCTGTGGAGTCCAGGCAGTGGAGGGGCAGGAGGGCATCCCCAACATGCTGAAATAATGCATATGTGCTGGCCAGCGCTCACACTGAGGCCTCCGCTGGTCGGTCCCTTGAGGGCAGGCCCTCTGTGGCACTGGGACAGTTAACAGGCCACATGACCCCTCCCACCCCACAGCTACCTCAGCCACTCTTCCTTCTCAGCACACAGCCCGGGTTCCTAACTTCAGCCCCAACTGACCAGTCCTTCCTGTCCCACATGAACCTCTACCTGACTGACAGTTCTTGGCAGGCTTTTTGGACCCTAGACATCTCTCCAAGCCTCATGTTCCTTACTTGGGAATCTGGGAACTCAGGCACTTTCTTACAGGCAGTCATGCCCTTGGTAGTGCCTTGCAAAATGCTGAGAGAATCGCTACTGCCTAGGACCACAGAACAAGAGGCTCCCTCACGTGGGGCCCTTGCCCCATCCTGGGGCTCTGCTCGATTCCCTGGCATCTGGGGGCTCAGGTTTCCTGCTGCTCTCTCTTTCTTGGGACAAACCACAGGTAACCACACTGGCCATTATTTACACACCTGGGAGATGATGGGCATCAAAGAATAACCACAAAATCTGTCTGTGTAGACACTGGCTGTGCGAGTGCTGCCAGGCGGGATTCCGCACTGCCTGGGGGACACACTAACCAGAGACCGGCTTGTGGAAACATACACGAGCTTCAGAGCTTAGGAAGCACTGGGCTAAATGCTTTGCTCCACCTGTTACCCCCTACTGCTGCCTGGGTGCTTGTGGCCTACACGTGTTGCCGCTGTGCCAGGCTCCTCTGCTGAGGGGGGACCAAAGCCAGGAGATGGTGCGTGGGAAGGGTGGGGCCCTGGGGCTACCCCTGGGGACTCAGAGCCCATGGTGCTACTGTCACTGCGGCACGTGCATTTCTGCATCCCAAGTGGGCAGAGCAGTGTCCTGATACCTCAAAGCACAGAGCACTGCAAAAGGAACATGCTGTTTTGGGCAGTAACTCTTGAAACTACGTGAGTGTGAGTTTGGGAGGAATGAGTGCCATGGGTGCACCTCTCTGCCCCACTTTTGCGTCTTCCTTGTTCCACTCACCCTCTGCAGCTGAGCTGAAGACCCTTTCTTCCTGGAAGCTCCCCTGACTTCTCCCACCCCCATGCCCCTGTTCACCTTCCTGCAGCACATGTCTGGCTATGCACCCTGTACCAGGATAAAGTCCCAGCCCCTCAGTCTGGCCTTTAGGGCCTCTCCTGCCCATTCCCCCACCCCCCGGCCCTTGGTGTGTGTGCATGGCTTGGACACCAGCTATGGCCCCATTCTTCTCCTCCTTGGCCTGGATGGGGTTCCCCCTGCCACCTAGTTCCCTTGTGACTCTGCCCACTTGGTGTCGTTAGCTGTTGCTGAGGGCCCCAAAGGCGGTAAGCCAGGGTTGGGCACCATCCTTGTGCAGTCCAAGCAGGCTGCTGGGCCCCTAGGGCAAATGAAGCCAGGGGCAGCTTTGGAATCATTGCTAGCACATCACCCCCGTGTCCTGTGAAACTTCTGTTAGCCTGATACAAACATCCTCTTAGACCCGGAATCCGAGAAGCCTGCAGGGCATGTCTGTGCTGCAAACAGGGGTGCTACCCATTTTACACATTGGGAGATGGAGGCTTGGAAAGGCCAACTCCCAGGGCTCGGCTAAGAGAACTGTGTCTCTACCAACATGTTTTCTTCCAGCAAGAAGCCCTCCTTGCCTTTACCACTCTAGCTGCCAGCAAAGCAGTGGTCATAGGTGGCTCCCCTAGAAGAAAGCACAGCCACCAGTAGCCCCCAGCAGTGCCAGCCTGGGGCTCTGATACCCAGCCAGCTCTCTCCAGGGCCTGCTCACCAGCAAGATGGCCCTTTCTAAGAGTCTGGGGTTTGTCTGCACATTCATTCATATAAATAACATGGAACAGACAATTCCTATCAGAAGTGTGGGCAATGGTGGGAATCACACAACCCAACGGTGAGAAATCAGTGATCTGTAATAAACCATGTCAGACAGTGGGGGGCAGCTGGGTGGCTGGATGTTGTCCCTGGAGTGGTAAAGAAGTCATTTCTTGGCCATTTGCCAAAAAAACGAAAAACAAACCCACAACTATTCAGACAGGTCCAAATACACTCAATGCCACTGAATAGGCTTTCCATCAGGTGGCCTGTGGATGTCACTGGGTAGGACCTAATGTAATGACCTGTTCCTTTTCTTTCTTTCTTTTTTTTTTTCTTTTTAAAGATTTTTATTTATTTATTTGACAGAGAGAGAGAGAGACAGAGAGAGAGGGAACATAAGCAGGAGGGGTAGTGGGAGAAGGAGAAGCAGGCTTCCTGGGATCATGACCTGAGCCAAAGGCAGATGCTTAACAACCGAGCCACCCAGGTGCCCCCCCCCCACCACTTTAAGGTTTTATTTATTTGAGATAGAAAGAGAGAGAGAGGGCACAGCCAGTAGGAGGGGGAAGGGGAGAGGGAGAAGCAGATTCCCCGATGAGCAGGGAGCCTGACATGGGGCTCAATTCCAGGACCCCAGGATCACAGCCTAAGTCGCAGGCAGATGCTCAACTTACTGAGCCATCCAGGTGCCCCTAATGACCTGTTCCTAAGGAGCTTGCTGGCCTGTGAGTGTGGAGTCTTTGCTTAGTGTTGAACTTGGCAGCAGAGGCCTTCACCTGGCATATGGCTACTGTCAGCACCTCTGGTGGCCTGGAGTGGACCAGCTTCATTTTGACGCCCATGGCCAGGGTGAGCTGGGGTGCGAAAGGGAGCCTGCATTTGGTGAGGGGAATGTTGCCTCTCAGTTCTGATTCTCTACAAAGGCTCTCCTGGTGTCACAAAAGTGCTATCCCTGTCCCTGGTTATAAGCACAGGGTCTGGGGCCAGAGGCCTGGTGTTTGCTGTCACCATCAGTTTTCGATGAGCCTTGAATAAATCGTTTCTCCTCTCTGGGCCTCAGTTTCCTCATGTACAAAATAGGATGGTCATGGCTTCAATGTCAGGACCACTGCGAGGAGAAAGGAAGGTGTTGGTGTGAGGCTGCTGCTGCCCTGTGGGTGCTCTCCCATGCCACTCACTGCCCTTGCCCTGGCACAGGGGGTCTGTCATCTCCTCTCAGCTCTCGGCGGCAGGCCCCCCTCCCTGCACTGCCCACACAGAGCTGCTCTGGGATACCATGGGTCCCAGTGCAGGAACAGCTCCATGGGCTGGAGGGAGAGAGGCCTCTCTGCAGACCTGGGCTCAGCCAGCCAGCCCGACAGGTTCCTGGGCCCTGCAAGCACCTCTGTTCCCACCTGGTTCCTCAGAGCGCCTCCTGTGACTATTCAGCCTGGAGATTCGATGGCCACCTGGCCCTGCCCTCACTGGCGTGAGGCTTACCTCCTCACAGGAGGTTCCCTTAGCTTTTTAGTGGTGCACAGGACAGCCCCAGGTGCCAGGCAGAGCACCTCTAGTGACCACTGCTCCCCGATTTGATAGGTCAAGCCCAGGAGCTATGACATGGCAGGGCTGCCTTTGGTTTCCTTGCATGCTGGCTGGGTGGCAGAGGGCTGGTTCCCAGAGACCCAGCTTTGAACCCAAGCACGGACACTCAAGGACAGCCCTTGCACTTTGCAAATGAGTGGAATGGGCCCCACAACAGGCAAAGGGGTTGGTCCAGACGTTTCCTGCATGGCCTCTTCTAGCATGTCTGACTCCCACTGATTTGAGAGTTCACTGGCCTGCCTGAGGGAGAGGGGCCAGCAGGTCCATGGTTCTTGGGTCCCTCTCTGAGTGAATTCTGGCTCCCTCCATGACTGGGGGGAGCACTGCTCAGCCCTCCCAAGGCACTATAGTTTCTAGAGAAAGGTAGGGGAACAGGTAAGGGAGCTGGCTAATGACTCCCAGGCTACCAGCCTGCTGTGGGTCTTTCTAATCTGTCCTTCTTAGGGCCTCATTTCAGTCTGTAACCCTCCTTCCTCCTTCCAAAGCCTGTACCAGCTTCTCGAGCATCATGCAGCTTGCTTCCACAACCTGTAAGAGTATGCAGTCTGGGGTGCAGCGTATCTGCAACTTTACACGCCTTTGGGGCGCACTAGGGGCGGTGGCCTGGTTTTGGAGCTGGGGACCCTTCAGTGTCTCTTTACCATAAGCCTAACAAACCTGTACAGTAATGTACACGTCACTTTCTGGCAGCCCTGAACTGTGGGCAGGCAGGCGAGAGAAAGACCTCCATCCATCGCACCCCTCCTGAAAGACACCTGTTGCTCGGGGTGCCCAGAGGGCAGGGTCCTTCCTGTTTTCTCCTCACAGGCCACCACGTGTGTTCTGTTAGGACACAGGTCCTATTTGTGGTGACTCACTGACCACCCCTGGATGGAGGGCCAAGCTATGGGGAAGGGGCATGAGCACGCTCTGAAACCCTCTCCATCCTCAAATTTCTTGACTGAGCTCCTGGGGCAAAATCAGGAACCCCTCACGGGGCACACTGGCTCTGCATGATCTGGGTGTTCCCATCCTTCTCCCAGCCCCTGCCTCTATGTGACTCCCTGTTTCTGGCCCTTACCTGCTCTGAGATGCCTTGCACAGACTGCTTCTAGACTGTGTCACTCTGGGCAAAATGCCTGCTTCTTGGCGCCCCAGCCCCATATCTGTGAGGCGAAGACAGGGATACCAGCCTCACAAAGGGTGCTGGCTTTTAATGGAGAAAATGTACACAAAGACTCACACTCCTGGTTTTTGTCATTTGTTATGGGGCCTGGGTCCTCTACCTACCTCTTGGGCCTTGAGTCCCCATCTGGTACAGGCATGCTATGTGGCACCTGTCCAGGTGTGCCTGGCCCGACGCAGGTGCTCAGCCAACCCTGCTGGCCTGTTACCATCACACGGATCCCCCACTGTCCTATTCTAGGAAAAGGCAGGCTGTGCGGACTCTGCTCCTTGCTCCCTGTGGGGCCCCCAGGAGGCCTGGGCACGCTCCAGATTCCCTTGGTTTCCATACCAGCTCCCGGCTCTGTAGTCCTTATAGAACACTAGTTCAGTCCATCCTGTTCCCAACATCATGTGGACACGCATTCCAAGGGTGATGGGACCAGTACCTGTCTACCCTGCAAGGTCACACTGGTTTTGGGCAGCCGTATGCAAATGCCGACTCATGCTGAACACACCATCAACCAGGCCTTTGGAACACAGGAGAGGCCAACTGGGGGGCCTGCCCTCTACTGATGGGCATATTTCATGGAGTGGGGGATATGCCAGGAGGAGGTAGCATGTGATATGTTGCATGGCTGGGGAAGGCTCTGTACTGACCCATTCTGTGTCCCTGTCTGCTCCCCCTCCACCAGGTTCCCACCCCCCAGGGTCCAATACAGGGCTCACTGTGGTCACAGCACAGGGCAAGGCAGCTGGCCCAACCAGGAGTCCACAGGGGTCTCCAGCCTTAGACCTCACATAAAATGCTGGTGACATCAAGGTTTCAACTCTTCCCAGCACCCTGGGGTCCAGGTGACTTGGAATTCCAGCCTGCCAACACTTCCACACTCCTTCCTTGCTGAGCCCCTGCATTCCTCACTCCTTCCTTATCTCCCTGGTAGACCTTCTCCAGGGGCTTTTCTGCATGAGATGCTGTTCTAAGCATAAGGGTGATGGAGAGGTGAGCCAACGGCCCTGTTCTCAGCGAGCCAGTCCTAGGGAGGATGAAATGAATGAGGTGTTGTGGTGGCTGTAGAGTGGCCAATGAGGGTCAGAACCTTGATCTGCCAGCCGCTGTCTCTTAGCTATCCCAAGCCTGTTTCCCCACCTGCATTTCCCCCTCTCAGGGTGGCTGAGAACTAAAGTGTGATATTCAGGGAAAGCTCAGTCCTCATGGCTGTGGTGGCCATCATGGGTATGACTGAGATAAAAAGGGAGACTTCCTGGAGGAGGCATCTCTCCTGGGCCTTGTGGGGGGTAGGGCAGGGAAAGGCACTAGAGTAAAGATCAGCAAAGGCATGGAGCTTTAGTGCGGACAAGCTGGTAGAGGGGATGGAGGGGATGCAGTGGGGGGCCAGGGCCTTAGCACTGGCTCAGCTGGGGCTCCAAAGCCTGGGGAGTCTCTGTCCTGCCCTGGGACTCAGTTTCCTCATCTTTAGGATGAGGTGTCAGTCTTGTTATAACCTGGGAAGCTCAAGTCTGTGCATTGTAGAAAAGCCTGGAGTGTTTGTTCCTGGGAACTGTGAATTCAGCTTTTCACACTGGAAGTAGGGCTGGGAGGCTGGGCTATGCACATGAATGAGTTCCATTCACAATGGATGGAGCCAGCCCTGTGGCCACCCACCCCGTAGCTGGGCCACCGGGCCTGGCCCCGGGCAGCAAAGTGCCAGTTTCCAAGGGCACTGAGAGCAGGACCAGGGCACTGAGGCTGCCTGGCAGCACCATGGGTGGATGGGCCAAAGGGGAAGTTTCATTTGGGGTTGGACCTCAAAACTGGCACCCTTTACGAAGTAACAGCCAAGCCTCTGGCCCCTTGGGGCTCCCTCTGTGGTGGAAGCTTGGGGGCACCAAGGTCTGGGAGCTGCCCGTCAGCTGGCGGGGTGTGGTCTGATGGGTGGGGGAGTGCTGACCCACTGAATGGCATGTCCCAGTGGTCAGCCTGGCAGCCACCCTCACTGCAATGCCAACTGCCCCTCCCCCGACCAGGGGAGGCCCAGCATCCTGTACCCTGGGCCTGGTAGGTGGGAGGAGCCTCCAAGACTTCCCCGGCCCATCCTGAGCCCCACTAGGGCTTTGGTGCCCCCAGACTTCACCAGAGGGAGGAGGGCAAGCGGGCCCCACCCTCAGACCTGTGCCCTGAGTCCCTGGCAGGAAGGAGCGTGGGGTGGGCGGGACTGTGTTAGACATGTTTGCAGCTGTTGCCCGGTGTGAAGACAGACAGGGTTGTGCCTCGAGAGTAAAATCACTTCAAGGATTATGTCAGTCACCCAGGGAAACAGCTTATTCTTTGTCTCCAAGGAAGTAGGGGGCGGGGGGCAGGTCTTTGGGGGCGAGAGAGGAGTATGTGTATATTCCTCTTCATGTAAAGCTGCAGAGAAGTCTGGGATGGCCTAGGGGTGCTCAGGTGGCCTTGCTGGGTGGCCACGGGAAGCTGGTGGAGGCTGTTTGTGGGGTGCCCCAGCCTAAGGCTCTGGGAGCAAGAGGCCAGGCTGGGCCCAGACGGCAGGTTGCTGGTGGCCCAAAGCCCTTTGCTTCCCCAGCCAGTCCACTGAGGGTCCTCATCCTTCCAGGGTTCAAGTCTCTTTTGGACTCCAGCTTGTCCATGGGGCGCTCAGAGGTACAAAACCCTGGACTGTATCTCCCCTCAGGTAGACAGGGTGGTGGTGGCAAGAAGCAGAGTGCAAGCCCCAGACTGGGCTGGAGGCCTCCTCCAACTGTGCCTTGGGGTGGGGTGGGGGCAGTTCCCTAGAGGAAGCAGTGGAGGAGGGAGAGGTACTCTGAGGAGCAGGAGACAGGGTGGGATTCGGGTGTGAGAAGGATGCTAGGACCAGCAGAGCCTCATCTGGGCTCAGGCCTTGTGCTGTTGTCACAACGTTAGCATACTCTGCTCTCCTTTCAGAGCAGCTATGGCCAACAGTGAGGAACTGTGATCAAGCAGCCTTCTTGGGCTCCAGGACACCCTTTGCCATTCACCTTTGCTGAGAAGCACCTCCTGTCAGCCTACTTCCTGTCCCCATGTGCCACCACACCCCAGGCAGTGCCTGAGACTTTCTGGGGTCTCCCTGGCTGCTGGGCTGAGCTCACCTTGCCTTGCCTCGCTGGAGACTGGAGATTTGTGGCTGCATCCTGGACCTGTGGACAGATTGCTGTGCTCCAGGGCGGGCCTGCCACTCTCCTTTGAACTGGAGTTGGGGAGGGGGAAGCACTGTACACACCTGTCTGAATGTGAGGGGCTTGGGATGCATTTGGGAGACAGTAGAAGGGATGGGCAGACAGGCAAAAACCACATAGGGAGCAGCAGTGCTGCTCCTCAGCAGAGGCCCACTGCAGGAGCAGGTGGAGGAGGCCTGAGTCATGTTGGCTCATGCCTGCAGGGACAGGGACAGGATGCTCGGAGCTCCCCGGGCAGCCCCACCTCAAGGCTGTCGCCTGCTGGAATCTGTGTTTCCCCACTCTCTTCCTCTGTCCCACAGTATGTGTCCCCTCACTGCAAGTGTCTCCCGGAGGGCAGGGCCTGTGTGCTCAGCTCACTCATGCCTGGACAGAAATCACCATAATCCTGTGCGGACAAGAGGGCCGATGTGGTTATGGCCCAGCCGCCCACAGGGAGACAGCAGGCAAGGAGTTGTCTGAGTTGCCCTCTGGGCTTGCCAGGCTGAGGAGCACCGCAGCCCCTTGGGTCCTTCCAAATGCTGAGCTGCTGAGAGTCTGTCACAGCAGCTGCCGCCCAGGGTGGCTGCTCCCCTCCCGCTGTTGAGCTGAGTACTCAGATGCTCAGCAGACTCACTGCTGTTTCCATGACAACTGAGGAGAAAGCCTCCACCCTCAGAGCCTCACACCGCAACACAGACCAATGGCAGGAGGAGGCTGCTGATCTTGAACTGGGCCAGGCGTCGCTCCACAGGGGCACACAGGCCTGGCCCTGGCTGCCCGGCCTGAGAAATGTTGGCCATAACTACCTCCTTGTTGGGGTGGAGGGGAGGGGAGGGGGTCTGGGAGTTGAGGGGACCCTCAACTGTCCCTTCCTGAGGGACAGGGTAGTGGGCAGTGGAGAAGGGAGGTGCTCCCAGTGACCTGCTCCTGGCTGAAGCACCCCTAGGTGGAGGGGGCCTCCCCATGCAAGAGGAGGTTAGATGCTGGCAGTGTTACTGAGGGACCACTGGATAGTGCCTTGCCCTTGGCAGTGTTAGCCTGTGGCTATGTTAGCCTCAACTTTTGCCCCTGATGGCTCTGGACCTTGCTTCCTTTGTGTGGAGGGTACCATGATGCCTGGATGTCCAGCTCCGTTCATCTCAGAAAAGAGGCTATAAGGGGATCTTCCCAATATTCCCATTTTAGAGATGTAGAAATGGGCTCAGAGTGTTTGCCTGGCCTGCCTAGGCCCAGCTCCTAGGCCTACCACTCCCATCCCAAGGAGAGCCTCAGACAACCACAGCCACCCCTCCCACGGCTATTGGTACCCCTCCCACTGCTATTGGGCTCAGGAAAGGGGGACATGTCTGGGGACAGAGCTGGAGACCGGGGTCATTTCCAGACCAATCTGGTTAGCATTTCCCACTTCTTCCTCCCGCAAACCTAAATGCTGCCTTGCCAGACTGGAGAACTGGATTAATGAGGCTAATGAATAGATGAGCCCCTGACTGTCCCTAGAGCCAATCTGCAGGGATAGCACAGAAAGGAGAGACACCAAGGCAATGTGGGGGAGCCAGGAAGGACTGTCGCTCACCGTTCACTCCTCCTAGGCATTCAGGGCCTCTGGGGCGAGCAGCATTCTCCCTCAGGACAGCCCCCACTTTCCACTGCTGCCCAGGCCCAGGTCAGCTACCCATCCTCCAAACCTAGGTCCTCAAGGCCGTGGAGATATGCTGGTCTTGTAGCTGTGGTTAAGCCCTCAGGATGGCCAGGCTGAGAAAGACGGACACAGCGTTGTCCACGCACAGGGACAGCAGCTCCTGCCACTCTCTCCCCTCCATCTGTCACAGCCACAGGGGGCTTCCTCTCCTCTGCACCATCCACACTCCCACTCCATGCTTTCCTATCACACTCTGTTCTCGTGGCCCCAGGCCTCCCCAGTGTAGGCCCTGGCTACCCTTGCTCTCTGACCCCTGGTCAGGTGTCCACTCAGATCAGCATCTGACCCCCCTTTTCTCCCTGGCTTATCTCAGCTCTAGGGCTCCCCGGGTGGCATGTGTGGGACAGTCTGGGAGGGTCAGTGGCTGATCCCTTACTGAGGCAGGAAGCAACCCTATAGGGTGGGGGCCTGGGTGCGGGGCTCTCAGACTCCGTTCTGCTTCAACAGGGCTGCCCACCCACTGTTTGACCAGGCCCATGGAGGACTGCCTTGGTTCTCCTTGAACTTTGCTCGACAGCCCCGGGTCCAGCTAGCCAGGAGACAGCAGTTACTTTCGGCTCTCATGCAGTGAGTCACAACAGAAATGTGGTCAATAGGCAACAGTGTGAGGAAGCTGGACACCCAGCACCCCCCACTGAGCACCGCTGGCCACAGCACCAAGATGTAGGCCCACCTCCCCCCCCGCGGCTTTGGCTGCCATTCCAGTCCCTTTTCTTTGGACCCCAGTTGGTCACTTGGCTCTACCTTAAGCTCCCACTGAGTGTAGTGCAGACTCCTGCTTCGAGAGAGAGAGAAGAGCAAGGGGCAGTCCTGGCTTATGAGAACGGAGCCCCCCTAGGGGAAGGACACATATGCCACTAGCTGTCCAGCACCACACCGTGCAAGCTGGAGGGCAGGTGGCACAGGGCAGGGGGCATGTCTGGGCTGGGCACTGATGAATGAGCTGACTTCTGCCACCAGAAGTCACCCTAGCTGAGGCTGGGGGAGCAGGTGGCTGTGGCATGCAGAGGACCCCATGTTAGGCTGTGGGCTCTGCCTGCACCCCGTCCCATTGATGGTACCTCCAGACACAACTGGAATCCGTCTACACCTCTCCCTGAAGTGCTCCCCCTTTATCTCTTGCTAGACTGTCTCCAGACTTTCTGCTCTGTGGCTCTCCCCATGACCCTACCACAACGAAGCCTACCCCTTCCAACCGCTTCTATCGTAGACGGTGATAGGGTGCTTTCCCCCAGCCCCCTGACTCATCCTTCCCCTCCCTGCCTGAGGGCCTCCGCTATGGCTGTGCTGTTCCTTCCCTGGGGTTCTCACAGAGAGGGTCACTCTCCAATGCCCTCCCTGACCCCCCCACCTGAAGCATTCCCTAGTCATGACCTTAACTGTTAATTTGTGACACAGCTTCAAGCGCCATTGGACCTTGTTGTCATTACTGCTCATCATCTGCTGTGAGCACAGTGCCCTGTCTGTCAGGGGCACTGGTCTCTCCAGCACCCGGCCAGGGCGGTCTGCCGAACGCGGGGTGACGGCAGCAGGGCCAGATGGCGCACGCTGTTGGCGATCAATCGGTGTGACAGCCATGAATGAGGGGCTCAGGTGGGGTGGGAGGAGCTACTGGTGCCAAGGGCCCTGCCCTGCCCTCCTGCACAGGTGCACGGCCCTGGGCCTGGCCCACAGATGGCCTCACCCTGTTCCCAGCCTCCTCCCCAGCCCAGGACGCTGATGGCAGGGGCCACTAAGGATAGCAGGGCCAGGCTTCCCTCCCCAAGACAGGCCTTGCGTGGCCCTGGTCTTTTACTGACAGCTGGCCTGTGTTCTTTCTCACTTGAGCTCCATTGTTCAGTGGATCAATCCAGCAAAACGGGCTGAAAAGGCATTTGATAAGCAGGAGCTCTTCTGGCTCTCAAACGATCAGCAACTACCTGATCCTGTGTTTGGGTGGATGCAGTCTCAGGTTTTATTTTCCCATTTCCGCCCCCCATGGCCAGCCCCTGGGGGTTTTGCGTAGAGGCCCCAGACCCCAACTCTGCAGGCCGGGGGGGGGCCTGCCTGGCTCCTGCTCCTACCTCCTCTCCCCCCACCAGCCTGTGCTGCCACCTGAGGCTGCAGGACTCCCTGGCTAGAGTGGAGATTAGCATGTGGCACACAAAGATTAGCAACTCAGGGTGGCACACCTCATGCCCTTGGACAGTCCCAGGTTTTCACGGGGCCCTTGACCTTCCCACCACCTTCTCTCCTCCTTTCCCAGGTCCCTCCTGCCCAGGCTCCTGCTTGCTGCACGCCTACGCAGGAAGGGAAGGGGACGGGAGGGTCAGGCGTGGCCCATTTTAAAGTGCTCAGCCTTGTAGGCCTCGGGCCAGCAACAGATGGGGCATCTCTGCAGTGGGGTATGCTCCAACCAGTGCAGAAGTCAGAGTCACTGCCTGCCTGTCCCCTGGTCCCCCAATCCAGTGACAGTTGCCACGTTCATAGTAACAGCACCGGCTAGGCCAGTCATTTCAACAGCAAAGGCTATTTAAACAAGATAACAGGCTGTTGGTAAAGCTGAAACTCAGGTCCTAATAGCCTAAACCCCTCTGAACCTGCCAGAGACAGGGGAGAGCTACTTCCTGCCTCGGCCAGTTTAGCTTTGGACCTACCTGCCTCTGATGCCTTCCACCAGCTTGGCACCCACCTTCCGTGGGCCATTCTGTTTGCTGGTCCCTGGCTTCCCCATGTGTACATGGAGGGTGACTAGGGGGACCCAAAATAATAGCAAGGGTGGCAGCATCTCAGACCCCCTCTACCCCCCATGGCAGGGTAGAGCCAAGGGTCCTCCTTAGAAGGTGACAGAGGAACAGGCTGGGCCACCTGGGGAACTTGTTCTTAGAACCTGAATTCCCTCATCTGTGTAGTGGGCGGCACACCCTGTGACGATGGGGGGATTAGAGGTTTACACGCGGGGCCCCATGATGGCGTCTGGGGGTCTAGTCTCTGTCCTCTGCCCTCCCTTGTCTTCCCAACCTGGATGCCAACCCCTGGAGAGGAAGGGCTGAGGCCTGGTTACCACCGACTCTCCCACGGTACCTGGCACAGGGCTGAGAGCCAGGGCACCTCAATACAAGTGTGGTCACTCCAGTTCAGCTTCCACTTGTGGCCAGCCACGGCCCACACAGCCATCCGAGCTCTGAGCTGATGCTGTGCCCCAGCCCTATGGACTGCCTGGACTCCTCAGGAGCTGTGCAAGGGACAAGGGGCCTGGACCTGGGCAGCCCAGGCCACACAACACCCCTGGGGTCCCAGCGGACTAAGCTCTCCCCCCAGGAGTCTGAGTCGGCCAACTAGGACACCAGCACCCCAAATACACACCTCGCTTGGTTTTGCTTTCTGGTTTTACTGCACCTCAGAATCAATGATGTATAGGATTTTAGAGATGGAAAGGACTATCCCACTCCCACAAGCATCCGCACAGCCCTGGGGAGGCAGAGCCCTGGGGTTAGTGCCACATGGGTGGGGAGCATCCTGTCACTTGAGAAGGTAGCTTAGGTACTTGGGGCAGCAAATTCTCAGGACAACATGGAAGCATCTGCTCTGAAAGGCCCTGGAGCTCCCATATTCTGCTCCCCCAATTCATGTCCAGGCCCAGAGAGGGCAGGTGCCCCTGGGCCACCCAGCAGGCCACTGGCAGTGTTGGATGGAGTCTAGGCTGTGGCCCCGCCTGCCCTCACCTTAACCCCCACCCACAATCCACCCACCACCTTAGGGAGGAACGCTTCTCTCAGAGCCTCAATCAGTTTCTGCTTCGGCTGAAATGAGAACTGTTTCCTATTTGTTTTTATGTTAAAACTTGCCAGCTTGATCCAAGTCCCCCTGCTGTCAGTCACTGACGGGAAATTAGCAAACAGCAGGACACAGGTGCGTGCAGACTGGAAGCTGGCAACACAGATTACAGGCCTGGCCTGGGGCTTGCGGACCATCATTGTCACCGAGGGAGGAAATGGCGGTGCAAAAAACTCTCCATATTTTCAGCTCCGGGGGACCGCCCCCCTCAAGAACCCACTAGCCTGACCCTGTTCAGCAAGGAGCATGCTTCTGTACTCCTGGGCACAGCCCTGGGTAACACCTCCAGGAGCAAAGGCTGCTGAAAGCGGTGGCAGCCAGTTCTTGCAGGGACATGGGAAGCTGGGGACAGGGAGGGCAGAGCTATCTTAATGACGAACCTCTGTCTATGGGCCGTTAGTGCCCTGACCTTCGCTTTTCCATCTGCAGGGGGCGAAGGAGGCTAGTGCAATCTTCTGGGGTGTCATCTCCAGTGAGAATCTGATCAGTGGCAGAACCTCTCCCAAGGACTGCCATGTGCATATTGGTGCAGCCACACAATCAGGACATGATTTAGGGAATTCTGCAGGCCGTGGGACGCCCCACGGATCCCAGGCACTGCCACGACAGGGACCTCCAGCCTGGGAGTGGCTGTTGCTGGCCCAGTGCCAATCATTGCATTTGCCCAAGGCGGTGGCTGCTGGCTTTATCCTGCCCAGGATGCTGGTACTGTTATCGACACACCCCATACCTTGCTAGGTTCTCAGCAGCAGACAGTGCTTTCCTGGTGCTCGCTCTGGCCAGCTCTGTCCCAGCCTCTCAGCCTGTTCACAGGCAAGGCTGGGAGGTGAGACAAAGTGGGAAGGGCCCTATTTCTGGCCTCAAGCCCTTGTCTTCACTTGGGAGAAAGCCTCGGGCTTCAGGATGTGCGGCTCAGGAGTCACTGCCTCCTGCGTGGGCCCCCAAACACCTTGACCACCTCTTCCTGTCCCCACCTGCTTCTCTAGGGTTGTGCCAGTGCATCATCCCAGATAGGCAGTGTTGGGGGAGAGCATGGGATGGTTCAGGGTGATGCCCAGGCTGGGCCACAAGTGGGCAGGACACTCTGGGTTGTGGGACTACAGAGCCCCAACAGCTATGCCTGCAGACAGAGTGCTAGGTGGGAGCAGGAACAAGATTTGGGGGGAGGGTGTGCCAGAGGCCAGCTGATCAGTCATGGCCTCACTGCCTACAGGCTGGACTCACACAGTGGGACAGCCCCGAGGATCACCAGGCCTCCAACCTCCACAGGTTCCTTGCTGGCCAGAAGAGACCTCCTGCCCTCCCCACACCACTGTAGCTGGGGGACTGGAAAGCCTCCTGGGAGGAACAGGTCCTGGCCCAGGCCTGGCAGTGCCACAGTGCCTTTGTTCTGAGAGCCCCAAGCCAGGTCCCGTGGTCAGCTGGGCTACAAAAAACCAGTGTGTCTGAGTGTCAGAGCAGACCGTGAGAGCCCTGTCTAGCACTGCCTGTGCTCCGTGATGTCACATCATAGCCTGCGGGGCACTTATAGCCTGGCCCTGCGAGGCATGTGTGGGACTGGGGCGGGGGGTGCAGTAGGCAGTATGGCTATCAATAGGTTCCCTGGGGAACAGATCACCCTGGGGAATCAGTCTCAGCTTAGGCCAGGCATGGCCCCAGCCTGCTCTGTGGTAGGCTGACCTTGGCCTTGGGGGACCTTAGCTCAGCCCACATGCTAGTCCAGGGGGAGCTCATGGCTATCTCCTGTGAGAGGAAAATGAAATGGTAGGAGGGTACCACACTCCTCTTAGGCTTGTGCTGACTCCCGTACCACCTTCCCTGTCACCCACACCAGGCAGGGTCACAGGGGAGGCCATGGGGTCTGGGAGAGGTTCCCTGTCCTGCTGATCCGCCCTGGGTCTAAACTCCCAACACCTGTATTCTCTTCCATCAGAGCACTAGCCCCACAGTTCCAGGCCCTGTGGGCACCAAGCACAGGCATAGGTAAAGGCAGAGATCATCAAAACCATGTCTTGTCCTTGAGCTGAGGGACTGCCCTACTTTACAGATGAGGAAGCCAAGACTGGATCCGATCGTCCATGCGGAGGCTGCACAGGACCAGGGGTCCCATGTGGCCAGATACTTCTCCCTCTCGTCACCTGGGGTCCTGTCCTTGGGCAGTCAAGGCTGAAAGAGGAGGCACAGGGGGTGTACCGGGGAGCACGATGGATACTGAATAAAGAGCATTGGAGTAGAAGTCTCCCCTTAGTGCCTTTCCTGCTGGTCCAGGGGTGGGAAGCCATCCAAGACTAAAGGATGCCTTGGTCAGCCCAGGGCCTTTGGCTGACTGTGATTTTATTAACGAAATTAGAGAAAGTGCATGAGCCAGGTGAGATGCCTCACCTGTGGGTGAGGAAGGCAGGATTGGGGGAGCTGTAGCCTTGGCTCCCAGGCCAGCCAGAGCTTGATTTCAGGGCCTGAGGACACGTGTCCAGTTGGGAGCCATGCACAGGGAGTAGGGGTGCGTTTCGCTCTGCTCTGTCCTCAGTGTCCCCCCTCAGATGCCCATAGCCTGCCCCTCCCCCAGTTGATGGTTACTCTAATCTTCCCAGAAACACTAGACCATCAGAGCCGGTGGGGCCTCGGGCACCCTATTGATGGGCAAAGAGGAGTGCCACCTGGAACTGGTTAGCACAGGCCCATTTCTGGTGTTATTCAGGGCAGTTGTGGGACTCCCCTGGATGGCAGACCTCCAATGTCCCCATCTATGCCAGTTAATGAAGGTCCCCAAGTCAGCCTGGCCCCCCACTGCTCTTAGTCTCCTCCCTGCACTCTGTTCTTGGTAAGTGGACAAGCTGTTTTTCAGTTCTCGGATTATAGAAATCCCTTAAAACAATAATATCCTGTATCTTAAAACCCAGGCCTGTTTTGATGTGTGTGTAAAGAACTAAAGTGCAGGGGAAATTAACTACCCCACTGGCTGGGTGGCCGGGTGGGATGGAGGCTGGCAAGTTCCACTGTGCAGCTCCCAGTGAGCACAGAATGGAGATGTTCTGCGTCAGTGGAAGGGGCACCCTCTAGAGCAGATCAGGTGGCGGGGGGGGGGTACACAGATGGCAGGAGACACAGGTGCCCCAGCGAACCCCAGTTCTGCTGTCCCCAGGTGTGCAGGCACCAATGTCCACCATAGCCTGACGAGGATAGGATGCAGCTCCTGGAACCCTGCCCCTTCGGCAGGGCAGCTGGGGCCTAGCTTTCCACACCCCGCCCCCCCGAGAGCCCCTTGGTCCTGCCTTTGCTGGTTGCTCCAGCGCCCAGAGCCAGGCTGGATTCTGCAAGGTCCACAATGAGCACAGATCATTACTCCCACCTACATCCTAATCCACTCAGGCCCCTGATGCCTGGGCACCCCCCTTCTCTCCTGCAGTTGGTCTCCGGGGCAGAGCATGCCCTCCCAGACAGCTGCTTCACAGGGGTGCCTTGAAGCCGGCCACAGAGAGCACGGGGCCAGTGGGTGCTGGCAGAGCCACCCCAGCCCTTTGGGGCTATGTGAGGCCTATCTCATCTGACCATATGGGAGGAGGAGACAATCATTTCTGTGCCTAGATGGTGAGCTCGCTGCACACAGGAGGTGTGTGAGAAATGCTTCCTGAATGAGTACCCTAAGGGCCTGTCCTCTCAGGTGGAGAAGAACACAGGACGGGCCCGAGCTTGAGCAGATGGTCTCATGTTAGTCTGCTAACGTGCTGACAGAGAGAAAGCAAAACTACCCAGCTCTGAGTCTGCTTCCCTGTGTAGAAAGGCTTCTTGTAAATCTGCTTGGGGAGAGTGGGAGGGGGACCCAGGATGAGCGTGGAGCCACTCTGGCCAATCACTGTTCTCTAATGGGATGAATGTGAACAGAAAATCACACCTGCGGTCACAGGGCCAGAGCAGGGAACTGCTGAGTCTGAGAAAGAGGGACACTGCCCAGCTCTCCAGAAAGTTGCAGGCAGCGAATGCTGTAACTCACCTCTCAGTGAGCCTGCCCCGGCACAGGCCCTCCTGGCTAGGGTTTGGGGTCACTGGCTGCAGTAGGGTGCCGAATGTTTAACAGCCAGCCAGGAGGGGGCTGATTTGTAGCATTTGCCAATTTCTGTCATGTGAATACTCTCTCCTGGATGAGTTTAAGCCACCAACACGATGGCAACCAGCTCACAGAGTTTCTAAAACTCGAAAACCTGGCACTTGGGAGCTGGTACCGGCCAGCTCCAGCCCTCCAGCCAGCTGGCGGCTGGTGTGCAGACAGGGAGGCTCTGCCGCTGCTAACCTGGCCTTCGGCAACCCCGTAGGCAGGTGGGGGGCCGGCTCTGTCAGCACAGTGCAGAGAGCACCTGCCTGCTCCCCTCCCCCCAGGCTTGTCAGCGCTAGGGCAAGAGGCCGACCCCAGCTTGTCTCTGAGGGAGGCCCACACTGGAGCCCGAGCTGGTTGACTTCCTGTTTGGGGAGGGCCACCACGCTCAGAGATCTGAGGAACACTGTGGACATCCCCATGCAGATTCTGCCAAAGCGCGTGGCAAAGTCTGTTGTGGGGGAAGAGGCGAGCGACGGGGATGATGTCCCAGCTGTGCTTAGTGACAGCCTGTGCCTGGGGGGGGAAGGGAACTCTAGTGATACAGCAGGAGGTGACTACCATGGAAGGATGGCTGAGATGCTCCAGGCAGTGCTGGGTCCACAGGATGAGGAGGTAGGGCTAAACGGAAAGGCAGTATTAAGGATCCTGAAGCTCCCCTATGCAGTGTGGAGCAGGAATGGAAGGGCTGGTCACACTGAGCAGCAGGTGGGCCTGAGCCCAGAGCATGGCCTCATCCTTCTGTTTGGCAGATATCTGATGGAGGATTTGCTCAGGGCAAGGAGTTAAGCATAGAGGTAGACAGGACATGGGAGCCCTTGGAAGCTTCCAGTGCAACAGGGAAGGCGGAACAGAGGAAACTGCTATTGACAATGGCCTCAGTGGCCTCACGTCTCCCTGGGAAGAGAGGGAAGAAGGTCTCAGCCAGAGGAACTGAACTATCAGTTGGCAAGTGCTAGGGGTCACATTTAGGCATCAGGCTGTGCTGTGGGGGAGTGACGGCTGATGGCCACTGCCTTCTCCGCCCTGTCTCCACTCTGCCCTTGCTTATCGCAGGCTGGAGCCAACACCCCATGGGAACTCACACCAAGCCCAGGGCCCTGGGGGAGCGAGTACCCATTGCCACTGGCCACTCACTGAGTCGGGGCAATGGGCTCACAGCGAGGGTCCGTTGAGGTGAGAACCAAGTGGCCTTCGCTCTGTTAGTGCTAGGAGAAGGGCTGGGCCACAGAGCAAAGGACCTTGGACGGGCGCAGGGCCTGAGGAGCCCACATGGAGTTGGGGGGCGGGGACTGTTCACAAGTACCGACAGCACCTCTGAGCTGACAGCAACCCGTTTGTGAATACATGTGTGCCCGTCCCCCTTGCAGCCAACCACAGAGAGAAAGAGTTGGTCTACGCTGTAAAGGGGATGCCGCTAGGGAAAGTATGTGGCCAGCCGAGCCCCGTGCCCGCCTGTACCTGCACCGTCATGGCCTGACCCTCTTAATGCCTTTGCCTCAGCAGAGCAGCTCAGAACTGTGCCTGGGACTGTCCATTCCAAGGAACCCTGGCCCCTCTGCCAGCCAGGGCCTGCCTCCTGGGTCTGGAGGTTCCTGATATCCCAGGATCATCTGCGATTTGCAGAGGTTGCAACAAACTGGATGTGGCCCTGGCACACCATGAGATCGGAAGGAGAGACTCAGGGAGACCCGTGCTGTGGTGGGGGGTATGTGGGGGGAAAGCTGGCAGCCTCTATGTGGGTCGATGGCATGCCTTCCTGGCACAGACCCAAGTCCCCATGGCACAATTCCTGGATCTATGTCCTCGACTGGGTCAGGAGCAGGAGGCAGAGTGGGGGTGTACTCTGCTTGGACTGCCTGTGGTCCTGCCACTGATGGGGTGTGGGGGGGCAGTGCCAACCCTGACTCAAGTCCCCTGAGCCCAAGGAGGGGAAGGCAGTCCACCCCATAAGGCTCTCCCTGGAGCACCCCTGTACCTACAGGATGTGGGAGAATCCCTGAGGGAGCAGTGCCAGCTCCCCATCCCCTGAGAGCCAGATTCAGGCCTGGGACACACATGATCTCTAGGCCCCATTTTCCCCATTTGCAAAGCTGGCTGGTTAGGACACTAAAGGACAAAACTAAGCTGGGGTATCACCCACATCTGGTTGTTACCCATTCTAATCCCTCCTTTGGCCCAGCTCTGTGATCACCAGCTCTGCTAACCATAGATAAAAGCCCGTCTTACTGCAATCCACTGTATCACCTTCAACATGTCATTTCATGACACCACGCCACCACCAAGCTCCCTTTAGGGCTGAATGACAAAGCAGTGCTAGAGTACGGGGACAGTTTGTAGGACAGCCTTGAGCAGCCCCCTCCTCTGAGGCACACTGCACATGACCCCCACTTAGGGCCCGGCCCTTTCAGGGGCTTCCCAGAAGGGCTGAGTGTCCCAGCAGGTGCACAGCCAGAAGATGGCCCTGACCTCTGGCTCTTCCCCTGCCTGCATGCTTCCTGCCCAGTCCAGTTTGCTAAGCACCACTGTGTGCTAGCCCTGTGCCCACAGCACATGCCATAGAGACTAGGAGGATGATGGAGCTTTGGGCCTGGCCTCATGGGGTGAGGGGCTGGGACCTGTACTGAGGTCAGCTCCCCTGGGAGCTGAGAGTCCCAGGATGAGGAGGGGCCACTGCCCAGGGCTGAGCAGAGGTTACAATCACAGTCTGGAGTCTGGTTATGTAGCACCTGCCAGCTGCAGAACTTGACGCCCTAAGGGGCGTGTCCTTGTGTCCTACCCATAATCCCAGGGACCCTCCTCAACACATGTCAGTCAGGTATCTGTTGGATAAGCAGTGGGGACACCGTGCCTCCCCAGAGCCTTGCTGTGGCCCAGGCCACACCTTGCTGTGGCCACAGTTGATCCTGCATGAAAGCAAAGCAGGGGACACCCCTGGGAACTGCCAGGTTCTGAAGGAGGGGGCAGGTGTCCCAGGACAGCATAAAGTTTGTAGAAATGATACCACAACCGTGCAGCGTGTTTGCCACCCCCCCCCAAACCTAGCTCCTTGTGCCGTCGGGAAAGTTGGGTTCACCTCAGTGTCTGGCCTCTAGTCCAGGCCTTGCATCTGCAGAGCAGGTACACAGCAGGTGCACAACAGGCCCCTTACAGGGCCGGGAACGCCAACAGCTCCACCAGAAAATGGGCAACTAGTGAGCTCCCTGTGGGTTTTCATGTGAGAACACTTTGATACTTTATACTTGGACCTTTTCATCTATCTTTTCTGAAGAATCTTCTACCTTTAAGCAGCTGCAGAGTCCACTAGCAGATCTGCAGGGATAGAGGTTGGGGGGCAGGTGCCCACCCTCCTGTGCCTTCCAGGGGTTCACAGCAGGGTGCTGGGGCCCCACCTGGTGGGGTACTAAAGGGGCGGGGGCAGGGCCTGGGGCACACAGACTCTTGGGGCTGTCACAGTGGGATGGGTGGCTAGCCAGTATGCCTCTGTGCCTGAGTGGGGCAGTGGCTGAGTCTCTGAGTTTAAAGCCCTACCTCTCTTTACTCCTGGAAGAGGCCATGGGACAGGCCCAGAAGGCAGGCAGAGCTGCCAGGAAATGGCATTGCCACAAAAGGTGGGCCAGAGGCAGGGAGCCCTGGCTTGGCCCCAGGCAGCAGGTGTGGCTAAGGGAGGGACCATGACTGTCCTAAGCCTGGGCACCCCCACCTGTCCCCCGACCCGTGACCAGGACAACAGGCACAGCTGCCGCCGCCCCACAGGATCAGTCAGGTGACCCCTGGGCTGTGGTCTAGCCTCCTGTGCTCTCTGAGGGGGCCCCATGGGGGATAGTAGGGGCCCACCACAGACTCTGGAGCCCCTAGGTGCCTGCCAGGGCTGTATGCGGCGATGGGGCCCCAGGCAGGCCCAGGACCCATTAAATCCTTCCAGGATCAGGGCGGGGAATCATTATGAAAGCTGGGCATGGCTCCTTGCATCTGCTCGTTGCCGTGGTCCATGGACAGCCCAGTATCTGCCTCCCATGCCCAGGTGCTGTCCTGTGCTTGCTGCAGCCCTCCACAGCCCTCCACGCCCAGGAGCCTAGAGATCCTGACGTTACCCCTGGCAACGTGCTGACGCAGATGCCAGCGGGTGGGGGTGGGGGGAGGTGGTGGTGGTGGCTGTGGCTCGTTTGCCAGGCATGGGGGCGGGGGGCTCTGCCAGCCCGCTGTCAGAGAGAAGATGAGGACTCAAGAGCCGAGAGGGAGAGAAGACCTCTGAGGAGCCACGTCCAGAGCGTAGCACCAGGCCCCCAGGTTCCCTTAGCTTCTGCAAAAAACAGCATGGCTGGTTCTTGGCTACCTTGCCTTTGCTGGGGCCCAGGGACACTTGTGGGCCCTTGCAAAGAAGGCATGGGGGGCAGCCCCGTCCTGTTACCGATGGCTGCATTCGCCTTGGCTGGCAGGAGGAGGGCAGGGACACAGAGAGGCGGGTCGGTGGTGGTGATAGGAGCTGCCTGCAGGCGCCGGCAGAGGCAGGCTCTGCTCTCCGCCTGGCCCGGCTCTCCCCCGGGCGGCCAGCCCACCGTGGCGGCCAGCCGGCTGGAGGAACCACAGGGGCTATTGTCTTTCCTCGGCAGCCTGTTTGTTTTCCATCCTGAGATAGTGCTGGTAGAGCATGAAAGGTCACAACTATTTGGAATCCAGTGAATTTCCAGCCTCGCTTGAGTTTCTCATGAAGAATTTCCTTTTCTGGGGAACAAGAACCTCCCCAGGCCTGCGGAGACAAGGGTGGTGGCAGTGGTGGGGTACAGGCCTGGCTGCTAGCCCCTCCCTTTAGAAAATTCCCTGAGCAGCTCCAGAGCCTGGCTACCTATAGGGGGCAAATATAGGTCTTCCAGAAACCACGCCCCCAGCCAGGCCAGGGGTTGCCATCCCTGCCCAGGGCTGCTAGCCTTGTGCCCCTCAGGCACAGGGCCGGGAGTAGGCTAGAGATGTGAGGGCCTGCGTGGGGCTGCCTGTCCAGCCGTCTGTCCACCCGCCTATCTGTGCGGCCATTCACCAGCACATGAGTGGGGACCCATACGTAATGACAGGCTGCAATGGAGGGGCGTGCTGGCGCTGGGTCAGGGAAGGCCTTTCAAAGAGGTGACTCCTGAGATGAGACCTGAAGGACTGAGACAGGCAGAGGCAGGGTGGTCACACTCTTAAGGCTGGACACAGTAGAGCATGTGAGTGAAGCAAGCCCACGGAGGCCAAAGCAGAAAGGAGAGAGACAGTGAAGAGGTAGGGGATTGGCCAGGCAGAGCCCGTCAGGCCTCAGGCAGGAGAAGGCCTGGCTTTGGGCCCATCTTGGAGGACACTTGGGCCGCTTCCTAGTTGACAGGCTCAGGGAGCAGAGATGATAGCCAAATCCCTTCATGAGACCCGGGACCAGCTTAGGGCCCAGGCATCCCGCCTCCCACGTCCTGCCACACCTGTGGGCACAGGCTTGGCCAACAGAGCCTGCCAACAGACAGTGTGGGAGCCTGGCCCAGTGCTGAAGGAACCTGCCATGCTTGTGCTGAAGATGACAGATGAAGCAGCCTTGAGATCTAGGCCCCGGGAAGACACCAGAGCACAGGCTGTCACCAGCCTCAGGACACAGCAGAAACAGGCAGAAGCCCAGAGAGCTGACCACGGGAGCACCGTGTGGCTGGCAGACCTGCCAGCCAGACCTGTTCTGGGGCCTCACCTGGGCACCTGACCCTGGTCTTGCATCCTGGCCAGGTCAGCCCCAAGCCGTCCGCCCAGAGCAATGCCTCATCGAAGAGCCCGACTTCGCCTGTCGTCTGGGATGCTTCCTATGTCCAGAACCACACATGGCACTGAAGTGAGCATAGGCAGAAGAATAAGAGGAGCTAGAACCCCTAGAAACTGCATAGTGCTAGGGGCAAGACCGCCCTGCCCACAGGGAGCTGCAGGCTTGCCCTGCCCCATGGATGCAGTGTCCTCAGCCCAGACCCCTTACACTGTCACTGCCTGGCACAGCTCTGGAGAGAACCCTGGATGCACACAGGGCAGATGAGGGGAGCCCTGCTTCCTATCTCCATGACTACTTGAAGCTGTTTATTTCCCCTCCTTCAAGAGGCTGGACTTCCTTGGAAACCTGACGAAAGCCAAAGACCCTCTCTCCGTCCAGAAAAGCGCTCAGACACCCAGCACAGTGGCCACAGCCTGCAGCCACCCACAGGCTTTCTTGGGGCTGCAGGCTCAAGTAAGACTCCTGGCTGAACCCAAAGAATATAGCCACCACCTGCCTTAGAAAAGACTGAGTGAAGGACCAAGCCCCTTCCTTGCCATCACCCGGTCCCTTGAACCCTGGAGGCTGACCCTGCCCCCCATTTCCCAGCATGGTGGGTCCCCCACCATGACCATCATCACCCCAACCCCTGCTAGCCCACCGCCTCCCCAAGCTGCTGGCACCCACAGTCCTACACCACTTACAGCTGCTTGCAGACCCCTGTTTGCCCCCACGCCCCTCACCCCCAGGATCAAAGGCCTCTTAAGGGCAGATTCCAGGTCTCTGCTCAGTGTTCCTGCCTGGCACAAAGCTTCCTCCACAGGGCAGCCTGGGTGGGGCAGCTCAGGCCTCCCCCATGCTATCCAGCTGCTCAGCCCCTACCACCACTCCTGGGCATCCAAGGACACTATGGTGCCTTGTGACCTGGGCCTTCTGGTTGAGGGCTGAGCTTGTATCGTGTGGCCACCTCCTCCTTGCCAGCGGTCTAGCTTCCTTCCCTGCCCAGCAGCTCCCCCTTGAGCCCCCACTGGCTCAGCACCAACCCTCGTTGCTCCTTGGCCCCTCCTTGCACTGCCCCCACTCTCTGGGGCATCCACCTACCACCTGCCTTTGACCTCCTCCTCCACACAGTAGTCCTTAGCCAGGGCTGAGGGCCTGACAGACTCCCCACACCCACCCAACCCCTGGGGATTAAACCTCAGAAACAGTTCTGAACCCTGTCACCACCAGACTCCCAGGATCCAGTTGGGGTTGTGGGGCTGTGGATGCAGTTCCCAGGACCCAGCACAGTGCCTGGGATTGGTAGAATTTCTGTGCATTTAGTGAACTGCTACACGGACCAACACCTGAATGCCTGGCCTGGGCCCTGTTCCCACTCCTGTCTGGCAGAGCTGTCAACCTCCCTCCCAGCCTCCGGGGTTATTCCCCCAATGCACCTGACTGCCCCCCAACCTCATGGGAACAAAGCTCCTCACAGGGCCCAGCTTCCCCTTTCTCCTCCTTGGTGAGCCTTCCTTGACACCCAGGTGTCCAAGAGCCCCTCCTCTGGGCTCCAAGCAACTTGCCCTTGCAGCTGAGGAGCGGGCCCCACTCAGCAGAGGGCGGCCCTCCATGCCCTGAGTATTTCAGGCATGGGGTATGGGCTTTTGTGGCACTGACGTCAGGCCACCTGGGCACCTTGGGGTCTCTGAGCCCCTCGTCAGCAGCTGGGTGAAGGGCACCCCTACCTGGTGGAGCCTGAGGGTATGGTGATTACTCAGAGGACATTCAGAGCGCTGAGGGCCTGCCGGGGCCCCAAGGTCAGAATGGGACCTGTCCATGCTAGGGTGGCCACTGAGAGAGCTGACAGCAGGCGCTACCCCAAGGTCCTTGAGTGCCCATGATGGCCACCACGCCCCATACCATGCTCCCTGGACAGTTCCTCACCACCACGGCTCCCCCTCTGACTGCAGCCTCTCCGGCTGTGCTGGCCCATACCCCCAAGCCCACCCACTTCCAAGGAGCCAGCAGTGGCAGCAACAAGTAGAGGAAAAGCCCGGCACACTCACCGTCTGGTTGTCCTCGTAGAGCTTCAGGTCATAGCCACTAAGCTCCACACAGAAGATGATGGCTGTGACGCCCTCGAAACAGTGGATCCATTTTTTGCGCTCCGACCTCTGCCCGCCCACATCTACCATCTTGAAGGTGAGCTCCTTGAAGGTGAATTTGTTCTCCACGATGCCCGTGGTCATGTCCCGGGAGCGCAGAATGTCCTCAACGGTGGGGATGTAGTCGGGTGCGGCGATGCGCTCCAGGTCGTTCAGGTAGTAGGCGGCGTTGTCTTCCAGGTGGTACTCGCTGGAACGGCCAAAGCAGGCCTGCGCCCCTGGGTCGGCCCACAGCCGCCGCATGACGCCCAGCAGCTCGGGGGTGATCTCGCCCTTGCTCTCGGCGGGGCCCGTGAGGGCGAAGAGCTGGACGGCGTCGTAGGCACGGTCCGGGTTGTGGAAGTCGATCTTGAGGGCAGCCAGGGCACGGATGATGCGCGTCAGCGAGTCGATGGCGTTGTAGATGATGAGGGGCTTGTACTCCTTGCAGGCCTCCAGATTGAAGCCCCCGCTGTGGATGATCTTCATCTGCTTCACGATGGTGCTCTTGCCGGAGTTGCTGGTGCCCAGCAGGAGCAGCTTGATCTCACGGCGCTGCCGCTGGCTCTCTGAGCGCAGATGGCGGTCAATTCTCCGGGACCGCCGCGCTGCCTCTTTCTCCTCTGAGCTTTGCCGACATCCCATGGTCCGGCAGCGGCGGGCCCAGATACAGAGCACGGGACGGGGTGCCTCTCCCTGTTGCCACCAAGCAGGGGACGCTGAGATGTGAGCCGGGTGTGCCCCGCAGACGGAGCCCTGCTGCCCTCGAGGCGCTCAGCGTGGGTGGGGGGGCAAGGCCATGCCACACTGCAGCCCCTGCCCCAGCACCTCTTCTCCAGCTGGCATGGTGGTCGCCTGGGGGGAGGAGGTGGCCAGGCCCTCCCTCTAGGGCCACTCCACCTGCCCAGGCCACCGTGGGACCCGATGGGCTGCAGTCATTCCCTGTCCTCCCGGCGGTGGGAAGCTGTACTCTAGCGTCTGCCTAGGCTGCTGCCGTCGGGCTGCCGGTTGCTGCGGTGGGGCTGCTAAGCGTGGCTGCAAGGCCAGCCACCAGTGCTGCGGGCGTTCCCTGCGGCCCCCCTGCCTTGGGCATCCGCCCTTTACCTGCCAACACAGAGAAGAGGGTGAGCCTCCTCCCACCACAGGCCTGGTGGTAAAGGGAGACCTCGGACCTTGTCGGGAAGCAGCCCAGAGAACAGTGAATCAAACCCCCTCCCTTCTTCAGACCTCTGCTGAGTTGTGCCCAAACCCACAGCGAAACAAATGTGCCTGGGAGCCACGCCCCGCACCAGTGTGCCTGGAGCCTGGTGCTTGAGGAAAGCGTGCCCAGAGCCATACAAGGACTTTAACCTTAGGGTTTTCAGAGTGAGGGAGTGAGCCTGGGGCCCTGCCGCTCCTCCCTGCCCACTGGACCCGGCCAACCTCACCCTCTCAGAACCTCAGTCTCTGGGTCTGGTGGTGGTTAGGATTCAATACAACGATCCTACTGTGATGTCCTCCCCCCACCTCCCTCACTCTTTCCTGTAGCTGCAGGGGCTGTACCCACATGTGCCACAGCATCAATGGGGCTTGACTCCTCCTTGGTTTATGGTGGGGTCCCATGCCAGAGTAACTGGGTAATCCCCTCAGCACCTCTCGTGGGAGCTGGGTCATTCCTGCTCTCTCTCAGGGCAGGATATTCACATGGAGAAGGCTGGCCAGGGCTGGTCTAAGCAGACAGGCAAGGAGCAGAGCAAGGCAGAGGCCCTGGGCTGGGAGCCCACAGGGTGGACAGAAGCCTTGCTCTTGGTGGGTGAGGTAGCAGTGCGGGAGGAGAGGGGAGACATGGGCAGGGTGGGCTGAGTTGGGGTAGCAGGGGTTATGGGGTGCAGGGCAGCAGCCAGGTGTGGGAGGCAAGCCAGGACAGAGTATATCTGAGGGCACTGGGAATCGCTGAGTCCAAGACAAGGCAAGGGGGCAGTCCACAGGCTCTGAGGTCCCAAGCCGTGTCTTTCATGTCCGTGCTCCCACACTGATGGTCAATAAGGAACAGCTGTGCTCACACCCTGGGCAGGGTGTCAGCACCTCAGCACCCAGCTCTCAGCTGCAAGCTCTTCCCAGGCCTCTCCCAATGACCTATGAGCCGCTGGGCCAGGGCCCTCCCCACCAGGGCAGACCCAGAGCTCAGGCTCTGCCCCCACCTGGCAGCCTGCCCCACACAACTCTTGCCTCCTTCCTGCAACCTCTGCCCTGGCCTGGCTGTCTCTGGCAGCCTCCTCATTCTGCTGTAGCCAGCCTTCACCCCTCCCCTCTCAAGCCCCTACCTGCCTCATGGCCGGCCCTGGATGGGAAGGACCCAAGGCCAACAGACCCTGAGAGCCAGGGGCCTCATCTCGTTTCCTCAACCGTCCATGCTCCCAGATGGCCTCTGTGCCTGTCAGACCCAGCAGTTCTGCTCTGAAGCAGGCCCTGAGGCCTGTTCTTTCCCTGGACCCACCTGCCTCCATGGCCAGGGGGCCGGCCAGCACCTCTCATGCTACCTTTCCCCCTCAGTTGAACCTTCATGTGCACCCAGTGCTTCCAGGATGATAAGTCTCATCCCAGCTGCGTGGCCTGTGCACTTGACTCCACATTACAGAACCTGTCCCTCACCAGTCTCGAGCATCTCTTAGGGGTAGAGCATTCAGTGCAGGGCCTGGAACCCAGCCAGGGGCAGCCAGTACCCCAGTGTCCTCATCACCTGTGATTGTCCCTTAGAACCAAGCATGGCCTGTGTGCTCAGCCCTCGTCCCCTGGGGCCTGGGGGCCGTGCAGTATCCTGCACACCACAGGCACGCAGTGAGCACAGATGGGAGAGAGGCTTAGGCATGAAGAAGCTGAGGAACTCTGCCCTTTATCCACAGTCCCACTGGACCGTGGGTGGGGGACATGCCCGCCATGTACCTGCCATGTGAGCAGAGGTCAGGGAAGGAATTCAAGCAGCAGTGAGTTCTAGGTTGTGAGATCACAAGGGTCTTTTTATATTTTCTTCCTCTTCTTTGCATTTTATCCTATTTCATATCTTCTTGAATGAACTTCTAAGAGAGGTTTGTAAACAAGTATCAGGGCATTAACAAGGCCCTGTCTCTCATGCCACCCACGCTTGCCTCTCTCCATCCTGGACTATGAGAGTGTGGAACAGGGACCTGGTGGCTGCTCCCTGGGTCCTGCTGATGAGCCGGCAGGCCCTCAGGTGTCGAAAGGAGTCCAAAATCCCGCAGCTGCCCAGGGAGCCTGGGGACCCCACTGCCAGTGCCCTCCCTCCTGAAGGCAAGGCCAGCCATGCTGGTGGTGCCCCATGTTGTCATTATTGTTTTCCTTAATTTGTGTTTGAGAATCTGAGGTATACTCAGGTCCCAAGTGGCCAGTTCTCCCTGGGCTGGTCAGTGATAGGGACAAAGGTCACACCTGAAATGGCAGGTTCCTACCATCGTTCACTGCCACCTAGACAAGCAGCAACCAGGCACCAAGTCTACATGCCTCGAGGCACCCTGCAGTGACCTAACTCTTAGGAAATGGTCTAGCCCAAATTGGTGACACAGCCTGGGGTTGTGCTGGAAAGTCCCCTGCCTCCATGTGGAGTTACACCCAAACGGACCAAAACATCGGCCACATCCTCCCAGTGCCATGCATGATGGCCCTGTGGCCAGATTCTTCTCAAACCCAAATCCCTCCCCTTGCAGCTTGGGCCTGAGGAGCCTGCCAAGCTGAGCACAGGGCTGTCCTCTGGAGGGCTGTCTCGGCCAGCTGGGGCTGCTGCTCCTCAGTGGCCCCTTGCCTTGCTCCTGTACCGGAACCCCACCTGATCTTCACAGGTCAGCTCACGAGTGCCTGCCACCCCACCATCAGGGCACCCTGTCGCCACCTGTGGCCTGGGCCTCTCTCCTCTGTGCCCTCCCTTTCTCTGGTTTCTCCTGCCAGGCTGGGGTTTCCTTAGAACAATGGTGATGCCCTTACTGAACACCAAATACAAAAATTAACTTAAAATGGATCAAATACTTAAATGTAAGACCAAAACTATAGCAATCTGAGGAGAAAGCATAGGTCAAGAGCTGCATTGCATTGCATTTGACGATGGTCTCTTGGATATGACACCAAAGGTCATAGACATCAAAAGGAAAAAAGAGACAAACTGGACTGCATAAAAATTACAAAATTTTGTGCAAAAAAGGCACTATCAACAGGTAAAAAGGCAAATACAGCCTGGAAGCAAATACCTGCAAATAAAATAAATTTAAAAAAATAAACAAAATTAAATAAATAAAAAATAAAGGGTTAATATCTATAATATACAGAGAAGTAAACCTCAGCAGCAGAACAAATGACCTGACTGGAAATTGGGTGAAGGACTTGAACGCACATTTCTCCGAAGAAGATAAACACATGGCCAGTAAGCGCATGAAAAGATGCCAGGTAGCACTGAATGTCGGGGCAGTGAAGATCAAAACCACAGTAAGACACCACCACGCACCCAGAAGGATGAGTACTATATTTTTAAAACAACAACAACAAGAAAAGGATGAACAGAAATTGGCTCCCTTATGTACTGTTGGTAGAAATACAAAGTGGTACAGCTGCTACGGAAAACAGGAGGGTGGTTCTTCCTCAAAAAAACTAAAAATAGAATTACCAGCAATTCCACTTCGGGTATACACCCAAGAGAATGGAAATCAGGGTCTTGGAGAGATTTTTGTACACCTGTGTTCACAGCAGCACTAACTGCGACAGCTAAGAGGTGGCAGCAACCCCAGCGCCAGCTGACAGATGAGTGGACACGTAAAGCACACACACAAAGGAGTATTATTCAGCCTTAAAAAGGAAGGACACCTGCTACAACAGGGATAACCCTTGAGGATTTCACACTCGGTGAAAGAAGCCAGTCACGAAAGGACAAATACTATGTCAATCCATGTCTAGGAGGTCCTTAGAGTTGTCAAATTCATAGAGACAGATGGTTGCACAGCATTATTAATGTATTTAAAACCATGGAACTGCAAACTTAAAAATGGCTAAAATGGTAAGTTTTATATTATGTCTATTTTAACACCAAAAAAAAAAAATGTCTTGTGGGTAAGCTACCCCAAAAATAAAAAGAGCGAGGAGGCCATGTGGTACAAGATAAAGAGGCAGGCCCCCTGCCTGGTCTTGGCTTCCCCCCACCAGTGGAGGGCCGTTTGGGGACCACATCATCCATTCTGTGGACTGGAATGCCTGACTGATGGCCCCCAGCTGGTACCAAGATTCGCCCACCTGGTCTTCAGTCCAAAGCCGCCCTGTCCAAGGAGGTGTGACTTGCGTTTTGGGGAGGTATGTGCTCCACAACCCCAAGGCCGAGAGCGGGGCTTCTGAGAATCAGGAGAGCAGTTTGGGGGCAGTGGGTGGGCAGCCTGGGGCTGGCCACGTGGTCCTTGACCAGTGCAGCCACAAGGCAATGTGGGAGTAAAGGGGAAGGAAACACAGCCGGGAGGCGATTGTGTGCGTCAGCCCAAGTCCAGGAACTTCTGCCATCTGCATGGGGCAGCCACCAACAGTCACATCTGAGGTGGGTCCCTCTTTTAGAGGCACCCTCTTCATTCAGGTCACCAGAACCAAACAAGCAGAAGGCCCACTCAGAATTCTTCCTACAGCTCTGCAGGGCTCAGCTATGTCCCAGAGCATATCAGTCTCTGTGCCTTGGAACTGGTGGCAGGAACTGGGCTGTGCACAGATACAGGGAGGGGAGGCCTGTGAACAAGTGTATGTGCCAAGGTCCAAAAGGGACCTCAGTTTATTCCCATTCTGAGGCTTGGCTTCTTTGCCTTTATGTGAGCTTTCTGCCAGTCCTCAGTCTGATCCAGGGCTTTACTGGGCCTCCTCAAACTCCCCAGTCAGCCCAGGGAAAAAGGACCAAGGGCTGGATGACCACATTGTTTCCTGGTTCGATAACTGCTCATGGGTCCCCAGTGCCTGATACCCTCAGTCCCCTCACCACAGGGTCTGGCTGGAAATTACTGAGGCTTCTGGGTCTGGCTTCTGGGTCTGGCTGGAAATTACTGAGGGATGGGTGAGTGAAAGACTGTACCAGGCAAAGGAAGGTCATGTGCAAAGGCCCTGTGGGCAAGGGGGGAGAGAGACCATGGTGTGAATGGGGAGCTGAAGGAAGGTCAGAGTGGCTGGACAGAAAGGAGAAAGTCACAGGTGAGAGGAGGAGGCAAGGTTGGTCAGGGGCACCCACTGTGTGGGTGCATGGTTATGACCATGTGGTTGAAAAAAAAAAAAAAAAAAAAAAAAAAAGAAAAAAGAAAAAAAAAAGGATGTCAGAGAAGAAAAACCAGGGTTTGATTTATAAAACATCAGACTGGTAGAAGAAAAGCTGGAACCCAGCTGGCCTAGTTCGAAACAAATCGTGCCACTCCTGTTATCGTGTGGATTTTTGCTGCATATTCTGAAGCTGTTTAAAAAGAGCTGTGAGTGGCTAGAGGTCTGGTTAGTGGTGTCATCTGGCCTCGCACCCTGGTTCCAGAACAAACATGGTACAGAGCAGGCCAGCAGGGAAGACGCACAGACCCTGCTCTCGTCCTCCCTTCTGGTCAGTAGCAAGGTCCCCAGTCCGAAGCTTGGGCAGACCTGGTGTTCCTCCAGATGAACCAGCTGCCTCCTCCTAGTCCCACAGGGACACCTCCCCCCCATGCAGAGCGGGGCCGACTCGGGAAGGCAAGGTGAAGGGGCAGGAAGGGCTTGTAGTGAACTTGGTGACAGCTGCTTAAGTCTTCAAGAGGCTCCAACACTTTGGGGAACTTGGCCATCTCCAGACTGTGTGTGTGTGCATGTGTGTGTGTGTGTCTACCTACCTAGCAATCTATCCATATATATTTATGTTTGCGGAAACGTGGGGGCCAAGGAGGTGGAGGGGCGGGGGGGACATTCATCAGGCCTCCCCCGTTTTCTGCCCCTGGGCTGGGTCTCCCTAGCACGAGTGGGGGTGTGTGACACCCCAGGGGTTTCGCCACAGGCAAACTGGCCAGCCTGGCTCCTCAGCAAAGGCCTATGTACTTGAGATTGTTCTGTATGATGACGTCTGTCACCGCATCAAAAACAAACTGGATGTTACTGGTGTCGGTGGCACAGGTGAAGTGGGAGTAGATCTCCTTGGTCTCCTTGTTGCGGTTCAGGTCCTCGAACTGCCGCTGGATGTAGACAGCGGCCTCCTCGTAGGTGTTCTGGCCCTTGTACTCCGGGAAGCAGATGGTGAGCGGAATACGCCGGATCTTCTCCGCCAGCAGGTCCTTCTTGTTCAGGAAGAGGATGAGTGAGGTGTTGATGAACCAGTTGTTGTTACAGATGGAGTCAAAAAGGCGCAGGCTCTCTGCCATCCGACTCTGTGGGCAGGAAAATGCTGGCGTTAATCAGGGGATGCAGCATGGAAAGGCTCTAGGCTGGCGGCCCTGGTGGGAGGAAGCCCCCCGTGGCAGGCAAGCCCAACCCGGCACTGGCCCCGGAAATACCACCCTCCTGGTGGGAAGTCCTTCCTCTGCCAGGCCAAGTCTGTCTTTGCCTGCCTCCTACGGGCTCTGGGGCCCCTGAAGGGGCTGGTCCCACCTGCGGCACCCTGACATGTCTTTGTAAGGGGATGTTCTGCTTCATCAGACCCTCTTCTGCGGCCTGGGGCTGCTGCACAGTGTCCGTTGGCCGCAGGGACCCAGGCAACTCCGTACTCACAGCTGAGGGCCTCATCTCCTGCTGTCCTGTGCTAGCTCAACGCGCCCGAGCTGCCATCATGTCTCCCTCAACCTGAGTGTGGCCAGCCTGCCCGGCCAGCAGCTCTGGCCCATCCTCCAAGCCTCGGTGCTGTCACATGGTACCGTCAGTCCTCAGCCAGATCTGTGAGTGGAGAGCCTGTGCTTCCAAACCAAAGGCTCCAAACTAGAGAGTTGGGGAAGGCTCAGTCCCCTCTGCCCCTGACAGGACCTTGGGCTCATGTGAGAACAGTGGCCCAGGAGGCTCAGTGACCCCAGTGGCACTGGCCCTTATTTACCCCCATCTGAGGACCTTAAATGGGTTGTAGTGACTGAGTTTTTAAGGAACATAACGCATCTGTGTGACTCCCAAACCCACCGTTTCCACAGAGAACCGATGATTCTAGCTTCTAAAAGGACTGCTGGTGAGTTACTATGGCAAAAGCTACCCTTCGTTTCAAAATAAAACAAACAAGCCAAATGTCCAAACAAAGCCCGGAACTGGTTTAGTTTAGATCTGAGGTGTCGGATTTCAGGACTTTCTGACCAGATTGTATCACCAGTTGTGTGGGAATGAGGAAGGAAGCCACAGCTGGTGCTGATGGTGTGGCCACGGCATGCCAGCTGGTTCAGACCTTGCACCTTCCTGTTCCCATTTTACAGATGAAGAAACTGAGGCTTGGGGAGACGGGAAATGTGCTCCAAGTTCCACGGCCAGGAGCTCAGGCTCACTGCAGCATGGATGGGCAGCGCTATTAGCCTAAGTGAGGTCACCCCAGATGGGGGTGTCCAGGAGGATGCCTCAGTGAAACTCTACTCTCCTGGAGATTTGGAATGGTCTGAGGTACATAATGGAACAGCACCAGTGCTGAGAGGGAACCAGCTCGAGTGGGGAGAGGAAGCTCAGAGGTACTTGTCATGACTCTCCCACCTCAGAGAAGCTGCCCTGGGATTCCACAGACACCTTGGAGTTCCTGTTTTCCAAAACTGATCTTGTGCCTTGTTTAGAATGAGCTCAGGAATACCAGAAACTCTGGAAAGTGAGTGGTTTGGGGTCTTGGGAAAAAGGGGGGGGCGGTGACCTTTCTGTAGAAACAAGATACAGGAACCCCAGCCCCAGCAGTGCCTGGAGGAGCCCCACAATGTTCCCAAATGTGAGATAAGTGGTGGTCTAGGAATGTCACATTCTACTGGGGAGTAATTAGCTCTAATGGATTCTTGGAAGCCACACTGTAAAGCCCAACAGAGCTATCAATTCTCTTAGGAATGATGTCATAATCAGGGGCTATGCTTCTGACCCCAAATTTCGCATCAGATAAATAACAGATGGAGTCGTTAGCACGCATGCATTAATTCATTGAGCAAACACTGGCTGAGCATGCCCTAAGGGCTAGCGACAGGTCCCAGCTCTCATGCCAGGTGATAGAGCCCAGACAGAGGTCTAGGACTTGGGGTGTGGGGGATGGGTTGGCCACCAGCAGGTGGGACCTAGCAGGCCAGTCCCCAAGGGCTGGGCCCTGGGTGTTGAATTGGGGTTCACGGATTGGGAGCCAGGCAGAGGAGTCAGGACATGGCCAGGGTCCTAGAATGGGTATCTGCTGGGTCCCTGGGGGTGAAAGCCAGGGGCGCTCTTATACCCGGTCTGAGCCCAGCAGCTCTGGGCAGGCTGTGGAGTCCAGGCAGTGGAGGGGCAGGAGGGCATCCCCAACATGCTGAAATAATGCATATGTGCTGGCCAGCGCTCACACTGAGGCCTCCGCTGGTCGGTCCCTTGAGGGCAGGCCCTCTGTGGCACTGGGACAGTTAACAGGCCACATGACCCCTCCCACCCCACAGCTACCTCAGCCACTCTTCCTTCTCAGCACACAGCCCGGGTTCCTAACTTCAGCCCCAACTGACCAGTCCTTCCTGTCCCACATGAACCTCTACCTGACTGACAGTTCTTGGCAGGCTTTTTGGACCCTAGACATCTCTCCAAGCCTCATGTTCCTTACTTGGGAATCTGGGAACTCAGGCACTTTCTTACAGGCAGTCATGCCCTTGGTAGTGCCTTGCAAAATGCTGAGAGAATCGCTACTGCCTAGGACCACAGAACAAGAGGCTCCCTCACGTGGGGCCCTTGCCCCATCCTGGGGCTCTGCTCGATTCCCTGGCATCTGGGGGCTCAGGTTTCCTGCTGCTCTCTCTTTCTTGGGACAAACCACAGGTAACCACACTGGCCATTATTTACACACCTGGGAGATGATGGGCATCAAAGAATAACCACAAAATCTGTCTGTGTAGACACTGGCTGTGCGAGTGCTGCCAGGCGGGATTCCGCACTGCCTGGGGGACACACTAACCAGAGACCGGCTTGTGGAAACATACACGAGCTTCAGAGCTTAGGAAGCACTGGGCTAAATGCTTTGCTCCACCTGTTACCCCCTACTGCTGCCTGGGTGCTTGTGGCCTACACGTGTTGCCGCTGTGCCAGGCTCCTCTGCTGAGGGGGGACCAAAGCCAGGAGATGGTGCGTGGGAAGGGTGGGGCCCTGGGGCTACCCCTGGGGACTCAGAGCCCATGGTGCTACTGTCACTGCGGCACGTGCATTTCTGCATCCCAAGTGGGCAGAGCAGTGTCCTGATACCTCAAAGCACAGAGCACTGCAAAAGGAACATGCTGTTTTGGGCAGTAACTCTTGAAACTACGTGAGTGTGAGTTTGGGAGGAATGAGTGCCATGGGTGCACCTCTCTGCCCCACTTTTGCGTCTTCCTTGTTCCACTCACCCTCTGCAGCTGAGCTGAAGACCCTTTCTTCCTGGAAGCTCCCCTGACTTCTCCCACCCCCATGCCCCTGTTCACCTTCCTGCAGCACATGTCTGGCTATGCACCCTGTACCAGGATAAAGTCCCAGCCCCTCAGTCTGGCCTTTAGGGCCTCTCCTGCCCATTCCCCCACCCCCCGGCCCTTGGTGTGTGTGCATGGCTTGGACACCAGCTATGGCCCCATTCTTCTCCTCCTTGGCCTGGATGGGGTTCCCCCTGCCACCTAGTTCCCTTGTGACTCTGCCCACTTGGTGTCGTTAGCTGTTGCTGAGGGCCCCAAAGGCGGTAAGCCAGGGTTGGGCACCATCCTTGTGCAGTCCAAGCAGGCTGCTGGGCCCCTAGGGCAAATGAAGCCAGGGGCAGCTTTGGAATCATTGCTAGCACATCACCCCCGTGTCCTGTGAAACTTCTGTTAGCCTGATACAAACATCCTCTTAGACCCGGAATCCGAGAAGCCTGCAGGGCATGTCTGTGCTGCAAACAGGGGTGCTACCCATTTTACACATTGGGAGATGGAGGCTTGGAAAGGCCAACTCCCAGGGCTCGGCTAAGAGAACTGTGTCTCTACCAACATGTTTTCTTCCAGCAAGAAGCCCTCCTTGCCTTTACCACTCTAGCTGCCAGCAAAGCAGTGGTCATAGGTGGCTCCCCTAGAAGAAAGCACAGCCACCAGTAGCCCCCAGCAGTGCCAGCCTGGGGCTCTGATACCCAGCCAGCTCTCTCCAGGGCCTGCTCACCAGCAAGATGGCCCTTTCTAAGAGTCTGGGGTTTGTCTGCACATTCATTCATATAAATAACATGGAACAGACAATTCCTATCAGAAGTGTGGGCAATGGTGGGAATCACACAACCCAACGGTGAGAAATCAGTGATCTGTAATAAACCATGTCAGACAGTGGGGGGCAGCTGGGTGGCTGGATGTTGTCCCTGGAGTGGTAAAGAAGTCATTTCTTGGCCATTTGCCAAAAAAACGAAAAACAAACCCACAACTATTCAGACAGGTCCAAATACACTCAATGCCACTGAATAGGCTTTCCATCAGGTGGCCTGTGGATGTCACTGGGTAGGACCTAATGTAATGACCTGTTCCTTTTCTTTCTTTCTTTTTTTTTTTCTTTTTAAAGATTTTTATTTATTTATTTGACAGAGAGAGAGAGAGACAGAGAGAGAGGGAACATAAGCAGGAGGGGTAGTGGGAGAAGGAGAAGCAGGCTTCCTGGGATCATGACCTGAGCCAAAGGCAGATGCTTAACAACCGAGCCACCCAGGTGCCCCCCCCCCACCACTTTAAGGTTTTATTTATTTGAGATAGAAAGAGAGAGAGAGGGCACAGCCAGTAGGAGGGGGAAGGGGAGAGGGAGAAGCAGATTCCCCGATGAGCAGGGAGCCTGACATGGGGCTCAATTCCAGGACCCCAGGATCACAGCCTAAGTCGCAGGCAGATGCTCAACTTACTGAGCCATCCAGGTGCCCCTAATGACCTGTTCCTAAGGAGCTTGCTGGCCTGTGAGTGTGGAGTCTTTGCTTAGTGTTGAACTTGGCAGCAGAGGCCTTCACCTGGCATATGGCTACTGTCAGCACCTCTGGTGGCCTGGAGTGGACCAGCTTCATTTTGACGCCCATGGCCAGGGTGAGCTGGGGTGCGAAAGGGAGCCTGCATTTGGTGAGGGGAATGTTGCCTCTCAGTTCTGATTCTCTACAAAGGCTCTCCTGGTGTCACAAAAGTGCTATCCCTGTCCCTGGTTATAAGCACAGGGTCTGGGGCCAGAGGCCTGGTGTTTGCTGTCACCATCAGTTTTCGATGAGCCTTGAATAAATCGTTTCTCCTCTCTGGGCCTCAGTTTCCTCATGTACAAAATAGGATGGTCATGGCTTCAATGTCAGGACCACTGCGAGGAGAAAGGAAGGTGTTGGTGTGAGGCTGCTGCTGCCCTGTGGGTGCTCTCCCATGCCACTCACTGCCCTTGCCCTGGCACAGGGGGTCTGTCATCTCCTCTCAGCTCTCGGCGGCAGGCCCCCCTCCCTGCACTGCCCACACAGAGCTGCTCTGGGATACCATGGGTCCCAGTGCAGGAACAGCTCCATGGGCTGGAGGGAGAGAGGCCTCTCTGCAGACCTGGGCTCAGCCAGCCAGCCCGACAGGTTCCTGGGCCCTGCAAGCACCTCTGTTCCCACCTGGTTCCTCAGAGCGCCTCCTGTGACTATTCAGCCTGGAGATTCGATGGCCACCTGGCCCTGCCCTCACTGGCGTGAGGCTTACCTCCTCACAGGAGGTTCCCTTAGCTTTTTAGTGGTGCACAGGACAGCCCCAGGTGCCAGGCAGAGCACCTCTAGTGACCACTGCTCCCCGATTTGATAGGTCAAGCCCAGGAGCTATGACATGGCAGGGCTGCCTTTGGTTTCCTTGCATGCTGGCTGGGTGGCAGAGGGCTGGTTCCCAGAGACCCAGCTTTGAACCCAAGCACGGACACTCAAGGACAGCCCTTGCACTTTGCAAATGAGTGGAATGGGCCCCACAACAGGCAAAGGGGTTGGTCCAGACGTTTCCTGCATGGCCTCTTCTAGCATGTCTGACTCCCACTGATTTGAGAGTTCACTGGCCTGCCTGAGGGAGAGGGGCCAGCAGGTCCATGGTTCTTGGGTCCCTCTCTGAGTGAATTCTGGCTCCCTCCATGACTGGGGGGAGCACTGCTCAGCCCTCCCAAGGCACTATAGTTTCTAGAGAAAGGTAGGGGAACAGGTAAGGGAGCTGGCTAATGACTCCCAGGCTACCAGCCTGCTGTGGGTCTTTCTAATCTGTCCTTCTTAGGGCCTCATTTCAGTCTGTAACCCTCCTTCCTCCTTCCAAAGCCTGTACCAGCTTCTCGAGCATCATGCAGCTTGCTTCCACAACCTGTAAGAGTATGCAGTCTGGGGTGCAGCGTATCTGCAACTTTACACGCCTTTGGGGCGCACTAGGGGCGGTGGCCTGGTTTTGGAGCTGGGGACCCTTCAGTGTCTCTTTACCATAAGCCTAACAAACCTGTACAGTAATGTACACGTCACTTTCTGGCAGCCCTGAACTGTGGGCAGGCAGGCGAGAGAAAGACCTCCATCCATCGCACCCCTCCTGAAAGACACCTGTTGCTCGGGGTGCCCAGAGGGCAGGGTCCTTCCTGTTTTCTCCTCACAGGCCACCACGTGTGTTCTGTTAGGACACAGGTCCTATTTGTGGTGACTCACTGACCACCCCTGGATGGAGGGCCAAGCTATGGGGAAGGGGCATGAGCACGCTCTGAAACCCTCTCCATCCTCAAATTTCTTGACTGAGCTCCTGGGGCAAAATCAGGAACCCCTCACGGGGCACACTGGCTCTGCATGATCTGGGTGTTCCCATCCTTCTCCCAGCCCCTGCCTCTATGTGACTCCCTGTTTCTGGCCCTTACCTGCTCTGAGATGCCTTGCACAGACTGCTTCTAGACTGTGTCACTCTGGGCAAAATGCCTGCTTCTTGGCGCCCCAGCCCCATATCTGTGAGGCGAAGACAGGGATACCAGCCTCACAAAGGGTGCTGGCTTTTAATGGAGAAAATGTACACAAAGACTCACACTCCTGGTTTTTGTCATTTGTTATGGGGCCTGGGTCCTCTACCTACCTCTTGGGCCTTGAGTCCCCATCTGGTACAGGCATGCTATGTGGCACCTGTCCAGGTGTGCCTGGCCCGACGCAGGTGCTCAGCCAACCCTGCTGGCCTGTTACCATCACACGGATCCCCCACTGTCCTATTCTAGGAAAAGGCAGGCTGTGCGGACTCTGCTCCTTGCTCCCTGTGGGGCCCCCAGGAGGCCTGGGCACGCTCCAGATTCCCTTGGTTTCCATACCAGCTCCCGGCTCTGTAGTCCTTATAGAACACTAGTTCAGTCCATCCTGTTCCCAACATCATGTGGACACGCATTCCAAGGGTGATGGGACCAGTACCTGTCTACCCTGCAAGGTCACACTGGTTTTGGGCAGCCGTATGCAAATGCCGACTCATGCTGAACACACCATCAACCAGGCCTTTGGAACACAGGAGAGGCCAACTGGGGGGCCTGCCCTCTACTGATGGGCATATTTCATGGAGTGGGGGATATGCCAGGAGGAGGTAGCATGTGATATGTTGCATGGCTGGGGAAGGCTCTGTACTGACCCATTCTGTGTCCCTGTCTGCTCCCCCTCCACCAGGTTCCCACCCCCCAGGGTCCAATACAGGGCTCACTGTGGTCACAGCACAGGGCAAGGCAGCTGGCCCAACCAGGAGTCCACAGGGGTCTCCAGCCTTAGACCTCACATAAAATGCTGGTGACATCAAGGTTTCAACTCTTCCCAGCACCCTGGGGTCCAGGTGACTTGGAATTCCAGCCTGCCAACACTTCCACACTCCTTCCTTGCTGAGCCCCTGCATTCCTCACTCCTTCCTTATCTCCCTGGTAGACCTTCTCCAGGGGCTTTTCTGCATGAGATGCTGTTCTAAGCATAAGGGTGATGGAGAGGTGAGCCAACGGCCCTGTTCTCAGCGAGCCAGTCCTAGGGAGGATGAAATGAATGAGGTGTTGTGGTGGCTGTAGAGTGGCCAATGAGGGTCAGAACCTTGATCTGCCAGCCGCTGTCTCTTAGCTATCCCAAGCCTGTTTCCCCACCTGCATTTCCCCCTCTCAGGGTGGCTGAGAACTAAAGTGTGATATTCAGGGAAAGCTCAGTCCTCATGGCTGTGGTGGCCATCATGGGTATGACTGAGATAAAAAGGGAGACTTCCTGGAGGAGGCATCTCTCCTGGGCCTTGTGGGGGGTAGGGCAGGGAAAGGCACTAGAGTAAAGATCAGCAAAGGCATGGAGCTTTAGTGCGGACAAGCTGGTAGAGGGGATGGAGGGGATGCAGTGGGGGGCCAGGGCCTTAGCACTGGCTCAGCTGGGGCTCCAAAGCCTGGGGAGTCTCTGTCCTGCCCTGGGACTCAGTTTCCTCATCTTTAGGATGAGGTGTCAGTCTTGTTATAACCTGGGAAGCTCAAGTCTGTGCATTGTAGAAAAGCCTGGAGTGTTTGTTCCTGGGAACTGTGAATTCAGCTTTTCACACTGGAAGTAGGGCTGGGAGGCTGGGCTATGCACATGAATGAGTTCCATTCACAATGGATGGAGCCAGCCCTGTGGCCACCCACCCCGTAGCTGGGCCACCGGGCCTGGCCCCGGGCAGCAAAGTGCCAGTTTCCAAGGGCACTGAGAGCAGGACCAGGGCACTGAGGCTGCCTGGCAGCACCATGGGTGGATGGGCCAAAGGGGAAGTTTCATTTGGGGTTGGACCTCAAAACTGGCACCCTTTACGAAGTAACAGCCAAGCCTCTGGCCCCTTGGGGCTCCCTCTGTGGTGGAAGCTTGGGGGCACCAAGGTCTGGGAGCTGCCCGTCAGCTGGCGGGGTGTGGTCTGATGGGTGGGGGAGTGCTGACCCACTGAATGGCATGTCCCAGTGGTCAGCCTGGCAGCCACCCTCACTGCAATGCCAACTGCCCCTCCCCCGACCAGGGGAGGCCCAGCATCCTGTACCCTGGGCCTGGTAGGTGGGAGGAGCCTCCAAGACTTCCCCGGCCCATCCTGAGCCCCACTAGGGCTTTGGTGCCCCCAGACTTCACCAGAGGGAGGAGGGCAAGCGGGCCCCACCCTCAGACCTGTGCCCTGAGTCCCTGGCAGGAAGGAGCGTGGGGTGGGCGGGACTGTGTTAGACATGTTTGCAGCTGTTGCCCGGTGTGAAGACAGACAGGGTTGTGCCTCGAGAGTAAAATCACTTCAAGGATTATGTCAGTCACCCAGGGAAACAGCTTATTCTTTGTCTCCAAGGAAGTAGGGGGCGGGGGGCAGGTCTTTGGGGGCGAGAGAGGAGTATGTGTATATTCCTCTTCATGTAAAGCTGCAGAGAAGTCTGGGATGGCCTAGGGGTGCTCAGGTGGCCTTGCTGGGTGGCCACGGGAAGCTGGTGGAGGCTGTTTGTGGGGTGCCCCAGCCTAAGGCTCTGGGAGCAAGAGGCCAGGCTGGGCCCAGACGGCAGGTTGCTGGTGGCCCAAAGCCCTTTGCTTCCCCAGCCAGTCCACTGAGGGTCCTCATCCTTCCAGGGTTCAAGTCTCTTTTGGACTCCAGCTTGTCCATGGGGCGCTCAGAGGTACAAAACCCTGGACTGTATCTCCCCTCAGGTAGACAGGGTGGTGGTGGCAAGAAGCAGAGTGCAAGCCCCAGACTGGGCTGGAGGCCTCCTCCAACTGTGCCTTGGGGTGGGGTGGGGGCAGTTCCCTAGAGGAAGCAGTGGAGGAGGGAGAGGTACTCTGAGGAGCAGGAGACAGGGTGGGATTCGGGTGTGAGAAGGATGCTAGGACCAGCAGAGCCTCATCTGGGCTCAGGCCTTGTGCTGTTGTCACAACGTTAGCATACTCTGCTCTCCTTTCAGAGCAGCTATGGCCAACAGTGAGGAACTGTGATCAAGCAGCCTTCTTGGGCTCCAGGACACCCTTTGCCATTCACCTTTGCTGAGAAGCACCTCCTGTCAGCCTACTTCCTGTCCCCATGTGCCACCACACCCCAGGCAGTGCCTGAGACTTTCTGGGGTCTCCCTGGCTGCTGGGCTGAGCTCACCTTGCCTTGCCTCGCTGGAGACTGGAGATTTGTGGCTGCATCCTGGACCTGTGGACAGATTGCTGTGCTCCAGGGCGGGCCTGCCACTCTCCTTTGAACTGGAGTTGGGGAGGGGGAAGCACTGTACACACCTGTCTGAATGTGAGGGGCTTGGGATGCATTTGGGAGACAGTAGAAGGGATGGGCAGACAGGCAAAAACCACATAGGGAGCAGCAGTGCTGCTCCTCAGCAGAGGCCCACTGCAGGAGCAGGTGGAGGAGGCCTGAGTCATGTTGGCTCATGCCTGCAGGGACAGGGACAGGATGCTCGGAGCTCCCCGGGCAGCCCCACCTCAAGGCTGTCGCCTGCTGGAATCTGTGTTTCCCCACTCTCTTCCTCTGTCCCACAGTATGTGTCCCCTCACTGCAAGTGTCTCCCGGAGGGCAGGGCCTGTGTGCTCAGCTCACTCATGCCTGGACAGAAATCACCATAATCCTGTGCGGACAAGAGGGCCGATGTGGTTATGGCCCAGCCGCCCACAGGGAGACAGCAGGCAAGGAGTTGTCTGAGTTGCCCTCTGGGCTTGCCAGGCTGAGGAGCACCGCAGCCCCTTGGGTCCTTCCAAATGCTGAGCTGCTGAGAGTCTGTCACAGCAGCTGCCGCCCAGGGTGGCTGCTCCCCTCCCGCTGTTGAGCTGAGTACTCAGATGCTCAGCAGACTCACTGCTGTTTCCATGACAACTGAGGAGAAAGCCTCCACCCTCAGAGCCTCACACCGCAACACAGACCAATGGCAGGAGGAGGCTGCTGATCTTGAACTGGGCCAGGCGTCGCTCCACAGGGGCACACAGGCCTGGCCCTGGCTGCCCGGCCTGAGAAATGTTGGCCATAACTACCTCCTTGTTGGGGTGGAGGGGAGGGGAGGGGGTCTGGGAGTTGAGGGGACCCTCAACTGTCCCTTCCTGAGGGACAGGGTAGTGGGCAGTGGAGAAGGGAGGTGCTCCCAGTGACCTGCTCCTGGCTGAAGCACCCCTAGGTGGAGGGGGCCTCCCCATGCAAGAGGAGGTTAGATGCTGGCAGTGTTACTGAGGGACCACTGGATAGTGCCTTGCCCTTGGCAGTGTTAGCCTGTGGCTATGTTAGCCTCAACTTTTGCCCCTGATGGCTCTGGACCTTGCTTCCTTTGTGTGGAGGGTACCATGATGCCTGGATGTCCAGCTCCGTTCATCTCAGAAAAGAGGCTATAAGGGGATCTTCCCAATATTCCCATTTTAGAGATGTAGAAATGGGCTCAGAGTGTTTGCCTGGCCTGCCTAGGCCCAGCTCCTAGGCCTACCACTCCCATCCCAAGGAGAGCCTCAGACAACCACAGCCACCCCTCCCACGGCTATTGGTACCCCTCCCACTGCTATTGGGCTCAGGAAAGGGGGACATGTCTGGGGACAGAGCTGGAGACCGGGGTCATTTCCAGACCAATCTGGTTAGCATTTCCCACTTCTTCCTCCCGCAAACCTAAATGCTGCCTTGCCAGACTGGAGAACTGGATTAATGAGGCTAATGAATAGATGAGCCCCTGACTGTCCCTAGAGCCAATCTGCAGGGATAGCACAGAAAGGAGAGACACCAAGGCAATGTGGGGGAGCCAGGAAGGACTGTCGCTCACCGTTCACTCCTCCTAGGCATTCAGGGCCTCTGGGGCGAGCAGCATTCTCCCTCAGGACAGCCCCCACTTTCCACTGCTGCCCAGGCCCAGGTCAGCTACCCATCCTCCAAACCTAGGTCCTCAAGGCCGTGGAGATATGCTGGTCTTGTAGCTGTGGTTAAGCCCTCAGGATGGCCAGGCTGAGAAAGACGGACACAGCGTTGTCCACGCACAGGGACAGCAGCTCCTGCCACTCTCTCCCCTCCATCTGTCACAGCCACAGGGGGCTTCCTCTCCTCTGCACCATCCACACTCCCACTCCATGCTTTCCTATCACACTCTGTTCTCGTGGCCCCAGGCCTCCCCAGTGTAGGCCCTGGCTACCCTTGCTCTCTGACCCCTGGTCAGGTGTCCACTCAGATCAGCATCTGACCCCCCTTTTCTCCCTGGCTTATCTCAGCTCTAGGGCTCCCCGGGTGGCATGTGTGGGACAGTCTGGGAGGGTCAGTGGCTGATCCCTTACTGAGGCAGGAAGCAACCCTATAGGGTGGGGGCCTGGGTGCGGGGCTCTCAGACTCCGTTCTGCTTCAACAGGGCTGCCCACCCACTGTTTGACCAGGCCCATGGAGGACTGCCTTGGTTCTCCTTGAACTTTGCTCGACAGCCCCGGGTCCAGCTAGCCAGGAGACAGCAGTTACTTTCGGCTCTCATGCAGTGAGTCACAACAGAAATGTGGTCAATAGGCAACAGTGTGAGGAAGCTGGACACCCAGCACCCCCCACTGAGCACCGCTGGCCACAGCACCAAGATGTAGGCCCACCTCCCCCCCCGCGGCTTTGGCTGCCATTCCAGTCCCTTTTCTTTGGACCCCAGTTGGTCACTTGGCTCTACCTTAAGCTCCCACTGAGTGTAGTGCAGACTCCTGCTTCGAGAGAGAGAGAAGAGCAAGGGGCAGTCCTGGCTTATGAGAACGGAGCCCCCCTAGGGGAAGGACACATATGCCACTAGCTGTCCAGCACCACACCGTGCAAGCTGGAGGGCAGGTGGCACAGGGCAGGGGGCATGTCTGGGCTGGGCACTGATGAATGAGCTGACTTCTGCCACCAGAAGTCACCCTAGCTGAGGCTGGGGGAGCAGGTGGCTGTGGCATGCAGAGGACCCCATGTTAGGCTGTGGGCTCTGCCTGCACCCCGTCCCATTGATGGTACCTCCAGACACAACTGGAATCCGTCTACACCTCTCCCTGAAGTGCTCCCCCTTTATCTCTTGCTAGACTGTCTCCAGACTTTCTGCTCTGTGGCTCTCCCCATGACCCTACCACAACGAAGCCTACCCCTTCCAACCGCTTCTATCGTAGACGGTGATAGGGTGCTTTCCCCCAGCCCCCTGACTCATCCTTCCCCTCCCTGCCTGAGGGCCTCCGCTATGGCTGTGCTGTTCCTTCCCTGGGGTTCTCACAGAGAGGGTCACTCTCCAATGCCCTCCCTGACCCCCCCACCTGAAGCATTCCCTAGTCATGACCTTAACTGTTAATTTGTGACACAGCTTCAAGCGCCATTGGACCTTGTTGTCATTACTGCTCATCATCTGCTGTGAGCACAGTGCCCTGTCTGTCAGGGGCACTGGTCTCTCCAGCACCCGGCCAGGGCGGTCTGCCGAACGCGGGGTGACGGCAGCAGGGCCAGATGGCGCACGCTGTTGGCGATCAATCGGTGTGACAGCCATGAATGAGGGGCTCAGGTGGGGTGGGAGGAGCTACTGGTGCCAAGGGCCCTGCCCTGCCCTCCTGCACAGGTGCACGGCCCTGGGCCTGGCCCACAGATGGCCTCACCCTGTTCCCAGCCTCCTCCCCAGCCCAGGACGCTGATGGCAGGGGCCACTAAGGATAGCAGGGCCAGGCTTCCCTCCCCAAGACAGGCCTTGCGTGGCCCTGGTCTTTTACTGACAGCTGGCCTGTGTTCTTTCTCACTTGAGCTCCATTGTTCAGTGGATCAATCCAGCAAAACGGGCTGAAAAGGCATTTGATAAGCAGGAGCTCTTCTGGCTCTCAAACGATCAGCAACTACCTGATCCTGTGTTTGGGTGGATGCAGTCTCAGGTTTTATTTTCCCATTTCCGCCCCCCATGGCCAGCCCCTGGGGGTTTTGCGTAGAGGCCCCAGACCCCAACTCTGCAGGCCGGGGGGGGGGCCTGCCTGGCTCCTGCTCCTACCTCCTCTCCCCCCACCAGCCTGTGCTGCCACCTGAGGCTGCAGGACTCCCTGGCTAGAGTGGAGATTAGCATGTGGCACACAAAGATTAGCAACTCAGGGTGGCACACCTCATGCCCTTGGACAGTCCCAGGTTTTCACGGGGCCCTTGACCTTCCCACCACCTTCTCTCCTCCTTTCCCAGGTCCCTCCTGCCCAGGCTCCTGCTTGCTGCACGCCTACGCAGGAAGGGAAGGGGACGGGAGGGTCAGGCGTGGCCCATTTTAAAGTGCTCAGCCTTGTAGGCCTCGGGCCAGCAACAGATGGGGCATCTCTGCAGTGGGGTATGCTCCAACCAGTGCAGAAGTCAGAGTCACTGCCTGCCTGTCCCCTGGTCCCCCAATCCAGTGACAGTTGCCACGTTCATAGTAACAGCACCGGCTAGGCCAGTCATTTCAACAGCAAAGGCTATTTAAACAAGATAACAGGCTGTTGGTAAAGCTGAAACTCAGGTCCTAATAGCCTAAACCCCTCTGAACCTGCCAGAGACAGGGGAGAGCTACTTCCTGCCTCGGCCAGTTTAGCTTTGGACCTACCTGCCTCTGATGCCTTCCACCAGCTTGGCACCCACCTTCCGTGGGCCATTCTGTTTGCTGGTCCCTGGCTTCCCCATGTGTACATGGAGGGTGACTAGGGGGACCCAAAATAATAGCAAGGGTGGCAGCATCTCAGACCCCCTCTACCCCCCATGGCAGGGTAGAGCCAAGGGTCCTCCTTAGAAGGTGACAGAGGAACAGGCTGGGCCACCTGGGGAACTTGTTCTTAGAACCTGAATTCCCTCATCTGTGTAGTGGGCGGCACACCCTGTGACGATGGGGGGATTAGAGGTTTACACGCGGGGCCCCATGATGGCGTCTGGGGGTCTAGTCTCTGTCCTCTGCCCTCCCTTGTCTTCCCAACCTGGATGCCAACCCCTGGAGAGGAAGGGCTGAGGCCTGGTTACCACCGACTCTCCCACGGTACCTGGCACAGGGCTGAGAGCCAGGGCACCTCAATACAAGTGTGGTCACTCCAGTTCAGCTTCCACTTGTGGCCAGCCACGGCCCACACAGCCATCCGAGCTCTGAGCTGATGCTGTGCCCCAGCCCTATGGACTGCCTGGACTCCTCAGGAGCTGTGCAAGGGACAAGGGGCCTGGACCTGGGCAGCCCAGGCCACACAACACCCCTGGGGTCCCAGCGGACTAAGCTCTCCCCCCAGGAGTCTGAGTCGGCCAACTAGGACACCAGCACCCCAAATACACACCTCGCTTGGTTTTGCTTTCTGGTTTTACTGCACCTCAGAATCAATGATGTATAGGATTTTAGAGATGGAAAGGACTATCCCACTCCCACAAGCATCCGCACAGCCCTGGGGAGGCAGAGCCCTGGGGTTAGTGCCACATGGGTGGGGAGCATCCTGTCACTTGAGAAGGTAGCTTAGGTACTTGGGGCAGCAAATTCTCAGGACAACATGGAAGCATCTGCTCTGAAAGGCCCTGGAGCTCCCATATTCTGCTCCCCCAATTCATGTCCAGGCCCAGAGAGGGCAGGTGCCCCTGGGCCACCCAGCAGGCCACTGGCAGTGTTGGATGGAGTCTAGGCTGTGGCCCCGCCTGCCCTCACCTTAACCCCCACCCACAATCCACCCACCACCTTAGGGAGGAACGCTTCTCTCAGAGCCTCAATCAGTTTCTGCTTCGGCTGAAATGAGAACTGTTTCCTATTTGTTTTTATGTTAAAACTTGCCAGCTTGATCCAAGTCCCCCTGCTGTCAGTCACTGACGGGAAATTAGCAAACAGCAGGACACAGGTGCGTGCAGACTGGAAGCTGGCAACACAGATTACAGGCCTGGCCTGGGGCTTGCGGACCATCATTGTCACCGAGGGAGGAAATGGCGGTGCAAAAAACTCTCCATATTTTCAGCTCCGGGGGACCGCCCCCCTCAAGAACCCACTAGCCTGACCCTGTTCAGCAAGGAGCATGCTTCTGTACTCCTGGGCACAGCCCTGGGTAACACCTCCAGGAGCAAAGGCTGCTGAAAGCGGTGGCAGCCAGTTCTTGCAGGGACATGGGAAGCTGGGGACAGGGAGGGCAGAGCTATCTTAATGACGAACCTCTGTCTATGGGCCGTTAGTGCCCTGACCTTCGCTTTTCCATCTGCAGGGGGCGAAGGAGGCTAGTGCAATCTTCTGGGGTGTCATCTCCAGTGAGAATCTGATCAGTGGCAGAACCTCTCCCAAGGACTGCCATGTGCATATTGGTGCAGCCACACAATCAGGACATGATTTAGGGAATTCTGCAGGCCGTGGGACGCCCCACGGATCCCAGGCACTGCCACGACAGGGACCTCCAGCCTGGGAGTGGCTGTTGCTGGCCCAGTGCCAATCATTGCATTTGCCCAAGGCGGTGGCTGCTGGCTTTATCCTGCCCAGGATGCTGGTACTGTTATCGACACACCCCATACCTTGCTAGGTTCTCAGCAGCAGACAGTGCTTTCCTGGTGCTCGCTCTGGCCAGCTCTGTCCCAGCCTCTCAGCCTGTTCACAGGCAAGGCTGGGAGGTGAGACAAAGTGGGAAGGGCCCTATTTCTGGCCTCAAGCCCTTGTCTTCACTTGGGAGAAAGCCTCGGGCTTCAGGATGTGCGGCTCAGGAGTCACTGCCTCCTGCGTGGGCCCCCAAACACCTTGACCACCTCTTCCTGTCCCCACCTGCTTCTCTAGGGTTGTGCCAGTGCATCATCCCAGATAGGCAGTGTTGGGGGAGAGCATGGGATGGTTCAGGGTGATGCCCAGGCTGGGCCACAAGTGGGCAGGACACTCTGGGTTGTGGGACTACAGAGCCCCAACAGCTATGCCTGCAGACAGAGTGCTAGGTGGGAGCAGGAACAAGATTTGGGGGGAGGGTGTGCCAGAGGCCAGCTGATCAGTCATGGCCTCACTGCCTACAGGCTGGACTCACACAGTGGGACAGCCCCGAGGATCACCAGGCCTCCAACCTCCACAGGTTCCTTGCTGGCCAGAAGAGACCTCCTGCCCTCCCCACACCACTGTAGCTGGGGGACTGGAAAGCCTCCTGGGAGGAACAGGTCCTGGCCCAGGCCTGGCAGTGCCACAGTGCCTTTGTTCTGAGAGCCCCAAGCCAGGTCCCGTGGTCAGCTGGGCTACAAAAAACCAGTGTGTCTGAGTGTCAGAGCAGACCGTGAGAGCCCTGTCTAGCACTGCCTGTGCTCCGTGATGTCACATCATAGCCTGCGGGGCACTTATAGCCTGGCCCTGCGAGGCATGTGTGGGACTGGGGCGGGGGGTGCAGTAGGCAGTATGGCTATCAATAGGTTCCCTGGGGAACAGATCACCCTGGGGAATCAGTCTCAGCTTAGGCCAGGCATGGCCCCAGCCTGCTCTGTGGTAGGCTGACCTTGGCCTTGGGGGACCTTAGCTCAGCCCACATGCTAGTCCAGGGGGAGCTCATGGCTATCTCCTGTGAGAGGAAAATGAAATGGTAGGAGGGTACCACACTCCTCTTAGGCTTGTGCTGACTCCCGTACCACCTTCCCTGTCACCCACACCAGGCAGGGTCACAGGGGAGGCCATGGGGTCTGGGAGAGGTTCCCTGTCCTGCTGATCCGCCCTGGGTCTAAACTCCCAACACCTGTATTCTCTTCCATCAGAGCACTAGCCCCACAGTTCCAGGCCCTGTGGGCACCAAGCACAGGCATAGGTAAAGGCAGAGATCATCAAAACCATGTCTTGTCCTTGAGCTGAGGGACTGCCCTACTTTACAGATGAGGAAGCCAAGACTGGATCCGATCGTCCATGCGGAGGCTGCACAGGACCAGGGGTCCCATGTGGCCAGATACTTCTCCCTCTCGTCACCTGGGGTCCTGTCCTTGGGCAGTCAAGGCTGAAAGAGGAGGCACAGGGGGTGTACCGGGGAGCACGATGGATACTGAATAAAGAGCATTGGAGTAGAAGTCTCCCCTTAGTGCCTTTCCTGCTGGTCCAGGGGTGGGAAGCCATCCAAGACTAAAGGATGCCTTGGTCAGCCCAGGGCCTTTGGCTGACTGTGATTTTATTAACGAAATTAGAGAAAGTGCATGAGCCAGGTGAGATGCCTCACCTGTGGGTGAGGAAGGCAGGATTGGGGGAGCTGTAGCCTTGGCTCCCAGGCCAGCCAGAGCTTGATTTCAGGGCCTGAGGACACGTGTCCAGTTGGGAGCCATGCACAGGGAGTAGGGGTGCGTTTCGCTCTGCTCTGTCCTCAGTGTCCCCCCTCAGATGCCCATAGCCTGCCCCTCCCCCAGTTGATGGTTACTCTAATCTTCCCAGAAACACTAGACCATCAGAGCCGGTGGGGCCTCGGGCACCCTATTGATGGGCAAAGAGGAGTGCCACCTGGAACTGGTTAGCACAGGCCCATTTCTGGTGTTATTCAGGGCAGTTGTGGGACTCCCCTGGATGGCAGACCTCCAATGTCCCCATCTATGCCAGTTAATGAAGGTCCCCAAGTCAGCCTGGCCCCCCACTGCTCTTAGTCTCCTCCCTGCACTCTGTTCTTGGTAAGTGGACAAGCTGTTTTTCAGTTCTCGGATTATAGAAATCCCTTAAAACAATAATATCCTGTATCTTAAAACCCAGGCCTGTTTTGATGTGTGTGTAAAGAACTAAAGTGCAGGGGAAATTAACTACCCCACTGGCTGGGTGGCCGGGTGGGATGGAGGCTGGCAAGTTCCACTGTGCAGCTCCCAGTGAGCACAGAATGGAGATGTTCTGCGTCAGTGGAAGGGGCACCCTCTAGAGCAGATCAGGTGGCGGGGGGGGGGGTACACAGATGGCAGGAGACACAGGTGCCCCAGCGAACCCCAGTTCTGCTGTCCCCAGGTGTGCAGGCACCAATGTCCACCATAGCCTGACGAGGATAGGATGCAGCTCCTGGAACCCTGCCCCTTCGGCAGGGCAGCTGGGGCCTAGCTTTCCACACCCCGCCCCCCCGAGAGCCCCTTGGTCCTGCCTTTGCTGGTTGCTCCAGCGCCCAGAGCCAGGCTGGATTCTGCAAGGTCCACAATGAGCACAGATCATTACTCCCACCTACATCCTAATCCACTCAGGCCCCTGATGCCTGGGCACCCCCCTTCTCTCCTGCAGTTGGTCTCCGGGGCAGAGCATGCCCTCCCAGACAGCTGCTTCACAGGGGTGCCTTGAAGCCGGCCACAGAGAGCACGGGGCCAGTGGGTGCTGGCAGAGCCACCCCAGCCCTTTGGGGCTATGTGAGGCCTATCTCATCTGACCATATGGGAGGAGGAGACAATCATTTCTGTGCCTAGATGGTGAGCTCGCTGCACACAGGAGGTGTGTGAGAAATGCTTCCTGAATGAGTACCCTAAGGGCCTGTCCTCTCAGGTGGAGAAGAACACAGGACGGGCCCGAGCTTGAGCAGATGGTCTCATGTTAGTCTGCTAACGTGCTGACAGAGAGAAAGCAAAACTACCCAGCTCTGAGTCTGCTTCCCTGTGTAGAAAGGCTTCTTGTAAATCTGCTTGGGGAGAGTGGGAGGGGGACCCAGGATGAGCGTGGAGCCACTCTGGCCAATCACTGTTCTCTAATGGGATGAATGTGAACAGAAAATCACACCTGCGGTCACAGGGCCAGAGCAGGGAACTGCTGAGTCTGAGAAAGAGGGACACTGCCCAGCTCTCCAGAAAGTTGCAGGCAGCGAATGCTGTAACTCACCTCTCAGTGAGCCTGCCCCGGCACAGGCCCTCCTGGCTAGGGTTTGGGGTCACTGGCTGCAGTAGGGTGCCGAATGTTTAACAGCCAGCCAGGAGGGGGCTGATTTGTAGCATTTGCCAATTTCTGTCATGTGAATACTCTCTCCTGGATGAGTTTAAGCCACCAACACGATGGCAACCAGCTCACAGAGTTTCTAAAACTCGAAAACCTGGCACTTGGGAGCTGGTACCGGCCAGCTCCAGCCCTCCAGCCAGCTGGCGGCTGGTGTGCAGACAGGGAGGCTCTGCCGCTGCTAACCTGGCCTTCGGCAACCCCGTAGGCAGGTGGGGGGGCCGGCTCTGTCAGCACAGTGCAGAGAGCACCTGCCTGCTCCCCTCCCCCCAGGCTTGTCAGCGCTAGGGCAAGAGGCCGACCCCAGCTTGTCTCTGAGGGAGGCCCACACTGGAGCCCGAGCTGGTTGACTTCCTGTTTGGGGAGGGCCACCACGCTCAGAGATCTGAGGAACACTGTGGACATCCCCATGCAGATTCTGCCAAAGCGCGTGGCAAAGTCTGTTGTGGGGGAAGAGGCGAGCGACGGGGATGATGTCCCAGCTGTGCTTAGTGACAGCCTGTGCCTGGGGGGGGAAGGGAACTCTAGTGATACAGCAGGAGGTGACTACCATGGAAGGATGGCTGAGATGCTCCAGGCAGTGCTGGGTCCACAGGATGAGGAGGTAGGGCTAAACGGAAAGGCAGTATTAAGGATCCTGAAGCTCCCCTATGCAGTGTGGAGCAGGAATGGAAGGGCTGGTCACACTGAGCAGCAGGTGGGCCTGAGCCCAGAGCATGGCCTCATCCTTCTGTTTGGCAGATATCTGATGGAGGATTTGCTCAGGGCAAGGAGTTAAGCATAGAGGTAGACAGGACATGGGAGCCCTTGGAAGCTTCCAGTGCAACAGGGAAGGCGGAACAGAGGAAACTGCTATTGACAATGGCCTCAGTGGCCTCACGTCTCCCTGGGAAGAGAGGGAAGAAGGTCTCAGCCAGAGGAACTGAACTATCAGTTGGCAAGTGCTAGGGGTCACATTTAGGCATCAGGCTGTGCTGTGGGGGAGTGACGGCTGATGGCCACTGCCTTCTCCGCCCTGTCTCCACTCTGCCCTTGCTTATCGCAGGCTGGAGCCAACACCCCATGGGAACTCACACCAAGCCCAGGGCCCTGGGGGAGCGAGTACCCATTGCCACTGGCCACTCACTGAGTCGGGGCAATGGGCTCACAGCGAGGGTCCGTTGAGGTGAGAACCAAGTGGCCTTCGCTCTGTTAGTGCTAGGAGAAGGGCTGGGCCACAGAGCAAAGGACCTTGGACGGGCGCAGGGCCTGAGGAGCCCACATGGAGTTGGGGGGCGGGGACTGTTCACAAGTACCGACAGCACCTCTGAGCTGACAGCAACCCGTTTGTGAATACATGTGTGCCCGTCCCCCTTGCAGCCAACCACAGAGAGAAAGAGTTGGTCTACGCTGTAAAGGGGATGCCGCTAGGGAAAGTATGTGGCCAGCCGAGCCCCGTGCCCGCCTGTACCTGCACCGTCATGGCCTGACCCTCTTAATGCCTTTGCCTCAGCAGAGCAGCTCAGAACTGTGCCTGGGACTGTCCATTCCAAGGAACCCTGGCCCCTCTGCCAGCCAGGGCCTGCCTCCTGGGTCTGGAGGTTCCTGATATCCCAGGATCATCTGCGATTTGCAGAGGTTGCAACAAACTGGATGTGGCCCTGGCACACCATGAGATCGGAAGGAGAGACTCAGGGAGACCCGTGCTGTGGTGGGGGGTATGTGGGGGGAAAGCTGGCAGCCTCTATGTGGGTCGATGGCATGCCTTCCTGGCACAGACCCAAGTCCCCATGGCACAATTCCTGGATCTATGTCCTCGACTGGGTCAGGAGCAGGAGGCAGAGTGGGGGTGTACTCTGCTTGGACTGCCTGTGGTCCTGCCACTGATGGGGTGTGGGGGGGCAGTGCCAACCCTGACTCAAGTCCCCTGAGCCCAAGGAGGGGAAGGCAGTCCACCCCATAAGGCTCTCCCTGGAGCACCCCTGTACCTACAGGATGTGGGAGAATCCCTGAGGGAGCAGTGCCAGCTCCCCATCCCCTGAGAGCCAGATTCAGGCCTGGGACACACATGATCTCTAGGCCCCATTTTCCCCATTTGCAAAGCTGGCTGGTTAGGACACTAAAGGACAAAACTAAGCTGGGGTATCACCCACATCTGGTTGTTACCCATTCTAATCCCTCCTTTGGCCCAGCTCTGTGATCACCAGCTCTGCTAACCATAGATAAAAGCCCGTCTTACTGCAATCCACTGTATCACCTTCAACATGTCATTTCATGACACCACGCCACCACCAAGCTCCCTTTAGGGCTGAATGACAAAGCAGTGCTAGAGTACGGGGACAGTTTGTAGGACAGCCTTGAGCAGCCCCCTCCTCTGAGGCACACTGCACATGACCCCCACTTAGGGCCCGGCCCTTTCAGGGGCTTCCCAGAAGGGCTGAGTGTCCCAGCAGGTGCACAGCCAGAAGATGGCCCTGACCTCTGGCTCTTCCCCTGCCTGCATGCTTCCTGCCCAGTCCAGTTTGCTAAGCACCACTGTGTGCTAGCCCTGTGCCCACAGCACATGCCATAGAGACTAGGAGGATGATGGAGCTTTGGGCCTGGCCTCATGGGGTGAGGGGCTGGGACCTGTACTGAGGTCAGCTCCCCTGGGAGCTGAGAGTCCCAGGATGAGGAGGGGCCACTGCCCAGGGCTGAGCAGAGGTTACAATCACAGTCTGGAGTCTGGTTATGTAGCACCTGCCAGCTGCAGAACTTGACGCCCTAAGGGGCGTGTCCTTGTGTCCTACCCATAATCCCAGGGACCCTCCTCAACACATGTCAGTCAGGTATCTGTTGGATAAGCAGTGGGGACACCGTGCCTCCCCAGAGCCTTGCTGTGGCCCAGGCCACACCTTGCTGTGGCCACAGTTGATCCTGCATGAAAGCAAAGCAGGGGACACCCCTGGGAACTGCCAGGTTCTGAAGGAGGGGGCAGGTGTCCCAGGACAGCATAAAGTTTGTAGAAATGATACCACAACCGTGCAGCGTGTTTGCCACCCCCCCCCAAACCTAGCTCCTTGTGCCGTCGGGAAAGTTGGGTTCACCTCAGTGTCTGGCCTCTAGTCCAGGCCTTGCATCTGCAGAGCAGGTACACAGCAGGTGCACAACAGGCCCCTTACAGGGCCGGGAACGCCAACAGCTCCACCAGAAAATGGGCAACTAGTGAGCTCCCTGTGGGTTTTCATGTGAGAACACTTTGATACTTTATACTTGGACCTTTTCATCTATCTTTTCTGAAGAATCTTCTACCTTTAAGCAGCTGCAGAGTCCACTAGCAGATCTGCAGGGATAGAGGTTGGGGGGCAGGTGCCCACCCTCCTGTGCCTTCCAGGGGTTCACAGCAGGGTGCTGGGGCCCCACCTGGTGGGGTACTAAAGGGGCGGGGGCAGGGCCTGGGGCACACAGACTCTTGGGGCTGTCACAGTGGGATGGGTGGCTAGCCAGTATGCCTCTGTGCCTGAGTGGGGCAGTGGCTGAGTCTCTGAGTTTAAAGCCCTACCTCTCTTTACTCCTGGAAGAGGCCATGGGACAGGCCCAGAAGGCAGGCAGAGCTGCCAGGAAATGGCATTGCCACAAAAGGTGGGCCAGAGGCAGGGAGCCCTGGCTTGGCCCCAGGCAGCAGGTGTGGCTAAGGGAGGGACCATGACTGTCCTAAGCCTGGGCACCCCCACCTGTCCCCCGACCCGTGACCAGGACAACAGGCACAGCTGCCGCCGCCCCACAGGATCAGTCAGGTGACCCCTGGGCTGTGGTCTAGCCTCCTGTGCTCTCTGAGGGGGCCCCATGGGGGATAGTAGGGGCCCACCACAGACTCTGGAGCCCCTAGGTGCCTGCCAGGGCTGTATGCGGCGATGGGGCCCCAGGCAGGCCCAGGACCCATTAAATCCTTCCAGGATCAGGGCGGGGAATCATTATGAAAGCTGGGCATGGCTCCTTGCATCTGCTCGTTGCCGTGGTCCATGGACAGCCCAGTATCTGCCTCCCATGCCCAGGTGCTGTCCTGTGCTTGCTGCAGCCCTCCACAGCCCTCCACGCCCAGGAGCCTAGAGATCCTGACGTTACCCCTGGCAACGTGCTGACGCAGATGCCAGCGGGTGGGGGTGGGGGGAGGTGGTGGTGGTGGCTGTGGCTCGTTTGCCAGGCATGGGGGCGGGGGGCTCTGCCAGCCCGCTGTCAGAGAGAAGATGAGGACTCAAGAGCCGAGAGGGAGAGAAGACCTCTGAGGAGCCACGTCCAGAGCGTAGCACCAGGCCCCCAGGTTCCCTTAGCTTCTGCAAAAAACAGCATGGCTGGTTCTTGGCTACCTTGCCTTTGCTGGGGCCCAGGGACACTTGTGGGCCCTTGCAAAGAAGGCATGGGGGGCAGCCCCGTCCTGTTACCGATGGCTGCATTCGCCTTGGCTGGCAGGAGGAGGGCAGGGACACAGAGAGGCGGGTCGGTGGTGGTGATAGGAGCTGCCTGCAGGCGCCGGCAGAGGCAGGCTCTGCTCTCCGCCTGGCCCGGCTCTCCCCCGGGCGGCCAGCCCACCGTGGCGGCCAGCCGGCTGGAGGAACCACAGGGGCTATTGTCTTTCCTCGGCAGCCTGTTTGTTTTCCATCCTGAGATAGTGCTGGTAGAGCATGAAAGGTCACAACTATTTGGAATCCAGTGAATTTCCAGCCTCGCTTGAGTTTCTCATGAAGAATTTCCTTTTCTGGGGAACAAGAACCTCCCCAGGCCTGCGGAGACAAGGGTGGTGGCAGTGGTGGGGTACAGGCCTGGCTGCTAGCCCCTCCCTTTAGAAAATTCCCTGAGCAGCTCCAGAGCCTGGCTACCTATAGGGGGCAAATATAGGTCTTCCAGAAACCACGCCCCCAGCCAGGCCAGGGGTTGCCATCCCTGCCCAGGGCTGCTAGCCTTGTGCCCCTCAGGCACAGGGCCGGGAGTAGGCTAGAGATGTGAGGGCCTGCGTGGGGCTGCCTGTCCAGCCGTCTGTCCACCCGCCTATCTGTGCGGCCATTCACCAGCACATGAGTGGGGACCCATACGTAATGACAGGCTGCAATGGAGGGGCGTGCTGGCGCTGGGTCAGGGAAGGCCTTTCAAAGAGGTGACTCCTGAGATGAGACCTGAAGGACTGAGACAGGCAGAGGCAGGGTGGTCACACTCTTAAGGCTGGACACAGTAGAGCATGTGAGTGAAGCAAGCCCACGGAGGCCAAAGCAGAAAGGAGAGAGACAGTGAAGAGGTAGGGGATTGGCCAGGCAGAGCCCGTCAGGCCTCAGGCAGGAGAAGGCCTGGCTTTGGGCCCATCTTGGAGGACACTTGGGCCGCTTCCTAGTTGACAGGCTCAGGGAGCAGAGATGATAGCCAAATCCCTTCATGAGACCCGGGACCAGCTTAGGGCCCAGGCATCCCGCCTCCCACGTCCTGCCACACCTGTGGGCACAGGCTTGGCCAACAGAGCCTGCCAACAGACAGTGTGGGAGCCTGGCCCAGTGCTGAAGGAACCTGCCATGCTTGTGCTGAAGATGACAGATGAAGCAGCCTTGAGATCTAGGCCCCGGGAAGACACCAGAGCACAGGCTGTCACCAGCCTCAGGACACAGCAGAAACAGGCAGAAGCCCAGAGAGCTGACCACGGGAGCACCGTGTGGCTGGCAGACCTGCCAGCCAGACCTGTTCTGGGGCCTCACCTGGGCACCTGACCCTGGTCTTGCATCCTGGCCAGGTCAGCCCCAAGCCGTCCGCCCAGAGCAATGCCTCATCGAAGAGCCCGACTTCGCCTGTCGTCTGGGATGCTTCCTATGTCCAGAACCACACATGGCACTGAAGTGAGCATAGGCAGAAGAATAAGAGGAGCTAGAACCCCTAGAAACTGCATAGTGCTAGGGGCAAGACCGCCCTGCCCACAGGGAGCTGCAGGCTTGCCCTGCCCCATGGATGCAGTGTCCTCAGCCCAGACCCCTTACACTGTCACTGCCTGGCACAGCTCTGGAGAGAACCCTGGATGCACACAGGGCAGATGAGGGGAGCCCTGCTTCCTATCTCCATGACTACTTGAAGCTGTTTATTTCCCCTCCTTCAAGAGGCTGGACTTCCTTGGAAACCTGACGAAAGCCAAAGACCCTCTCTCCGTCCAGAAAAGCGCTCAGACACCCAGCACAGTGGCCACAGCCTGCAGCCACCCACAGGCTTTCTTGGGGCTGCAGGCTCAAGTAAGACTCCTGGCTGAACCCAAAGAATATAGCCACCACCTGCCTTAGAAAAGACTGAGTGAAGGACCAAGCCCCTTCCTTGCCATCACCCGGTCCCTTGAACCCTGGAGGCTGACCCTGCCCCCCATTTCCCAGCATGGTGGGTCCCCCACCATGACCATCATCACCCCAACCCCTGCTAGCCCACCGCCTCCCCAAGCTGCTGGCACCCACAGTCCTACACCACTTACAGCTGCTTGCAGACCCCTGTTTGCCCCCACGCCCCTCACCCCCAGGATCAAAGGCCTCTTAAGGGCAGATTCCAGGTCTCTGCTCAGTGTTCCTGCCTGGCACAAAGCTTCCTCCACAGGGCAGCCTGGGTGGGGCAGCTCAGGCCTCCCCCATGCTATCCAGCTGCTCAGCCCCTACCACCACTCCTGGGCATCCAAGGACACTATGGTGCCTTGTGACCTGGGCCTTCTGGTTGAGGGCTGAGCTTGTATCGTGTGGCCACCTCCTCCTTGCCAGCGGTCTAGCTTCCTTCCCTGCCCAGCAGCTCCCCCTTGAGCCCCCACTGGCTCAGCACCAACCCTCGTTGCTCCTTGGCCCCTCCTTGCACTGCCCCCACTCTCTGGGGCATCCACCTACCACCTGCCTTTGACCTCCTCCTCCACACAGTAGTCCTTAGCCAGGGCTGAGGGCCTGACAGACTCCCCACACCCACCCAACCCCTGGGGATTAAACCTCAGAAACAGTTCTGAACCCTGTCACCACCAGACTCCCAGGATCCAGTTGGGGTTGTGGGGCTGTGGATGCAGTTCCCAGGACCCAGCACAGTGCCTGGGATTGGTAGAATTTCTGTGCATTTAGTGAACTGCTACACGGACCAACACCTGAATGCCTGGCCTGGGCCCTGTTCCCACTCCTGTCTGGCAGAGCTGTCAACCTCCCTCCCAGCCTCCGGGGTTATTCCCCCAATGCACCTGACTGCCCCCCAACCTCATGGGAACAAAGCTCCTCACAGGGCCCAGCTTCCCCTTTCTCCTCCTTGGTGAGCCTTCCTTGACACCCAGGTGTCCAAGAGCCCCTCCTCTGGGCTCCAAGCAACTTGCCCTTGCAGCTGAGGAGCGGGCCCCACTCAGCAGAGGGCGGCCCTCCATGCCCTGAGTATTTCAGGCATGGGGTATGGGCTTTTGTGGCACTGACGTCAGGCCACCTGGGCACCTTGGGGTCTCTGAGCCCCTCGTCAGCAGCTGGGTGAAGGGCACCCCTACCTGGTGGAGCCTGAGGGTATGGTGATTACTCAGAGGACATTCAGAGCGCTGAGGGCCTGCCGGGGCCCCAAGGTCAGAATGGGACCTGTCCATGCTAGGGTGGCCACTGAGAGAGCTGACAGCAGGCGCTACCCCAAGGTCCTTGAGTGCCCATGATGGCCACCACGCCCCATACCATGCTCCCTGGACAGTTCCTCACCACCACGGCTCCCCCTCTGACTGCAGCCTCTCCGGCTGTGCTGGCCCATACCCCCAAGCCCACCCACTTCCAAGGAGCCAGCAGTGGCAGCAACAAGTAGAGGAAAAGCCCGGCACACTCACCGTCTGGTTGTCCTCGTAGAGCTTCAGGTCATAGCCACTAAGCTCCACACAGAAGATGATGGCTGTGACGCCCTCGAAACAGTGGATCCATTTTTTGCGCTCCGACCTCTGCCCGCCCACATCTACCATCTTGAAGGTGAGCTCCTTGAAGGTGAATTTGTTCTCCACGATGCCCGTGGTCATGTCCCGGGAGCGCAGAATGTCCTCAACGGTGGGGATGTAGTCGGGTGCGGCGATGCGCTCCAGGTCGTTCAGGTAGTAGGCGGCGTTGTCTTCCAGGTGGTACTCGCTGGAACGGCCAAAGCAGGCCTGCGCCCCTGGGTCGGCCCACAGCCGCCGCATGACGCCCAGCAGCTCGGGGGTGATCTCGCCCTTGCTCTCGGCGGGGCCCGTGAGGGCGAAGAGCTGGACGGCGTCGTAGGCACGGTCCGGGTTGTGGAAGTCGATCTTGAGGGCAGCCAGGGCACGGATGATGCGCGTCAGCGAGTCGATGGCGTTGTAGATGATGAGGGGCTTGTACTCCTTGCAGGCCTCCAGATTGAAGCCCCCGCTGTGGATGATCTTCATCTGCTTCACGATGGTGCTCTTGCCGGAGTTGCTGGTGCCCAGCAGGAGCAGCTTGATCTCACGGCGCTGCCGCTGGCTCTCTGAGCGCAGATGGCGGTCAATTCTCCGGGACCGCCGCGCTGCCTCTTTCTCCTCTGAGCTTTGCCGACATCCCATGGTCCGGCAGCGGCGGGCCCAGATACAGAGCACGGGACGGGGTGCCTCTCCCTGTTGCCACCAAGCAGGGGACGCTGAGATGTGAGCCGGGTGTGCCCCGCAGACGGAGCCCTGCTGCCCTCGAGGCGCTCAGCGTGGGTGGGGGGGCAAGGCCATGCCACACTGCAGCCCCTGCCCCAGCACCTCTTCTCCAGCTGGCATGGTGGTCGCCTGGGGGGAGGAGGTGGCCAGGCCCTCCCTCTAGGGCCACTCCACCTGCCCAGGCCACCGTGGGACCCGATGGGCTGCAGTCATTCCCTGTCCTCCCGGCGGTGGGAAGCTGTACTCTAGCGTCTGCCTAGGCTGCTGCCGTCGGGCTGCCGGTTGCTGCGGTGGGGCTGCTAAGCGTGGCTGCAAGGCCAGCCACCAGTGCTGCGGGCGTTCCCTGCGGCCCCCCTGCCTTGGGCATCCGCCCTTTACCTGCCAACACAGAGAAGAGGGTGAGCCTCCTCCCACCACAGGCCTGGTGGTAAAGGGAGACCTCGGACCTTGTCGGGAAGCAGCCCAGAGAACAGTGAATCAAACCCCCTCCCTTCTTCAGACCTCTGCTGAGTTGTGCCCAAACCCACAGCGAAACAAATGTGCCTGGGAGCCACGCCCCGCACCAGTGTGCCTGGAGCCTGGTGCTTGAGGAAAGCGTGCCCAGAGCCATACAAGGACTTTAACCTTAGGGTTTTCAGAGTGAGGGAGTGAGCCTGGGGCCCTGCCGCTCCTCCCTGCCCACTGGACCCGGCCAACCTCACCCTCTCAGAACCTCAGTCTCTGGGTCTGGTGGTGGTTAGGATTCAATACAACGATCCTACTGTGATGTCCTCCCCCCACCTCCCTCACTCTTTCCTGTAGCTGCAGGGGCTGTACCCACATGTGCCACAGCATCAATGGGGCTTGACTCCTCCTTGGTTTATGGTGGGGTCCCATGCCAGAGTAACTGGGTAATCCCCTCAGCACCTCTCGTGGGAGCTGGGTCATTCCTGCTCTCTCTCAGGGCAGGATATTCACATGGAGAAGGCTGGCCAGGGCTGGTCTAAGCAGACAGGCAAGGAGCAGAGCAAGGCAGAGGCCCTGGGCTGGGAGCCCACAGGGTGGACAGAAGCCTTGCTCTTGGTGGGTGAGGTAGCAGTGCGGGAGGAGAGGGGAGACATGGGCAGGGTGGGCTGAGTTGGGGTAGCAGGGGTTATGGGGTGCAGGGCAGCAGCCAGGTGTGGGAGGCAAGCCAGGACAGAGTATATCTGAGGGCACTGGGAATCGCTGAGTCCAAGACAAGGCAAGGGGGCAGTCCACAGGCTCTGAGGTCCCAAGCCGTGTCTTTCATGTCCGTGCTCCCACACTGATGGTCAATAAGGAACAGCTGTGCTCACACCCTGGGCAGGGTGTCAGCACCTCAGCACCCAGCTCTCAGCTGCAAGCTCTTCCCAGGCCTCTCCCAATGACCTATGAGCCGCTGGGCCAGGGCCCTCCCCACCAGGGCAGACCCAGAGCTCAGGCTCTGCCCCCACCTGGCAGCCTGCCCCACACAACTCTTGCCTCCTTCCTGCAACCTCTGCCCTGGCCTGGCTGTCTCTGGCAGCCTCCTCATTCTGCTGTAGCCAGCCTTCACCCCTCCCCTCTCAAGCCCCTACCTGCCTCATGGCCGGCCCTGGATGGGAAGGACCCAAGGCCAACAGACCCTGAGAGCCAGGGGCCTCATCTCGTTTCCTCAACCGTCCATGCTCCCAGATGGCCTCTGTGCCTGTCAGACCCAGCAGTTCTGCTCTGAAGCAGGCCCTGAGGCCTGTTCTTTCCCTGGACCCACCTGCCTCCATGGCCAGGGGGCCGGCCAGCACCTCTCATGCTACCTTTCCCCCTCAGTTGAACCTTCATGTGCACCCAGTGCTTCCAGGATGATAAGTCTCATCCCAGCTGCGTGGCCTGTGCACTTGACTCCACATTACAGAACCTGTCCCTCACCAGTCTCGAGCATCTCTTAGGGGTAGAGCATTCAGTGCAGGGCCTGGAACCCAGCCAGGGGCAGCCAGTACCCCAGTGTCCTCATCACCTGTGATTGTCCCTTAGAACCAAGCATGGCCTGTGTGCTCAGCCCTCGTCCCCTGGGGCCTGGGGGCCGTGCAGTATCCTGCACACCACAGGCACGCAGTGAGCACAGATGGGAGAGAGGCTTAGGCATGAAGAAGCTGAGGAACTCTGCCCTTTATCCACAGTCCCACTGGACCGTGGGTGGGGGACATGCCCGCCATGTACCTGCCATGTGAGCAGAGGTCAGGGAAGGAATTCAAGCAGCAGTGAGTTCTAGGTTGTGAGATCACAAGGGTCTTTTTATATTTTCTTCCTCTTCTTTGCATTTTATCCTATTTCATATCTTCTTGAATGAACTTCTAAGAGAGGTTTGTAAACAAGTATCAGGGCATTAACAAGGCCCTGTCTCTCATGCCACCCACGCTTGCCTCTCTCCATCCTGGACTATGAGAGTGTGGAACAGGGACCTGGTGGCTGCTCCCTGGGTCCTGCTGATGAGCCGGCAGGCCCTCAGGTGTCGAAAGGAGTCCAAAATCCCGCAGCTGCCCAGGGAGCCTGGGGACCCCACTGCCAGTGCCCTCCCTCCTGAAGGCAAGGCCAGCCATGCTGGTGGTGCCCCATGTTGTCATTATTGTTTTCCTTAATTTGTGTTTGAGAATCTGAGGTATACTCAGGTCCCAAGTGGCCAGTTCTCCCTGGGCTGGTCAGTGATAGGGACAAAGGTCACACCTGAAATGGCAGGTTCCTACCATCGTTCACTGCCACCTAGACAAGCAGCAACCAGGCACCAAGTCTACATGCCTCGAGGCACCCTGCAGTGACCTAACTCTTAGGAAATGGTCTAGCCCAAATTGGTGACACAGCCTGGGGTTGTGCTGGAAAGTCCCCTGCCTCCATGTGGAGTTACACCCAAACGGACCAAAACATCGGCCACATCCTCCCAGTGCCATGCATGATGGCCCTGTGGCCAGATTCTTCTCAAACCCAAATCCCTCCCCTTGCAGCTTGGGCCTGAGGAGCCTGCCAAGCTGAGCACAGGGCTGTCCTCTGGAGGGCTGTCTCGGCCAGCTGGGGCTGCTGCTCCTCAGTGGCCCCTTGCCTTGCTCCTGTACCGGAACCCCACCTGATCTTCACAGGTCAGCTCACGAGTGCCTGCCACCCCACCATCAGGGCACCCTGTCGCCACCTGTGGCCTGGGCCTCTCTCCTCTGTGCCCTCCCTTTCTCTGGTTTCTCCTGCCAGGCTGGGGTTTCCTTAGAACAATGGTGATGCCCTTACTGAACACCAAATACAAAAATTAACTTAAAATGGATCAAATACTTAAATGTAAGACCAAAACTATAGCAATCTGAGGAGAAAGCATAGGTCAAGAGCTGCATTGCATTGCATTTGACGATGGTCTCTTGGATATGACACCAAAGGTCATAGACATCAAAAGGAAAAAAGAGACAAACTGGACTGCATAAAAATTACAAAATTTTGTGCAAAAAAGGCACTATCAACAGGTAAAAAGGCAAATACAGCCTGGAAGCAAATACCTGCAAATAAAATAAATTTAAAAAAATAAACAAAATTAAATAAATAAAAAATAAAGGGTTAATATCTATAATATACAGAGAAGTAAACCTCAGCAGCAGAACAAATGACCTGACTGGAAATTGGGTGAAGGACTTGAACGCACATTTCTCCGAAGAAGATAAACACATGGCCAGTAAGCGCATGAAAAGATGCCAGGTAGCACTGAATGTCGGGGCAGTGAAGATCAAAACCACAGTAAGACACCACCACGCACCCAGAAGGATGAGTACTATATTTTTAAAACAACAACAACAAGAAAAGGATGAACAGAAATTGGCTCCCTTATGTACTGTTGGTAGAAATACAAAGTGGTACAGCTGCTACGGAAAACAGGAGGGTGGTTCTTCCTCAAAAAAACTAAAAATAGAATTACCAGCAATTCCACTTCGGGTATACACCCAAGAGAATGGAAATCAGGGTCTTGGAGAGATTTTTGTACACCTGTGTTCACAGCAGCACTAACTGCGACAGCTAAGAGGTGGCAGCAACCCCAGCGCCAGCTGACAGATGAGTGGACACGTAAAGCACACACACAAAGGAGTATTATTCAGCCTTAAAAAGGAAGGACACCTGCTACAACAGGGATAACCCTTGAGGATTTCACACTCGGTGAAAGAAGCCAGTCACGAAAGGACAAATACTATGTCAATCCATGTCTAGGAGGTCCTTAGAGTTGTCAAATTCATAGAGACAGATGGTTGCACAGCATTATTAATGTATTTAAAACCATGGAACTGCAAACTTAAAAATGGCTAAAATGGTAAGTTTTATATTATGTCTATTTTAACACCAAAAAAAAAAAATGTCTTGTGGGTAAGCTACCCCAAAAATAAAAAGAGCGAGGAGGCCATGTGGTACAAGATAAAGAGGCAGGCCCCCTGCCTGGTCTTGGCTTCCCCCCACCAGTGGAGGGCCGTTTGGGGACCACATCATCCATTCTGTGGACTGGAATGCCTGACTGATGGCCCCCAGCTGGTACCAAGATTCGCCCACCTGGTCTTCAGTCCAAAGCCGCCCTGTCCAAGGAGGTGTGACTTGCGTTTTGGGGAGGTATGTGCTCCACAACCCCAAGGCCGAGAGCGGGGCTTCTGAGAATCAGGAGAGCAGTTTGGGGGCAGTGGGTGGGCAGCCTGGGGCTGGCCACGTGGTCCTTGACCAGTGCAGCCACAAGGCAATGTGGGAGTAAAGGGGAAGGAAACACAGCCGGGAGGCGATTGTGTGCGTCAGCCCAAGTCCAGGAACTTCTGCCATCTGCATGGGGCAGCCACCAACAGTCACATCTGAGGTGGGTCCCTCTTTTAGAGGCACCCTCTTCATTCAGGTCACCAGAACCAAACAAGCAGAAGGCCCACTCAGAATTCTTCCTACAGCTCTGCAGGGCTCAGCTATGTCCCAGAGCATATCAGTCTCTGTGCCTTGGAACTGGTGGCAGGAACTGGGCTGTGCACAGATACAGGGAGGGGAGGCCTGTGAACAAGTGTATGTGCCAAGGTCCAAAAGGGACCTCAGTTTATTCCCATTCTGAGGCTTGGCTTCTTTGCCTTTATGTGAGCTTTCTGCCAGTCCTCAGTCTGATCCAGGGCTTTACTGGGCCTCCTCAAACTCCCCAGTCAGCCCAGGGAAAAAGGACCAAGGGCTGGATGACCACATTGTTTCCTGGTTCGATAACTGCTCATGGGTCCCCAGTGCCTGATACCCTCAGTCCCCTCACCACAGGGTCTGGCTGGAAATTACTGAGGCTTCTGGGTCTGGCTTCTGGGTCTGGCTGGAAATTACTGAGGGATGGGTGAGTGAAAGACTGTACCAGGCAAAGGAAGGTCATGTGCAAAGGCCCTGTGGGCAAGGGGGGAGAGAGACCATGGTGTGAATGGGGAGCTGAAGGAAGGTCAGAGTGGCTGGACAGAAAGGAGAAAGTCACAGGTGAGAGGAGGAGGCAAGGTTGGTCAGGGGCACCCACTGTGTGGGTGCATGGTTATGACCATGTGGTTGAATGTGTGTGTGTGTGTGTGTGTGTGTGTGTGTGTGTGTGTGTGTGTGTGTCTGGGGTCGCACACAGGCAGATGTGTATGTGTCTGTTCGCAGGACCATGTATGTGCGTGTGCACTGGTCCAGGCATGCGCTTGTGTGCAGGTCCACGGACACGTGTGGGAATGTGTAAGTGTGTGCACGTACCGGTGTGCGGCTACCTGTGGCATGCAGGGAACAGAGGACATACCACATACAGAGGGCCACAGCGTGGAGCCAGTGAGGTGCATGAGAGGGGCCGAGGGGAGGAGTCGGTGTTCCTTACCATTTAGCGGAGCTGGGCCTTTGAGACTGGCACCTGGGCTAGGGCGGGGGGCACTGCTGAATGAAGCAAAGACCCATGCCTGAGTTTACACAGGTGGAGGGAGGTGAGAATTAGATCAAAGGCAGCAAATGATCTGTGATGGAGAAGGGAGCCAAGCTGCACATGAGTAGGGTCGGGGGTACTGTGGTAAAGGTTGCTGGTCCATGAAGTGGGCAGGGCCTGCTCCCTGATAGGTAATAGAGCAGATGGTGAGGGGAGTGGAACTGCTGGTTCCAAAGGTGAAAATGTGCTAGGCCAGTCTAAGGGACAGGAAGGAAGGTGGATAGATGGTGTCAAATGTGAGGGGCTGCCAGTAGAAGGTCACTGTGAGAGCTCCAGCTTTTTCTCTGAGAGAGCTGAATGCCAGCCAGGGTTTGAGCGAGGAGTGCCCTATATGTGAATCAAACGGGATGGACTCCTATGTGCAGCTATCCAGGTCACAGGGCAGCGGCGTGGGCAAGGGCTAGGGGTGGGGGACACACAGGCTGTATGGTAGATGGTGTCTGGTGACAGAGTGGTGGTAGGGTTCAGGGCACCCTGGAGTCTGTCCAGCAGGCTGGGAGTGGGGCCATTCTGGGAGAGGGGACGCTGGGAAGAAGCGACAGGTGTGCCATGGTGGGCTCTACTCCATTAGGGCCCTTCCCAGGTCTCCCTAACTCACCTACTCACTTGCCTATTACCTAAAGGCTGGCAGGGTGCGAACCCCAAACCCAGAGTCTATTCAGGGACCCCTTGACAGAAAGCTGCTCCGCTGCCCGCAGCCTCAAGGCCAGATACTTGGGCACACACACCACATATTCCCTTTAAGACTTTCCCTGCCCTGCCCCCAGGCCCCTGATCCTGGTTCCTGCTCTCTGCCTGACAGGCTCAGCCCGTCCTCATGTCTCACTGCCCCCTTCCCCCAGACATGACCCTCTCCAGTCTCCACTCCCATCACAGATGCTGGGCAACAGCACTGAGCCAGGGGCTGGGAGTAAGGTATTGCCTCCTCTCTGGGGCCTTTCCACACTCTGGCGCTCTGTACCCCGGATGCCCACCGCATCAGGCGCCGGCTCTCCCCAGGTGCGCCCCACATGGCCTGGCACAGAGTCATGGCCACTACTGTCCTCAGTCACAGCTGAGTTAAGGACCAGGGCAGAGCAGGGCAGAGCCAGGCTGTGTGACACCAGCCCCTCCCGGGCCCTCCCCCAAGAGGAAAAGAGCCCAGAGTCAAGGTCACCAAGGTGTTGCTGCCCAAGCCAGGCTAAGCCAGAGGGTCGCCAGGGAGAGCAGACAGCTTATCAGCTTACAGGACTGGAGAAGGCTCATCACCAGGCACCCGCTTCCTTGGACGGAGGTGGAAACAAGAAGCCAAGCCCCTCACTCTGTGGACTCCTCCCTACCCAAGCAAAGCCCACTCCACGCTGAGTCCCGGACCATCAGAAAGGGGTGAGCCAGGGAGGGGAGTTTGGCCCCACTGAGGAGGCAGGCCCGCAGCTAGACTGAACGGAGAGAGAGGCACGGTTGTGTCTGGCATCCAAGCAGAGGCCACTCAGATGGCCAGCTGTGGGGCGGGGGTGGGGGACGCGGGTAGAACCCCAGAGGCAGAGGGCAGCCCAGGTTTCAGGGCCAGCAAGCAGGGTTAGACCACATACCCAGGGCACGCACGGGCCCCAAGTCTTCCCTCACACACGCCCCCAGCCTGATGCTCCCTAGAGTGCTCAGCCCCCCTCAGTGTGAAGATCGTCAGTCTGAGGTCCTGGCCTTTCCACTGACCCAGAGCTGCCTGCCCATCGCCCCCTGGGGAGGCCAAGCATCAGCCTGCCTGGGCAGGGCTATGACTCAGCACTACTGTCCCCTGGCCCCACCCACCGCCCCAGCTTGCTCAGACACCTTCCGCTTTGGCAGCAGCAGCTCTCCCACCTGCCAGCTCCACCTTGGCACCCAGCAGCTGCTCTGTGGTGACCTGGAGCGGGAGGAGGATGGAGGCCCATCCCCGGTATCTGTGACCTCAGGCTTTGCCGCACGTCAGGGCCCCTGGGCAGAGCAGGGAGGACCCTGCTCCAAGTCCCGGTAGGCCCATGGCTCGGCATCTGCAGGCACTGGCAGGAGGACAGGCACATTGGGGCCCACACACCTCTGCTGCTGAGCTTGGCTGGCCTCGGCTGGCAGGTCAGAAGGGGTTCCCATGGCCTCTTGGGGCCAAACTCACCCAGGTCATTCCTATTTTCTTCTTCTAGAGAGTGGGTCCCCCTCCCTGCCCTCCGGAACTGCTGTCCCTGCGTCAGCTCCCACTGTGGCTCTATTTTAGAAACATTAGGTCCGGAAAAGCCTCTGCCTGCACGGTCACTGATTATCAGTTTTCCTCCCCTCTTAGTAAGGAAATGGTTCCCACTGCCCTTTCATGCCTGGTGTCCTGGAATCTGGTGTTCTACTTTTCAGCTGACATTTGTCCTCCCTCTTTCCTGCCTGTCGTGTGCTGGGTTCCTTCTCAGAGCCCAACCTGGACCTGCGGGGGTCTTCTTGGCGGCTCCTCTGTGGTCTCGGATAAGCCAATGACCTTTCCGTGCCCAGTTCTTCTGCTGGGTTGGACTTCCCTTCCCTTCCAACTCCTCGCCTCTTCCCAGTCTGAACGGGGCGAGGCCCGAGCTAGGGCATCTGCCTCTCCAGCACCACTGTACCCACCTGCTAGCCCTCCACAGTATCAGTGGCCCCTTCCGTATGCCATGCAGAGGTAGGAAGGAGGGTCTGAGGAGCGGGGGACCTGAGCCTGCAGGGCTCAGCTTTCCCACCATGGGGACCTCTGTCCCCCCAGCACAGCCTGCTCAGCCGCTCTGACTTAGCGTTGCTCTTTACGTTAACTTGCACTTTTTACTGAAATGGCTGTACTTTAAGAATGACTTCATATTCCTCCTTAAGTGGAAAGCTGGAGTCACCACAGGCAGAAGTAACCTAAACTACGAGCTGGTGTCGCCACGGCTTGCAGGGACGCTGCCTGTGGAAGGGCCTGCAGAGTTCTCGCTGTTTGTTAAACAACCAGGATTAGTGCACTGGAGGGTGCGAGAGTCACACTGGCACCAAACAGGGATTTTCTCCTTGAAGGAAAGGGATCGAGAGCAAAATGAAAAAGGATTACCCTCCTCATGGGGAGGCCGGGTGCTGCTCCCAGCTGTGGCCTCAGGCCACCTCATATGATGTGAGCATCAGGGAACCTGAGCCCAGAGGTCCTCTACCCCTGGGGCAGAGTGAGTGGGGCTGGAGGGTCAGCACTGCATCCCTTGTCCTAACTCAGAGGCTGTCTGTCGTCTCAGAGAAGGGTACCATCCCCACCTGTTGCTCCCTCTTCTGCTTGGTTCCATTTGCCTGTTCATCAGGGCACCCCCTGCTGCTTCTCCTGTCACTAAATGACCTAGCATGAGGTGCACTGGGCATCTGCACCCAGGCCCTCTATCCTCAGATCTAGATGGGCAGTCAATCTGTTAACCACTGGGCCCCAAACAAGCATCACTGTGCCCTCTGGGAATTAAGCCTGGTGTGCAGAGGCTCTGCTCTGGACTTGGGGACATGGGTTGGGGAGGGGTGGAATAAGCTGAGTCTGTCCCGAGGAGCACGTGTTCTGGCTGGGGAGACTGTGAGCATGTAAGTCTGCAAGGCTACTTCTGATAAAGGGACAGCACTGTGGAGGCTAGGGGTGCGGAGTCATGTGGCAGGAAGGTCCAGGGAGGTGACACTGGATAAGACACGATCATAAGAAGCTGCTGTTTTGTGAGGGTGGGAGGGGGGCCAGAGCAGGAGGCAGGCAGGATGGGGATACCTAAGGGGACACTGCCCCAGGTGCTTGGTTAGGCAGCAGAAGACCCTGCCGGGCCTGGGCCCAGCTCAGAGCAGGCCCACCCAAGCCTCGTCCTTCCCATGGTTTCCTAGGGAGTGGCTCAGTGATGGCTGCTGTGGCAGGGACCCCTGCCCCCAGGGGCCAGAAGGCAGAAACCATCCTAATTGGGACCCTCTTTCTCCCATGGAAGTGCCTTTGGTGGGGGTAGAGGGGTGCATCAACCCACCCCAGACCTGTGGGCAGTCTGCTGCCACTCCCTGTGTGGGATGCTGGACATGTTCTCCCGAAAGGCTGGCAAAGCAAGGCCAGCAAGCGAGGCTGAATGCACCATGTCTCCCTCACACATTAGAGCTCGTGGGCCTGACCGACAGCACGTATGGCAGAATCTGGGTCGGCCCATTTCAAATGCCTGGTTGGTTTTTGACACAACACATACTTCTGGATGAAAAAGTCATATCTTCCTGAGGAGATAAAAGCCCCTGCTTCCCTTGATGCCAGTAATACTGGATGGGGGCAGGGATAGACCACCCTCCTAGGAGCTACCCTCTAGGGAAAGCCCGGCTCCACACCCCACCTCTTTCTTCCTGGGACCCCTGCCAGAAGCCTGGTCCCTGCTTCCCTGGCTGTGTCTCCTGTTCCTCATGCCACAGTGCTCCGCCCCAACCCACCCCACTGAAAACATCTCCCTCTGAGGCCAGGGAAGAGCCTCTTTCCCTGGGAGGGCTCCCTGACCGCTGCAGTGACAGGTGGCCCCCCCTTAGAGCCTGAAAGGCTCAGTGGTGACTTGCCACCTGGTCTTGTGTGATCTTGAGTGAAGTGTTGTGTGCCATTGGCTCAACGCTGGACTGGACTTCACCCAGGACTGGCCCTTCCTTGGCCTCTGGGCTGCTGGCAGGCCTGCACGCACCTACCCTGAGCACACCCACCAAACCCTCGGGTGGGTCTGGCCTCCTGCTCGAGGCCCACCTTACCCTCCCTCTCCCTCTCCCTCACCAGCTCTGTAAAGATGTGCAGAACAGATGGATGGGTAGATGGACGAAGACCAAAAATTACTGGTTCACAGCTCCAAAGCTTCCCAGAACTCCCTTCTGAGTGCGTTACCTCGCATGACCTTAACTGGGGGCCTGCATGGAGGGTCTACTGCTGTCCAAACTGGCCCTCTAGGACCCCAGCAGGGGACTTGGACCCCTCTGCCTGTGCCCACCCTTCCCAAGCTGTAGGCAAGATCCTCCAGAACCCTTCTGCCTTCCCCTCCTACCACCCCTGGCAATTTGCCCTGCCCCTTCCTGCCCTAGCCAGCTTGTGCCCCGCCCCCCCCACCCTATCCCGATCATTTCTCTTCTTGCTGAAAATAAGACGGAAGCCCAGGCAGAGTGTAGGGGGAGACAGTGCATCTCTGCACCCTGGCCCTCCTGCCTGGTGTACCAGCATCTCCTGGTCTCCCTCAGGCTGAGGAACACCCAATTGCCTGCAAGTTACTCCTGGCCTCTCCCCTGGGGTGGTCCTGAGGAAGGGGCTTCCAGGTTGGCCTGTCCAGGAGGGAGCTCTCCAGTGTGGTCAAGCAGCCCCTTCCCCAGCCCTTGTCTGTCACAGACAACCTTTTCAAGTAGAGGGATCTACCCCTCCCTGTTCTCTTGTCAACAACAACACCAACACCAACAACACCAACCCTATAGATAATTATATATACCATAATTATGGGTATATTTTTAAGATCCGTTAATGACCAAAAGTTGCCACCGAAGTTGGGACTGCTGGCTGGTTGGCATACTGAAACACGATGTAAAGCAGGGAGTCATAAGAAAGGATTCTGAACTTTAAACATTTTAACTTAAAACAGAAAATCATAAACTCCTCCCCCAATTTTGGGGGCAGGCCATCTTTTCTCAGAGCACAGGCTCACTTGCTGGAGTTGCTGTCACTGTTCCTTCTCAAACCACAGCACACTACGGGTGACATCCAGTTGACTTTCTCCATGTGGCATGTGGTGGCAAAGTAACTGGGACCTGAGTCCTGGGTTATCATGGTTCTCTGTCCCCGTCTTACCACTGTCTTGCCCACACCAAACCCAACCATAGCTTTTACTGAGGCTTTCCAGAGCATCCACTGAGTTTCCACAAAATCCCCCTTACATTCATGTCATCAGCTTGTACAGTATTCAAGGACACAGTCACAATGCCAAGTACGGATGGCACGCACAGGTTTGGGCCAGACACCACTGACTCTAAGTGGTGGGCGCCAAAGTGCAGGGCACATGCTCCAGTGAGCACAGAACACCCCTATTCATCCAGTGAGTATTGGTGATGGGGGTAAGAGGGTTTCTGAGCACCATGCTTTCTATACGGTTTGTAAATGATTCATCATTTCATTTACCACAACACCATCTTTGAAAAATGGGAGCATGTGCACACGCGAGACACTTTGGAGCTGGGGAAACATGGCTCCGCACGGATGGGTTCTCTGGTGCCTCCCCACAGCCACCAGGGCCCTGGCTAGTGGGTTAGCTTATCCATGTCCCCCCAGCTGGCCCGACTGGCCCGGCACTGGCACCCTACAGATGAGCTCCCCTTAAAGGCAGCCCCCCCCTTCTGGGCCCTTCCCAGCTCCCTTATTTCAGACCAGAGGCAGGCGGACAGGAGAAGGACCAAGGTTGAGTGCGCCGTGTCCCCAGCTGCAGAGAGGCCCCAACAAATGGCTCTACCCCAGTGAGGCAGGCTCTTGGCCTCCGGGTACCGCTGAAGATGAGCAGGGAGGCCCTTCCCTGCGGCATCATACTGCCCTGTGGCTCCAGATGCCCACAGCGTGAAGGCTGACCAGATGAGATGTGATAGCGTGGCCTGAGGAACACTGACTCAGGAGGAAATCAGGCCAGAGATTTCTCCGGGCCAGGAGCAAATAAATAAATAAAAACGGAAAGGTCCCACATGCAAGGGGGAAGGAGGCCCAGATGGGCAGGGAAGACATGTAGCCTTTACTGAAAGTTGAGGGGAAGGGGTTGCTGCCTGCGGTGGAGCCTGGCTCCCCGTTTCTGTAGCGAAGGTAACTGGTGACTTTTGGTCAGGCAAAAGTCACAGAAGCACCTGGGTGGAGACTCTAATTTAACCTCACTGCGTCTCTTGCCCTGCAAGTTCTGGCCTCTGAGTGTGGTGGCCCAAGATCCCATCCCCCACCCTGGCTACCCCCCAAGGCCAGACCCTCTTTGCTGAGGACTTTATGGGCCAGGCAAGTGCACAGCTCCTTCCCTGAGACCCTCCTGCCGCCCTGCAGCTCCTTTTTTGGCTTTCCCACCTGGAAGGTGAGCACTATCTCCCATCTGTTCCCTTTTTCACCTTGCCCTACCCCACCGTCTGCTTCCCCAGCCTCCTGAACTCATGCGAGCCTACAGGCTGTGGGTCTGGGGCCCCTGCCCTCTTGCCTATGCCCAGCCACCCCTAGGAGTCTGCAAGCCAGCAGCAGCCTCTGACCTGTTGATGGGGTGCTCAAGAAGCAGAGCCTGAAATGGGGATTCTTGGGTCCATGACTGGTGGAGGGAGCAAGCTCAGGAGAGAGAGAGGCAGAATGGGGCCAGGGAGGGAACCAGGCGGAGGTGTGGTTTCAGATGCCTTTTTGGTGCAGCCTGATCCCTGGGCGCTCTGGAGCCTGAATGAAATCAAGGCTGTCCCACCTCAAGGGATAGGGCAGAGCCTCCCAGGGCCCAAGGCAGTTCTCCAGCAAGGGGTGCAGCCATGAGCAGGTAGGTAACACTGATATGATGGGGGACAGTGTGCCTGCAGGGAAGGGGATCTGAGGGCACCTGTGTCGTCTACTGCATGCTTGCCTTCCCTCTGTCCACCCCACTCCCTTTCTGGAAGAATCCAGAGCCTCAGGTCAGGGATGGCCTCAGGAGAGCCCTGTGTCTGCAAATAGCCACCTACCTCCCAGCCCCCAGCCTCTCAATGGAGACTGCTACAGTGACCTCTCAGACACCCCTCCTTTCTCCTGGCCCCGGCACTCTGCTCTCCCAGCAGCCAGGGGGGTCCTTGTCATATTACAAGGCAGAGAATCTGTCTCTCCTGTGCTCAAAACCTTCCCACAGCTGGCTACCTCAATTCTGAGCCAGAGTCTGGGGCCCCAGGGTGCTGTGCTCCCTCCAATCTCCACCCTGCTGCACTAGCCCTCCTGCTGTCTCTCAAGTGTCATCCACACTTTCAATTCAGGGCCTCTTCCCTCACCCTAGAACACTCTTTGTCCAGAGAGCCAATCCATCCTTTCCCCAAATGGCGCAGAGGTGCCCTCCTGCCCATCCTATTTATGACTCCCCAAATGTCTCACAAGACTGTATTTTCTAACATGGTGGCTGCATAACTCCCTTATCATATTTACTGCCCTCCCCTACTCACATTTACAGAATGCCAGCTTCACAGGGCAGGGGCTGTTGGTCTGTCACTGATGTGTCCCACAGGCCCACAGGTACCTGACAGGGAGCAGGTGCTGAAAAATCCACTTCAGCCCTTCGTACTGAGTGAGGGAAGGGCTAACTCATCACTGGGAGGGGACAGCAGGGACTTCTGGGAAGTTTTCCAGAAAGGCCCTTGGCCTTCCCCCAGATGGACACCACAGATGTGTGGCCCCCTCCCATCTAGCCTTGGCCATCTCTGATACTGCTCTGCCTCTGAGCCACTGGCCCAGGATGTCCCTTCATCTGCTAAGCCTATCAGGACTGGGCTCCCATTGCTGCCATTGAAAGCTTGCCCCCATCCCGACTCTACCCCAACCTCAAGACCCTGAGGTTCCCTCACAAGCCCTGGTCCCCACTCTTGGCCTCCTCACCCAGCCCCAGCCTTGCTGTGCCAGTGACAAACCAGAGCCTGGGGCTGCAGCTCACCCTCTGCCCCAGGCCTCAGCAGCCACAGTGGCCATTCCCTCCATACTCCCCCTACCTATACTGGTCCTCCATTCTTCACCTGCCACAGGAGAGCCCCAGAACAGCCAGCGAGACAAGACTACACACACAAGGATGCAGGCCACAGAGGAGCTGAGCCCAGTTGAGGAGCTCGAGGGGCTGGGGCAGGGATGATGGGTGTGGCATGGCTGTGGAGCTTCCTGGAGGGGGCGGGTGGTGTTGGGGCACAGACAGCCCCGTCAGTGCTTCCACGCCCTCCTCCTTGCCATGGCGTGGGGTAGGCTGGAGATGTGCATGCATACGTGCGTGGTGTTATCATAGAGGAAATCGATGCCTGGCACTGGCCCAGTGTTTAAGGGAAATGAATAGATTTTGGCCGAGGACAAAGAGAGTTTGATTAATCAAAAATTGGATAATGGAAGCAACACTCTAATTATTTTTCTTCCCAACATTTTATCGAGAAATATGTTTGCACAGCATATCAGAGGTAATGGAGTGGGTGAGGGAGGGTGACCACGCTGGAGGAAAGATCAGCTTGGAGACAGGGCCACTGCACCTCATATGTGCTGATGGGGGCAGGCCGGTAGTCTGGCTGGCTGGGGTCCTGGTGGTTACTTCACGGGGCCACAGGAAGCGAGAGGGGACATGTGGTACAGGCCAGAGGCTGCACACAGCTGGGACAGCCTGGTTGCAGAAGATAGGGTGGGTAGGCGTGCCTGCTGCCATGGAGGCCAGGGGGTGCAGAGGTAGGGTATTACTAACTCAGGTCATCAGGACCTGATGGAGCCAGGGTGAAGGCTGTAGGTGTCAAGTCCTCTAACCTTTGGTCAAGGAGGGTCTTCAGAAGTCCCTCTGGGCAACTGGAGCAATTTCCCATGTTCGCCCTGGTGAAGCTGCGTGAGCCGCCCCATGGCTGAGGTCTGACAGAACCACCTGACCCCACGGGATGGTCCCCTACGCCTCCCTAGTCACGCCCTCCTTCTGCCTGCACTGTCCTCACTGCTACAACACCATTTCTGTGGTCACCCGGGGTCCCAATTCCAGGCAGCCTATGAGCCTGAGGCGCCTTCAATTGCTCATTCATTAAGGGTACAGGAAGAAGCTGCCACAGGAAGAGGCCCACAGCGACCTGAGCTGTCTGTTAGACTCAGAATTCTGGCTGCAGAAGCACTGAAGAGGAGGCAAGTTCTCACCTAATCTGGGGGTCAGAGCCGGGGTCCAGAGGAAGGGGCACAGAAAGAGAGATGAAGACCGAGCTGCAGCTTCTAGGCGAGAGTGAGGGCGAGGCGGGTGGGGTTGGCCAGTCCCTGGTGAAGACCTCCAAGTATAAATCCTCCCCCAGTACCCATGGTAGGTGTCACTCACCAACCATGACCACTTTCCCTCTAAGCCACAACTCAGCCTTGGGAACCTTCTCAACACTGTGTGCCTGGGGCAGCCACTCCAGAGTTGGTACAAGAAATGAGAACTATCTGTACCTCTGACCAAGGCCAATTTAAAGGTGAGGACACCGAGGCTCCGTGAGTGCAGAGAATTTATCGGCATCAACATTACAGGACTAGAACCCAGGCCTCCCGATTTCCCATCTAGTACTTTTTCCTCTGCACCTGGCTGCTCTGCTGAGCTAATCTTGGGGGCAGAAGGGTTATCTGGAAAGGCCACTCAGCCATCACATGGTCACCACAGATCACCGTGTTCCTTTCCTACTGCCAGGATCTTGACTTGCTCTCTCAGGACAGCTTCCCGTGGACATGCCTCATGTCACGACCATTTGAAATGCCCGTGTCTGACCAAGGCCTCATCCAGGCACACCCCAACACTGCAGGGCCAGGTGTCAGCCTGAGGCCTCTGATTTCCAGTGGCAGGGACCTGTGTCTGTGATGGCAGTTTGAGAAGCTGGACAGCCACCTGTCTTGGCTTGGGAGTGAACCACAGTCGGGCCTCACTGGCGCCCAGCCAGTGGTGTCCATCTGTAGGTGGTTTGTGTTTGTCCGTCAAACCTAAAGCCTGAACACACACCTCTGGGGACCCAAAAGCATAACCTTTGGGGAGTGGAGGACTGAGCTAGAGCAGTGGTTCTCTAGTGTGAGGGCTACAGCCATCCAGGGGACCCAGCCTCTGCATGAACGTAGCACAAAAGCTCCTGTCTGCCCTGTCTCCTCACCAGTATTTACTTCCCCCTCCAATGGTGATTTGCTGAGACCCTACTGTGGCAAGGCTGGGCTCTGGGGGCTGGATTGACAGTGGCAAACAGCAGAAAAAGGTCTTGACCTCCCAGAGCTTACATTCAGATTCAGGAGAGATGGTAAACACAAATAAGACAGGTAGTAGGTTACATCATGATGAATGCTAAGGGGGCAAACAGACGCAATCACCTACTGGGGAAAGCCACCCCATCTTCTCCTCATGTCTCCATCTCCTCAACTGTGAGGACAAAACTGAGGTAGAATTCAGCCCCCTCTTGGAGAAACTGGTAGTGGAAGTGAGCCGAAGGCACCTGCCCGCTGTACTCCACAGCAGATCCCGCTGCTGTCCCAGTGAATGCCTATGTCTGGGCTCTGGGGGAAAAGTGCACAATTGAGCCCACTGTCCTCTGCTCCAACACCACAACCTTGACCTCCATGACTCATAGTGGCATGGGGCCTTGCTGAGGGTGTTAGGGCTCAGGTCCCGGAAGCTGGTCTGCAGCATTCTCCATCCCAGGGGTTGGGGAAGGCTGTCAGTGGAGGCAGGGTCTCTTTCGGAAAGGTTTGCTCAAACCACTGCCCAGTCTGCCGGGAGAGCCACGGCCAGCCTGGACGAGCCCTCAGGGATGGGTGTGTTTCTGGTTAGAGGCTGCTGGAAGGAATGTGGGGCTTGACACTTTGAGGCTTCTCCCTGCACCGTGGTTTTTAACAGTCTTGCTTCTTAGCACTTTTTGATGGATTCTCCAGGGATGTCTCTAAAAGAGAGTTATACCTTAATTTAGAAGCAAATAACTTAAAACTCTGTGATGTAGCAGGTTCCTTTGGAAAAGAGATGAATTCAAGGAAGCCACTGTTGTGTGAAGCCACCCGCCATGCTCACCTGGGTCCTGCCAACGGCCCTCAAGCCCTCAGCCCTCAAGTTGTGCCCCCTGCCCAAGGCCACAGGGGGTCAAGGGACAGAGAGGGAGGAAGCAACACTCACAGGAGGCCAGGGTTAGGTTCGCAGGCTGGCTCCAACTGATCCTACTGGCCCCAAGTGCCTAACACAGCCCACCTGCCCCCCTGCCCAAGGGACGCAAGTGAAGGGGAGCCTGGGTGGTGGGCCCATGGCACTGCCCTCCCAGTGCCACAACCAGGCCCCAGGCTTGGTTTAATGCTCTGTTGTCTTAAAAGGTTTAAAAACTTAACAAGGGCCCCACAAATTATGTAGCTGGACCTACCCACCATGTTGCTTATGCACCCCACGCATACCTCGATGTTTGCATCTAAAGACCCGCCCCCTCGGGAACATCCTCTTCCGCATTGCTCCCACCCCCCTTGGCCGTAACCTGTCCCCCACTATGTTGCCATCATGATTGTGCTTCTACCTTACTTGCTCATCCATCCTTCTAAATCTCTACTTTCTGGAAGCTCCTTCTCAGTGCATCCTCTCAGTGGTGAGGGCCTCGAGGCCTGACTCAGTCCCTCTAGACCAACCTACCCTTGATCTCCAAGTGCCCTTGGCCAGTCCCACACACCTGGTGCCAAGGACTCCAGGTTTCTACCTCCAGCCTCGCTCTCTCCCCTTTGACTGCCACATAACAGCCACGTCTACCAGGATCTAAGCCAACCACCAATTTCCCGCATCTTCCTTCTTTGCCAATGCCACTGCCATCCCTCCAGAGCTGTCCTTGCCTCTTCTCCATCAGCAGGTCCTCTTTAAAATAAATCCTCAACCAACGCTCTTCATGACCCCTACTGTTTCCACTGCCCTGGGTCAGCAGCCTCCTCCCCCTAATTGCTGTAACGGCCCCTCATGGCCCTCTGGTTTTGCCCCCATGCCCATCAGCCACACAGGTCTTTTAACAGTGGAAGCAGTTTGAATCTCTTCTCTGCTCCAAACCACCGCAGGGCTTCCCGCCTCACCAGGGCCTGCAGAGTCCTACCTGAGCCACGCCATAAACCAACCCACCCGATGGGGCTCTGGCTACCTGGCTTTCTGGTGGGGCCCCCAGCAGCTCCAGTGCCTTTGCACCTGCCATCTCCCTCCGGATGTTCCTCCCCATCAGTTACAGCTCATCTGCTGCTCTCCATGGTACTGTGCCAATGGCCCCTCCACACAGCGGCCCCCTGACCCTCCCTCTCTGTACTCTCTTCTTTAGTTCTCTTCATGATACCTACCTTACCTGGCAGTCAGTCACACAGGTGTTGTGCCAGCCTCCCTGGGTTTCCATGAGGGCAGACACTGTGTATGTCCTGCTCCTTACCTTACCCCGTGCCTGGCACAGCACCTAGCACCCAGCAGGTTCTGGTAAATATTACCCAAAGGAATGAATGTATGCACGAACCATTTCCATCTCCTCAGGCTCTGTACAGAGGGCTGACATCTCCTGTGTGTTCCAGGAGTGGTCAGACAGTCCCTGTGGTTAGTTCCTGTGAGTTTACTCCTGTGAAGCATCTCCCCTGCCAGTGTGGACCTGTGTAAAGGGGCGAAATCCATAGGGAGGACCTATGTAGGGACTGGTACAGGGACCAGGCAGGGAACTCTCGGCTCTGTTGATGAATGAAGACAAAGGAACTTAGTCAGGATGGGGGTGACAGGGCCAGGGCCTGACCCATGTCTTTGGAGGCCTCGAATGGAGGCTCTCCCCTCCCCCAGGGGAGTCTGGGCCTTCCCATGTCATTCCCCGGTCTGCCTAAGCTGTATCAGGTCACCACTGTGGGGCTTGTCCTCAGCATCTGCCCTGATGCCTCTATCCATTTCCTTTTGCCCTCTTTCCTGCCAACCACAGTGCCTGCTGGCCTGTGCCTGGAGGCTCAGTTACCCCAGGTTTCCTTCCTGGGGTTGTGGGAGAGCAGTGTGCTAATCTACCTCTTCCAGAGTTCCTGCAAGCCCTGCTATAGTCAGCAGCAATGAGAATGCCCTAGGGCCACATGTCATTTTAGGTCTTTTGAGGGCTGGCAAGGGGACAGTACAGGGCTGCCTCATCCTCGCGTCCAGGGAAGGAAGGCACAGTACACACTGTCATCACATATGTGTACCCACGAGAAAACCACACAGCTAGGTTGAGGCTGCTGAGGCCACACCCTGAGTGTCAGGCCAGCCTTCCCACCATGCTGTTCTCTATCCCACTAGAGTCCTACAGGGGGCTCTGGGCAGCCTTGCCAAGTCCACCTGGTTACCCAGAAGTTCCTGGAACCACCCTAGAAGCTCCTGAGATCTGGATCAAGGAATTCCTGAGACTCCAGGAAACAGAAGAGCTGAGAAGTTGGGGTCAAAGGGAGGGATTCACTCTGTGTCCCAAATCTAGAATCCTATAGCAGGTGCCCAGAATGTGGCCTGGCAACAGGGACAAGAGTGAAGCGGCTTTGTCCCTCTTGGCCTGGTCCGTGCCCCTACGAGGGCAGGCAGGCCCAGCTTTCACTACAACAACATGAGCCTTGGTGAAAAGACGAAGGTAGGTGTGTGTTTGGGGGTTGGGGGGTTGGCTACACAGATAAGTAATAAATAGCCCCTTCAGAGGGAGAGTGAAAACATCCCTGGGAGCAAGCAAGCAAGCAGATCTAGGGTGGAAAGTGACACTCGCCTTCCGAGGGAGAGAGACTAGGTCTTATTCACCTCCTGTTGCAGAAGATCAATGTCTGTTAGAGGAACACACCCGAGTTTTAAACCAAATGTCAGAGTCTTGTCCCCGGAGCATGAGGAATGCTGAAGGCACACCACTTCATCCCATGTGATCAGCCCCTAACTGGAGGTTCTCAAGCCTCTTTGATTACTATTCACAAACTCCCATGCCCCAAAGGGGCAGAGTCACCAGCTAAATCTCATTCTCCATCCAGGGTGTTGGTTAATCCTGTACCCTGACCCTCTCCATGAGGCAAGGTGCCTGGAAGGGGAGTCCTAGGCTGCAAGGAGCCTAGGACTGGAGTCTTTCAAGCTCTTCCCCAGGCCCACCCCAGCCCCTAGGTCACAGAGCTGCTCCCCTTTACAGGTGAAGAAACTGTGGCCTCCATCAAATAGCCACTGCTAACAAGAAATGGGATGTTCCATTTCCCCAGCTCCGTCAGCCCCTGTGCATCCCCCACCCACCCTTCCCGCCATACCACCTGTGCTTTCCCAAGCACATCCTATGCTCCTCTGCCAGACCTAACTGCTCGAGTGCCCTCTTTGCGCTTTGGTCCATTTTATCCTCTCTGTCCACAGTGCCCACCCCAGCTGTGCTCACATTCTTCAAGCTCCAGTTCAAATGTCACTTTGCCCATAAGCCCGTCTAACCCCAGCCCAGGTCATCTCTGAGGTCCCTCCAGAGGCCACCGGCATCCACGCTCAGGTTTGGGTTATCTGAGCAGAGATGTTTCTCCCCTGTGGGGTGGTGAGTCAGTCCCGGGAAGGCAGGCCCAGTCCACTCCCACCTCAGCGCCAGGCTCTGGGGGAGCAAATGCTCAGTAAATATTTGTTTAATTGAATTTGGCCAAGGAGCCTCCTCCAGACAGAACCCAAGGCAGCAGGAGTGAGTCCCCAGGGCAGGGAAATCACTTGGGCAGAAGGGAGCCCATCAGGGGCTGGGCTGCCTCACCAAAACAGGCAGACCTCGCCTACCAGGCGGGTCCTTCCATCCTGAGACAGGGACTCCAGGGAACCCTGGTCGCAGCACTTCCTTCCCATCCTCTTCTCTCTTGTGACAGAGAACCCCAATTCTTGGCCTAGGCGGATTCCTGCCATCATCACCCAGGCAGGCTCAGCACCGCCCTGCAGACAGAGCCCCCTTGGATCTCCCGCAGGATACGGAGCCCCTTACATCTCTCCCCTAACATCTCTCCCCCCCAACAACCCCTAACACCCCCACCGCCTTTTAAGGGAAAAAAAATATTGAGCCAGGAACATATCACAATCGCAGCAGGTCGATACTCATCTCTTGCTCTAAATGCCTCCAAGGAACCTGTTCTCTACAAGACCGATGACGGAAAACTGCGAGCCACTCGGCCCCGGGGCCCAGGCCTCCGGGGCCCTCTCCTCCGTTTCAGCCAAGGCCACGCGTCGGCGCTCCAGCCGCCCGGGGTCGCCTCCTCCCCGCTCCCCTGGGAGAGAGACCCCGCCTCAGCGCCTCTCCTGCAGGTCGTCTGGCCCCGGCTCCGCACCGGCGGCTGTTCTGGGGGGGGGGGGGCGGGGGGCGACGCGGCATCCCTGGCAGCCCCTGCCCACCTCCCGGGCCCGCAGCCGCCCCCTCCCGCCGGCTCCTCGGCCGAGTGGCGCCCCTTCCCAGCACCTGCCGGGCCTTCGGTCGCCCCTGCCCACCTCGCGGACATCTCCGTCCCGGTCGCCCACACCCCGGTCGGGCATCCCTTTCGCTGCTTCCCGGCGCCCCCAGCCCGGGCGGATCCCTAGCACAAAGGCCCGGGCGGGGCCCCGGGTGGGGGTGGGGTGGACGCCCCAGCCGCTCCCCCAGCACCCCAAGGTTCTGCCGCGCGCCGCGGCCGCGGGTCGGCTCACTCACCTCCGGGCCGCCGCACGGTGCATCGGCCGAGCTGCTCCGGGTGGGGCGGGGCGGGGCGGCGAGCGCGGGCCGCGGCGCCCTCGTTCCGCACTACGCGGGCGGCGGCACCCGCGCGGGGACGTGACCGGACCACGGGCGGCGCACACCCTTCGGCCGGCTTGGCTCCCTCCGCCCGCTCTCCCGCGCCGCCCGCCGCCCGCCGCCCGCCCGCGGGTCCACCCGCCCCGCGCCGCGCTGCCGCCGGCAGGGGGCGGAGCCGCGAGTGCAGCGCGTTGCCAGGCCAACCGCGGGCGGGGGTGCCGCGCGCCCGCCGGTGACCACGCGCTGGGCGCCGCCGCCCCGCCACAAGCGCCGGCTCTCTTCTCATTGGACAGGAGTGGCTGACGGATGCATGTGCGGTCCTATGGCAACGGGTAGGGGCGGGGCCGTGGCTCCGCGCGCCGCAGTCCGGCACGCGCTGCCCGCACCGGTGTCTTTGGGAGTCTGCTGCGCTGAAGTCGCGGAGCTGACCCAGCGGGACCGCTTCTCGCAGAGCCGGAGACTGAGCCTAAGAGTGGCGGATGGCCCAGGCACCCTCCTCCCCCCGCTCGGCTCCCTGGGTTTGAATTCCAACGCAGTTCGGCACTTTATGAGCTCCGCGACCTTGGGCAACCAACTGACCTCTCTGAGCCTGTTTTGCAAAGTGGGGCTAGTGGCACCGGCTTCTTTGAATTGTCTCGACGATCCACTAGAACGCGTGAAAGGCTATGCAAACCCTTAAGGTATACACCGGTGAGGCTGGAGCAGCGATGGGAGGGACATTAGTCATCTTTGCTGCACATTCCCCCAGCGTGTAGGGGCTCTTCAGGGTCCCTGGCAATCCTGGCTACAGAAGGTTGCCTTGAAAAGGAGGAGAGGGAGAAGGGCCCAGGATATATCCCCCAGATCAGAGAGGCGGGAGGCAGCCGGCTCCGTTAAGGCCAGGATCCCCCATTGCCGCCTTGGAGAAGCTGGTAGAAGGTAGAAGTCATCTCATGTTCAGCAAAATGCACCTGAGCCAGTCTGCCAAGTTTTGCTTTCAGTTTCAGCGGGAGCCCATCAGTGGGCCTCAGAGCCAGGAGGGCACTTCACTCCTGTGCTTAAAAGACTTTGGCCAGAGAGCCAAGATATTAATGTCTCTGTCTTTTCCATCATTATAACTTGAATCTTTCTGTATTCTAGAGCATCCCTGGTAAAAATGTCAGATTCCCCCAGTTAACACCTTATCACTTTACATCCTCCTGGGCACATTATAAGGATCACCCCACACTGGGCAGAAGCACTGGAATTGACCATTGACAGGGGCAGATTGGGTGGTCATCCTAGTCCAGGTTTGTGGTCAGAAGGCAGGGGTGGGGGTCTGGTTCGGCAGGCTGGGCACTGTGGCATTGCAAGATTATTCCGTTACTGCTCTGGGAATGTTTCCTCTGCTGAGGATGAGATGAGAGACTGTTGAGATGGAGATGTTGAGATGGAGACTGTTGGCTCTACTTGCCCCCCACCCTCACCCTGTGACTGACATACCCACATGTGAATAAGTTACCTAAACTGTCAGGGACAGGACAGATGCTGGTGATGGGCATCATGAGGCGAACCTAGACCTGGCAGAGTGCTTGCTGGAGGGGGCCAGTGAGAACCAAAGGGAGGTGGCCAAAAATGGAGGGGGGCTCCTCTGGATGTGTGCCTTCAACCCCCCTGGTTGGGTCAGGCTGGGCCTCTGCTCACAGGATCACTCAGAGGCCAATAGCTGGTGATACCAGTTAGATGGCAGGCACAGGCCCTGCCCTGATGTGGATCAGAGGTGAGCGGGGGTAGGAGGGAAGCACAGACTGGGCTCTGTTGCCTGTACACCCTTGGGGTGGGGTTATTTCACCTAGATGAGCCTCAGTTTCCTTCCCTGTTAAGGGGGACTCAATAAAGGGTCCTTGGAGAGTGATTCTGAGGGGAAATACATGTGGGCACAGGATTAGAGAGGGGCAAGGGCAGTTTCTGTTGTAGGATCAGGGTCCGAATGGAGCTGTTTGCAGGGGCAAGCCTAGAGGTCAGTGTAGGGTGACCCTCTGCCACAGTCCAGGGTGAGATCAGCAGCTAGCCCATGAAGTAGCCTCAAAGGGCTGGCTGCTCCCTCCCTCACCTGAGTCTGGTGGCCACCAACGATCGCAATTCTTCATATGACAATCATTTACTGTTGACCTCCTCTGTGCAGGCACAGTTCTGGGATTTAGACCCCTGCCTGGTAGACCTTCCTATCTGTGGGGCAATAATCCACCATTATAGTTGTGTGCAGCCTCATGGAGGAGACCCACCAGGGCCCTGGGCACATGTGGCAGGGGGAGAACTGGGCACTGGGAGACACCAGGATGGAGGTGGCCTATGACCTGGGGCAGGGGAGAAGCATGTTTCAAGGTGGGGAATGCACTGGGTGTGATGGAGCCATGATGCCTGCAGGAACCCATGGAAGATCAGCTGGAGTGCGTTGGAGCCAGCAAGCAGGTGTGGGTGCCAGAATGCAGGGCTGGAGTGGGGACAGTCACACCAGGCTAGTGGCCCTTCTGTGAGATTGGGGATGTCAGCCCAAGAACCACTGGAGAGTTTTAGGATTAGCTTTTTAAATTTGGGTAGGAGGATGACAAGTTTTGTTTCATATTTGTTTGCTGTATGTGCGGTCCCATTAATGTACATTGTCCTAGTACACAGAATCAAATAACAAAATGTCAGCTAGTCAGCCCTCAGAAAATAAGAAAGCAGAGATTCTCCATGAAGCTGAGTTCAGCGTAGAGTTGTAGGATCACCGAGCGACAGCGTGTGTCTGGCTGCAGCCAAGATAGAGGGATGGAGTGAGGGGCAGAGTGGGGAGGGCGGGGGCCAAACAGGAGGCCCACATGATAGGAGATGCTGGAGGAAGGATGGTGCTTGCTAAGCAGATGGTGGACCAGTGGGAGAGGTGGCTGGGAACCAGCGAGTAGAGGGTCCTGGTACCTTGGGAAGAGAGTGTCTTGAGAGGTGAGATGGGGTCAGCCACATCATGTGCTATGGGAGGCCACATAAGCTAAGAACAGGGATGTGTCCCCAGGAGCAGAGATAGGCACCGGGGGGGGGGGGTTGGCATGCCACCAATTCAGGGAATGGGGGCCACATGATTCTAACCCTGGATGGGTGGGTCTGGATGCCCTGGGGCAGGGGCTGGCACTCTGTCCTCATTCCTTCTTAGCCAGGAAAACAGGACCAGGAGACAACAGCTGGGACCCTTTTGATGGAAAGAGGAAGGCCCTGTTCATTGAGCCTCATACTTCACCAATCCAGCAGGGACAGATGGCCGAGGAGCGGCCTCTCTAGGTGCTATCAGGCTATCCTCCAGGAAATGACCAAACCTCAACCACAGGGCATTTTGTGCCCTGGGCACCCTGTTCCTTCAATTCCAGAGGGATTGGTGGAGCTTTCTGGGCCATAAACCACTGAATCCATCCTGGCACACCAGCCATGCCAGACCCGGGGCCTTCCCCAAGTACACCTATACCTCATACCTTTGTCCTGCTGCCCCATGGGGTCCAGCCTGCCTGGGCCTCTCTTCCTGCATGTTCAGAATCCCTAGGACCCTGGAATTCCTCATCAACTTAAGTACGAACCTGTGTTGTCATGACGGGTCCTGGCTGACTGCCATTTGTCTCCCCACTACCCAAGGATGGGGGTGGTGGCTTCTTGCTCATCTCTGGATGCCCATAGCACCATCCTCTCTGGCTCTTCTCCCAGCTTAATCTGCTCTCCTAAGCCCCGCTGACCAATTCTCAGGCTGTGGCAGGACTGAGTGGGTTTCTCCACTTTGTTTCCTTGGGATCTGTGCAGCCCCCCAACCCCAATTTGAACAAGCCATTGCAGATCTGGGTTAGTTATAAATAGCCAGGCCTGCAACTCTCCTTTTAGCTGAAAAGCAAAGTGAACGAGTAGAGAGGCACACCCGGCACGCGTTTTATTTTTAATCTTCTCCCTCTGTCTCAGAATGAACCCGGGTCCTGGTGCTCAGCATTTCTAGGAGTGGAGGCCCAAGACAAATGCCTGCGGGAAAAAAACCCCAAAGTAGCCCAGGGCCCTAGCTTTACCCTGGTCTGCTGTGTGACCTCAAGCACTTGAATTGCTTCTCTGGGCCTTAGTTTCCTCACCTAGGGAGGGAGCAGTGGAGGTGATGGCCTCCAGCAGTTTGACTTCAACTCTTCGTCACGCCCCTCCTCCAAGCCTGTGCCCAGCAACACCTATGGGAAGAGGGAGTCCCTGGAAAGCCCAGATCCAGATGCAAGTGAAGCCACAATCAAGCTCCAGTTTGATGATGCACAAATTCCTCATCCCCAGGCCTTTGCTCAGCTGTCCCCCAGCTAGGAACTTTCTCCCTCTATGCAAAATCCTTCCAGGCAGCAAAATCCTTGGTAAGTCCAACTGTCATCTGCCTGCAGTGAGTTGGGGAGGGGCTGTCTGGGTCAGGTTGTGGTAGAGTCAGACCCAATGGCTGGGGCAGGTAGGGAGTCTGTGGGGCAGGTGCCCCAGTGGGCAGTGGAGTTAGAGCAGAAGGCCAGGTGTGTGGTCTGGCTGGGGCCTGATGGGGAGGGTGAGGCTGAAGGGGAGAGAGGGGCTGTGTTCCCACAGGGCAAGGGCGGTTCAGCTTTTGTCTTTGCATCCCACTCCTCGACCCTCACCCCCACCCCACAGGCCTTTGCTTGTAGCTGGGTCTCAGTAGTGGTGGAATTACTTATGATGCTAGGTCCAGATGTTCTGGGCTTATGTGATAGTCCCTTCCAGGGAGCATGCTCCCACCAATCACTACCCCTTGGCATTGCACAACCCCTTGCCAGCTAGGCTGGTTTGCATATCGAGGAAAACAGGCTCTGGGAGGTTAGGTAACTTGTCTAAGATCACACAGCAGGATACATTAAGGAGTCCAAGACAGGCATTTTTTGAAATCTGCGTGTACTGAATTTTAAAAAGTGCAGTGCTCTTAAAGCAACGGGCAACTGCTCTTCCTGTGTTGTGAATGCCCTGAGAATAAATGTGGCAGAGCTGGTTGCTGTACTGGGACACCCCAATGAGAAGCTGGTCAGGGGCAGAGGGAGCCACTGGACATGCATCTGTGCCCCTCCACCTCCCTCACCCTGGGGCACCTGCCATTTGATGTCCTCAGGAAGTGAGGGAGGAAGGCTGGAGTGATGTCTTCAAAGAGGAAATCCCTGGTGCTAATTGGCACTTAGAAACCTTTAGGCTAATTAACCTGTTGATTTGTCTCTCTAGAGTAAATTAGAGGGTTTAGCTGGGGAGGCGGAAGAGAGAGGTGTTGCTGATGGCCACCTCCATGGGGGCTGTATATACATGGCCTCTCAGTGGGTGGTGTGGGCCACTGGGGAGGCCAGGATGAGGGCCAGGGGGAGCGCTGGGAAGAGGGAGTGTGCCCTCCCCAGTATCGCCCTGCTCACTCCCCAAGGAGCAGTTCTGAACACAGGGGAGCTGGGCCCCTCAGGAGTGCTGCCTGGACCTGGTTCTGGGTTCCCCTCCGGACATCCCTCAGGAGGGAGAAGGAACTGAATGGAGGGAAGTGGAACCCATTCTTGAGGAGCCTCGCCTCCCCACCTTTTCCCAGTCCCGGTGTCCCAGCCACGCTGCCATGTAGAGCACCCCCCTTCCTGCGGGTTTTTTAGACCCCCTTGGCCAGAGTCTATGGATTTCCTGCTACCTCTGGTTGGAGGCACAGCTCTTCTTTGTATATAAGATGGTGGCCTGTTCATTTGTGCCTCAGATTTGATTCCAAGCTTTTTCCTTTCCCCAAGGGCTGGCCAGATTGGTCTGGGGTTTCTAGTGGCTTAGAGATGTGGGTAGGAAGGAGGCGGTTGGCTGTTCCCCCCACCTTCCTTCTTGTGCAAGGTAGTTCCTCCTATGCCTAGGCCCTGCAGGGATGGCTGCTGCTTCTCAGGCTCCTGAGCACCTGTTGAAGGCTGATGCTCCCCCCCACCCCCGCCCAGTTACAGGTGACCAAAGGACGGCACCTCTGGGGGTCCTCCAGGGCTGTGTGGTTTCCACCCTAGCTTGTCATCCCCAGATTCCTGCTAGCTGCTCAGGGGTCTGGCAGCCAGGGGCATTTGCGAATCTCCTCTCCCCTACCAGCTCTGCAGGCCTCGCCTTCCCCCTCTTGCTGCCCAGAATGGGTCGGGGTGACTGGCCCAGCCTCAGTGCCCTTTCCCATCCTGTAGGAGCCCAGGGCATTGTCAACAGTGGCCTGATCCCATCCCTGGTGTGGAAGCTGCAGAGGGAGGAGGAAGAGATCCAAGGGCTCCTCCTGGACACACTGGCCGCCTGCCTGATGGTGGATGCCACTGAGGCGCTGAGTAGTAGTGTGGTGCCCTTCCTGAAGCAGAAGCTCCTCAGTGCCAACAACAACATTCGCAGCAAAGCTGCCCGCACGCTCATTGCAGTCAGGTGAGCCTGGGCCCGCGTGGATGGAGTGGGGAGGGCAGGGGCTGCCAGCCTGGAGCCTTCTGCTTAGGCTCAGAGAAGGCACCTGAGCTGCCTCCCGGCCCCCCAGGAAGCCAGCCTACCCCAGAGCTCCCTGTCCCCTGGGGTAGGAGCACTGTCCTATTGGCCTGTGAGCTTACCACTCACGGTCCCATATCCCCAGAAGAAGGCCCCAGTCCTGGGCAAAGCAAGATGGTTTGTCCCCCCTCCTTGTGAGGAAGGCAAGCACAGAAGTGTGGTGATGCTCGAAGTTACTAAGTTGTCTATAGACGCCAGGCATTATCTATAAGCGGTTCTCTTGCAAAGGGGGTGATTACCTTTTATAGGTAAGGACATGGAGGGCACAAGTGTCCAGCTGTTGATGACCCAGGGTCACATGGGATCAGAGTCTAAATCCTGGCCTGGAAACTGAGGGAACACAACGCCTCAGAGCAGGGAGCGATGGGGGGACAGGGAGGACATATGTGATCCCAAACAGAGACATTTTCTGAGGGCAGAGGTCCCTCATCCCCCCAAGTCTATATCTTAGATATGGCCACTGCCTACATCCTGGCACCTTGTTCCTCCCCTAGCCCTGACTGTCCGTCCAGCTGGCATTCTTTCTAGAGACCTGAGCCAGCATTTTGGCAGGTCTGGCCCCCGATCCAGACCCTGGGGAGCTTGTGAACGTGGAGATTCCGGAGCCCCATCCCAGATCGATCACTATTTGGACTTCGCTCAGAGGTCTTGCAGTGAAGCCTCTGAGGACCCTACCTGCTCTAGAAAGTGGTGACCTCCACCAGGCCTGCCTGTGTCTTTTACCATGCCCTCCTTTTCGTATGTTACCCCTCAGGGGAGCTCCTGAAGACAGGGCTTTGCTCTGGTTGCTGGTGGAGAGCAGGGCTTCGAAACAGAGGAGCTTTGGTCCCCTGGGAGACAGGCAGCACTGTCTGGAGACATTTCTGGTTGTTCTAACTTGAGGGAGAAGGATGCTCCTGGCATCGAGTTGGGGGAAGCTGGGGATGCTGGTCAGCATCCCACAACACATGGGACAGCCACCACCACAAAGAATCATCCAGCCCCACGGTCAGTTGTGCTCTTGTCTCCGTGTCCTGGACCAGGTCCCGCCAAGGTGCTCGTCAGCCCTGGCCACGGGAATGAATGAACACACGGAATCCCTGCTGGCGGGGCCCAAGACTCTACATCTTTGATCAAGTTCCCAAAGGGAGCCCGTGGGGAGCCCAGCACATTCATTTTCACAGCATCATACAGTGCCAGGATTAGAAGTGACTTACAGCGTCCTCTCCCCTGAGGGTGGCTCTGCACGGGTGTCTCCCTGGCAGCTCGCCACTTCCACTTCCGTGCCTTAGCCCATCTCTGGCAGCTCTGGCTCCTGCATGGAGTCAAAATGAGTGTCCCTGGGTCCTGCTGCTCCCCATCTTAGGGCCAGGGGAAACACGTCTGATTTCTTCTTCATGGGATACCTTAGGGCCAGTCTCCGTCACCCCCTGGCTCCTCTGCAGCTTGGCCTTCGGTGGCCGCAGGCTGTGCTCCCAGGTTGTCCCAGCATGGGGGGAAGACCCAAACTTCACACCAGCACTCGCACCCTGGTACCTCCTGGCCAGGCCCGGACCCCCAGGGGTGGTCCCAACACAAGCTCTCCTGCTGTCCCCTGGGGTGGTCCTAGGCTTCCCAGCCCCCTCCTCTTTGTCAAGTGAAATCACACAGCTGTCCCCTCTCTGACCCAGCATTCCTCTGGACGGCAAGAACCAGGTGTGGCAGCATGACGTCATCCCCATCCTGGTGCACTTGCTGAAGGACAATGTGGAGGAGGTGCAGGCCAATGCTGCTGGGGCCCTCATGTATGCCATGGTCACCACCCAAGGTGAGGTCGCCAGCTGCATCGCCTGTGCAAGGGGGTCACTGCAGCCTCCAGCATGCTGGCTGCCCCTGCGAGTTTTCCAGAACTCTCATTTTGTGCTTAGCATCCCGGTAATGCCCTCTCCCTGCCCTACCAAAATACTTTCCCTGGTCTGTTGTTGAAGTCTTTCACTTTTGGGCCAAGGCTCCACCCTCCCTCTTCTTCCTGGCCTCAGTGGGTCACCTACCTGTGGCCCTCCCTGGTCACTGCCATTAGGACCTCTGTCCCCTCCTACCAGGCTATTCCCTGGGCCTGGAATTCCTGCCTCCAACCCAGGCCCCTTGTATGCCTCAATTCTGGGATGAATTATGTAGTTTGCCATCCTTGATTTGGTTATCCTAAGGCCTAAACAAACTCTGGAGCCCTAGCTTCCATGTTGTTTTTTGATCAAAATTACTTTTTTTTTCAATGGGTAGGGGTGGGGAGCAAATAAGAGTATGAAATTACCTCTCCCACCTGGGGACTCCCCCTGCCCCCCACCAGACAGGCTTCCATGCTAAGTCATCCAATCCTGGCCACAGGAGCAGCTGGGGTTGGTTTCCCCACTTGGGGGCCAGGGTGGGTCATCCCACGTGACTGCTGAAAGCTCTTGGTCTTTCCCCATGCATACAATTGCCCACACCAGCCCTGTGCCCTGTGCTTTCTTGCTGTTCCATGGAGGACTGACTGGGTCTCTGATTCTTAATTAGCATGCAGCAAAGCTCCCCCAGAACTGGGGCTCTCAGCCATTCCCCACTTGATGCTAATGGTGGAATTTGAAACGTACCAGAGGAGGAGAGGTTGGGGACTTCCCCAGAGCCACAGCCCCCTTCCAACTGTGCAGTGAAGACACTGACTACCAAGGCAGGGACTCCCCTTGTGTGTATATCCCTCTGGTGGGGCGACTTCAGTGCAGTGTCTTGCTTGGGAGGTCTTGTCTTTCCTGTGGGAGCTCTTGGTGGATCAGAGCTCCCTGTGGGCCCAGGAAACACCTGGAAATTGGGGATGTGAAGCCACTTTTCACTGAGCTGGCACTCCAGCCAAGGGCCCCTAGCCCCTGCCATGTGCCAGGCCCTGTGCTGGGTGGTAGGGACCTAGACCCTGGATCTCAGCCTCCTGCAAACAGTTTGGGGGGAGTGGCAGAGGGTTGATGACCTAGAGGAGAAGCATAGCATGCAGCAGGCACAGGACAGGGGCCAAGCCTCCTCTGGGAGGGGCGTGGGTATTGACTTAAGGGACAGTGGAAGTCAGCAGGGCCGAGGGTGGCTGTGCAGGTTCTAGCACACAGAGAATAGTACATTGAGCACGGCAGGAAGCCGGGGGGTAGGGGGAAACTACCTGGCCTTTTAGCAGGCCAAGACAGCAGAAAGATGTCGATGGTTCAGGAGGGGTGTCTCCTTTACAGATTAATGTCTGCATCCTCCACTAGACTGTAAGTACCAGGAGGGAAAGAACTCTGTGAGTTTTTGTGCCTGGAGCAGAGTAGGTGCTCAAGAAATACTTGCCACATAAACAAACAATTGGATTTTAATTTTTGTGCTGCCTTAGAGAGCTGGATTGCAGGACAGGCATCAGGTGGGTGGGGAGAAGCCAGTTGAGGGGCAGGAATGAGGAGGCCAAGACTGGAGGCAGAGGAAGGTGCCACGGCCTGCACTGGAGTGAGGGAAGGTACCTCCCCCGAGGCTGCACAGGCCAGAGGCCAGAGTTGGGCTGGGGTGGGAGGAGGTGGAACAGGATGGCCCCCTGAGGATGCCTGGTATTGGTGGCCCACAGGAAAGTATGCCGCCCTGGACACAGAAGCCATCCACCCGCTCCTGAACCTGCTGTCCTCACCCTTGAGCAAGGCACGTTTGAATGCCACCAAGGCCCTCACCATGTTGGCTGAAGCTCCTGAGGGCCGCAAGTTCCTGCAGTCTCATGTGCCCATCTTCCGCACCCTCGAGGAGGACCCCAGTGAGGCAGTGCGGCGGGCAGCCCAGATCGCCATCAAAGTCATTGAGTGGAAACCCTGAGCCACTTGCTGGGCCAGACCTGATAAGCTGCTTGCCTGAATAAATGGGCTGAATCTCTTTATATTGGGTCTGAATGGCACTTTATGGTCCTAGAGTGTGGCCACATCTTCCCTTTCTCCTACAAAGTGGAAATACCTGGCCCCGAAAGACTGGGTCATGGTGGCCAGGCGAGAAGGCATGGGCTAAGTCCAAGGCCCAGGGATGGAAGGATGGCATACCAGCTCTCTGTTGCATCCAAGAGTCCCCTCAGAAGGTAGAGAGCAGGGCTGGGCCTTCCAGGTACAAGGAGGAGCTAGGAGTTATATTGGGGGAAGGAACACAGCTGGATCTGGCCCATCCAAGCTTTAGATACTTGAGCGACCAGGCCACTGCACCGCTTAGCCAGTTCTGCCCCCTGCCCCTCAGGAGGGAAGGTTGAAGTGCCAGCTCATGTGGGCAATTTCAGGAGGAGTGTGAGTTGTATGAGGCCCCCTAGGCATGTGTGCCCAGGACAGGGATCTTCCCCGCAGCACAAAGATGTCATAAGGACAAGCTCCCAGCTGGCCTGAAGCCAACCACTCCCTAGCCCCAGGACAGCCCTCTTGCCAGCCTTCCACCTGAGCCTCCACCTGCCTCTCTTGTTCCCCAGATGAAACTAGCAAAGGAGGCTGGAGAGCTTGAAGGCCCTGGAGGAGAAGCCAGGCTGCAGAGGGTAGGAGGCCTGGGTAACATTTAACCACCCATTTAACATTTAACTTCCCTGCCTGGTCTGGCAGGATGATAGTTCTTAAACCAGTTCTGACTCCTACTGGAGAAGCTGCAGGAGGGGAGCTCAGCTTCAAGGGAGCTTTCTGAGGCTCCCTGCCTCAAACAAGGTTTTTCTCATTATAGCACCAACCGGCAGCCATATTTCCTATGGGACAGAGCATCCCAGGCTTATGGGATTCCCAGTCCTTCCAGAATAAACATCAGGAGAACCAGAACCCTCAAGCGAGCACCTTCTTATAGTTCTTTTATTGACTGGGGCCTTCACTTTCCTAGAAGAAATAGAAGTTTGCGTCGCTGGAATTAGAGCATTAGCCCAAGGGGACTGGCTGCTGAGCCCAGCTAGTATTTCAAGGGAATATTCTCAAAGTAGGCTCCCAAAGAGGAAACCTTTTCTCCTTCAGCAAAATAGGTGCTTGAAGACCTCTACTTCCTCGGGTCCCCATCTCACTTCAACACATCACATGCTGGTTCCACCTCTACTGCTTCACTGAAGGGCTCTGGCCAAGGCCACTGGCCAAGGTTACTGACCATCTTGCTACCAAGATCCTGTGCTCTTTGTGCTTGACCCATGCTGTGGCCCAGGTATAGATGTTCCCTTCCTATAGCAGCTGTTTTGGGCCTCCTTCCAAGGCTCTGGCTGTGCTCTCTTTGGTCTCCTTTGTAAAACCCTCTTTCTCCACATGACCAGTAGTGTTCATGTTTCTCACAGCTCTGTCTAGGCCCTCTCTCCTCCTGTTCTCCATACAATCTCACCTGCCTGGCTGTGGGCCCCCTCTACCAGGTTCCCTTCTTAACTAGGCCTGCCCACTGCTTTGTCTCCCCCAAATCTGGGTCTGTAGCCCCAGCCTCTCTCCTGAGTTCTGGATCCTTCTATACAACTTAATGTCTACCCTTAAATTTCTCTAGGCAATAATTAATAAGAATACTTCACAAACTCTTCTAAAAAATAGAAGGGGATGGGACACTTCCCAACTTATTCTGAGGTGAACTTTACCCAAAATTAGTTGATACCCAAGCCAGACAAAGACATCATAAGAGAACTATAGACCAATATCCTTTATGAATAGAGACATAAAATCTCAATCAAATATCATCAAACCAAATACAGCCACATTTAAAAAGCATTATACTGGGGCCCCTGGGTGGCTCAGTCATTAAGCATATGCTTTTGGCTCAGGTTGTGATATCAGGGTCCTGGGATCAAGCCCTGCATCAGGATTCTTGCTCGGTGGGAAGCCTGCTTTTCCTTCTCCCTCTCCCCCTGCTTGTATTCCCTCTCTTGCTGTCTCTCCCTGTCAAATAAATAAAATCTTAAAAAAAGAAAAAGAGCATTATATTCCATGACCAAAGGAATTTATCCCAGGATTGCAAGGTTGGTTTAACATTTGAAACTGAATCAATGTAATATATATACACATACAATAAAGGATAGAAATCACATGATCATCTTAATAGATGCAGAAAAAGCATTTGATGAAATCTGATATCCATTTCTTAAAAAAAAAAAGAAAATCCAAAAAATCCAATACGGGGTAACTTTTGCAAAAAGTCATAGCTAACCATCATTCTCAATGGTGAGAGACTGGATGCAGTCCCTTGAAGATCAGAAACAAGACAAGAATGTCTGCTGTCACTACTTCAATTCAACATTGTACTGAGGGTTCTAGCCAAAGCAATTAGGCAAGAAAATGAAGTCAAAGGCATCCACATTGGAAGGAAAAAAGTAAACTACCTCTTTTTGCAGATGATGGGAACTTATATATGGAAAATTCCAAGGTATACACTTAAAAGCTGTTAGAACTAGTCAACAACCTTAGCAAAGTTGACAAAGAAAACAACTCCATTGGGGCGCCTGGGTGGCTCAGTGGGTTAAGCCGCTGCCTTCAGCTCAGGTCATGATCCCAGGGTCCTGGGATCAAGCCCCGCATCAGGCTCTCTGCTCAGTGGAGAGCCTGCTTCCTCCTCTCTCTCTGCCTGCCTCTCTGCCTACTTGTGATCTCTGTCTGTCAATGAAATAAATAAAATGTTAAAAAAAAAAAAGAAAACAACTCCATTTACAATAGCATTGAAAAGAATAAAATACCTAGGAATAAATTTAAAAAGAGAAGTGCAAAATTTGGGCACTGAAAACAAAACATTGTTGAAAGAAAGATCTAAATAAATGAAAAGACATAACATGTTCACGGATCAGAAGATGTAAAATTGTCAAGATGACAGTAAGTATCTTCTTCCATCTCAAACTCAACATGTTCCAAGTGGTGCTCAACTTTTCTCCCACATCTGCTCATTTTCCAGTGTGGCCTGTCTTTAGAATTGGTGTACCCTTTGCCCACATGCTTAACTCAGAGAGTCATTCTGGCCTCTCCCTCCACAAATCAAGTTCTATTACTTCTAATTGCTGGCCTCTCCCTTAATCAGTCAAGTTCTATTACTTCTAATTGTTGGCTTCTCTTGATGCCATTTCCTCTCTGACACTAACTTGCCTGGATTGTTCTAAACAGTCTCCTGGTGGGTGTTCCTGCCTCCTTTTCATCATTTCAGCAGTAGCAGAGCAAATCTGATCCTGTCACTTCCCCACTGAAGCTCCCAGGGACTTAGGATCCCAAATTATATAAGGCAAGTCAGGCTCCTGTCCACCTTGCCTCCCCATCTCCCATGGTTCTTCTACGCATAAATCATGTCTTGGCATCCTCAAACATGCTATGTACTCTAGCCTCATGTCTTTCTGCATGTTGTCCCTTCTGTTGTCCAGCTAACTGACCTCCTTCTTTGGTCATAAGAGGCCTTCTCTGACTCAGACTAGGTGGGCCTCCCTGAAGTATACATGACACGTGGTGGGCCAGTGTGTGGCCTTGATGTCAGGCAAGGCTGTTCCAGGTCCTATGCCCATTCCCAGGGTACTTAATTTCCTTGCTGAGTCTGTTTCCTTCCCTGTAAAATGTGGTTAATTTCTAGTACTTCCACAAAGGGTGATTCTGTGTCTTGAATGTGATAGTGCCCTTACCCCAGGCAGCAAAACCGCAGGCTGCACTAAAAGCTGGCCGTCACAGCTAGTGTTTCACTTTGGTGCCTATGCTCTGTTAGCAGCTGTTTTCTTGCAGTGGCTGGCACATAGTAGGCACTCAAAAATCTCAGTTGAAGGGATAAACTAGGGAGGAGAGACTGCATGTGAATGTGCCTTCAGAATGTGATTTTTGCGATGCCGGATGGGTCTCTGCCAAATCACTTCAAGGCACCTGGAACTTTTTCTAAAGACACAGATAGTTTATTTTTGAGAAGAAGGAAGAGGAAGGAGCAGCTTAGGGAATCCTTGCAGAAACACAGCCTGGGAGCAGCCTATACTTGACAGCTAAGGGAGTCTAGCTCCTGGCCCCAATGCCCAATAACATGCCAATTGCAGGCAGACTGGGAGGGACTGGAAAGAGCTCTGGAAGGAGGAAGGTTTCCCCTCCACCTGCCTTTCAAGGGTGCAGTGTGTCTGTAGCCAGACAGTGCTGAATTGCTGGAGGCCTGCTCCACTGAGCAGAAACTGCCTCAGCTCCATCAGTGGTCCAGGCAGGAGCTAAAGTCCCACCCATGGGAAGCCTTGGCTCCAGCTGGCGTGGGAGGTCACTGGCAGTGGGCATATCACTTGTGGTGGGAACCCCATGTGGGGATGGGGCTTGTACTACATGGGATCTTTGCCAGCAGGGTATACCTTTGAAAAAGAGGAGAGCACAAAGCAAATGGAGGCTGGGTATAGGAAGGAAATGGTTACAGTGAAGTAAACACAAGCAAAAATCCCAAATATATCTAGAAATAAAAAGCCAAAATTAAATTTAAAGTGAAAGTCAGTGTTTATGCAGTAGAGCCATTTGGAGAAAATGACTCATTTCGTAAAGGAACAGATGTTCTCATTTGCATAGTCTCTGGAGTCACAAATGGACTTCACCCTGTCCCCTCAGCACACATGCCCTGCAGCTGGTGGCACTTGACTTGTGACACTGAGGGAGTGTTTACATTAGTATAATCCTTGGTCCCATAGCCACCGGTCTCCTGGTAGGAAAGACTTTCTCTACTGGATGATGAGGGTGTGGTTTGCCTGCTCTTACCAGTTGCCCCTGGGCCCCAGCTGCCTTAGTAGTAGTAGATGTGCAATAGGACTTCAGCTGATATCAAGAGGAACCCACAGGCATTGCAATTTCTCTCCAGAAGGGTATCTCTGACATGTCAGTGTACTTATCCCTACCCACATGTCATTGTGTTCTGTCCCTTTAGATGTGTCACAGCACTCTGTCTCTTCCAGTGTGGCACCATGTTCTGTCCTTTCAGATGTATCATGGCACTTTGTCCTTTCCAACATGTGCTCTATCCTTTCAGATATGGCAGCACACCCCATACTCTCCTTGGCTACCTCTTTTGGGGCCAGTTTGGGCCCTGGCTGTGGCTCCAGTCCACAAAACACATCCCAGGCCTTCCAGAGGCAGCCCTGGTCCTCCTTGAATACGTCTGGAACAGAGGGAACAGGCAAACATCAGGAGGACACAAGAAGGAGGACTTTCTATGGTGTTGCATCTCAGTGGTCAGTCCCACAGAAAGACCAAAAGACTCCAAAATGAAGATCTCTCCTCAGCCCCTGCCACAGAATACCTACCACCATCCTCAGAGACATGGGAGAGGTGGGATAAGGGGCTAAGGTATGTGTGGGGGTGGGAACTACTTGGGGTCATGCTCGCCTTCCACTGGTAGAGCCTTCAACTGGGCCCAGATCCTGGAGTGACCACCCTTCTCTGTCTTAGGCACATGCCCGAACACAGCTGAATAGGTCTAGAGCAAGTGACTGCTCCTCTGAATCTGCCTCCCCAGTCACTACTCTCCAGAGGATGGAAGAAATCCCCTGATTTCTGGAATCAGACACTGATTTCCTTGGTAAGCTCTCAGGGAATGTCTTCCTCAGGCAGGTATCAGTCTTGCAGTCTGGCCCAAAATAAGGCACTCTGGGCACTTGAATGGGAAATCACTGATGTTTTCCAGGAAGCAAAGGAGGGAAGTCTAGGAATTATAGGAAAGTTTCTATTTAGATTAGTGAAAACACCTTCTGGGGCTTGCTCAAGTCTGTCGGTTCAGATCTGGCGGTCTGCTCCTTGGGCCTGCTCAGGCGCAGGTCAGCACCACGGCTAGCTCCCACATACCACAGTAGGTGCCACTGCCGCCTGGAAACAGTTTCCTCCTTGATGACGAGATGAGCACATTTCTGTCTGAGAGCAGGCATCCAGCTGTGTTCTCTGTCTCATTCTGTTGGGCAGCCTCCATGCCAGCTGTGTCCCAAGGCTGAGGCGGCACCAGCGATGATGGAACCCATCAGCTGGGGACAGGGGACCCTCTGTTACAAGGGGAGGGGGGCTGCAGCCAGGGGACCCCAAAGTCAGGGATACAATCTCTGCTGCCAGTGCTGAGAAGTCCATATAACATGGACACCCATGTCATATCATCATGTAGCTGCCAACCCCAAAGAGGCTGCTGTATCTAAAAGGCAACTGATCATTTGATGACAGCCCCCAGGCTATATGATGGGGAGTGGGAGGGCCATTCACCAAGAGCACACATTTTAGCGTCAGACTTGGCTGTGTTCAAGTCCCAGCTCCACCACTGCCTTGTTATCTGTGGAGCCTGGGGCAAGTTAGTTAACTGTTCAGTGCCTCAGTTTCTCCATCTCTAAATGGGGATACTAATTGTACCTATCACACAGGGGTATAATTTTGACACTGCCTGGCACATCCCAAGTGGGCAATAAATATTAGCCGCTGTCATTACCATCATCATCATCATTCCCCCACGACTGTGGAGGGAGAAGAGGAACTGGGAGGGGTACCAAGGACAAGCATCTGGCACACTGTGGGCCCCCAGTAGGCTCGTTTCCCCCACTCAGAGAAGAAAAATTCCCAGGGAGCCCTGCATCCACCAGCTGTGTGGATCAGCCATGCTCAGGAGAGTTTACTCCCTTGCTCTGCACCTATCCAAGGCCTCCTCTACAGATAGCAGGAGGGAGCCCAAGGCCTCTTTGGGCTCTAAAATTCCCTAGCAGTGGTGAAGGGGGCCCCAGATTATTGCCTCGTCCCCTAAACTCACAGCCTCCCCAGGCACTCCCCGCCTGAGACTCGGGACTAATCTCATTAGGCCTTTATCCCTGTTTGCGTCAGGGCTGCAAGAAGCTCAGGTCACCCTACCCGGTGGCCCCAACACTTCCTTTCTGACCCCATCTGCTGAAAACCTTCCTCTGGGCCTTCTGGCGCTCCTCCCTGCAACATTCTCCCTCTGCTTGCTGGGACTGAACTCTGTCTTCAGACTTCTCCCCTGGAGCCCCCCTCCTTCTTCTCCCCCAGACTGCTCTTACTGAGGTACATCACCATCTCTGTGTGGCTAATTCAGTGGCCAGTCCTAAGGCCTCATCTTTCTTTGCCCATCAGTGTTTGTCTTCCCTCTGCTGGCTCCTCCTCATCTCCTGGAGTGCCTTTTGCTTTGTGCCTGTGCCCAAGCCCCAAGCCAGACCCCTTGTCTGCTCCCCCTACCTGCCCCTCTACGGGTGGCTCACTGCATCTGCTGCTTCTCCCCAGCCCAGAAGGCTCCACACAGATGTCTAGGGATATCTCAGCCTCAACAGACACCCCAGAGGGGGCCTCTGCCTGGAAGAGCATTTCTGGAAGGGGAGACCATGGGTGCCAGAGTGGCAGCTTGGGCCACACCTACCTAGAACACTTTAAACAGGACCCCCTGCAGGATTTGGCTTTTTCTTCTCACCTGGCTATGCTTGGGGCGCTTGGGGCGCAGGTTTCTTCACTTGTATCTCTTCGTCCAGATCTACCCTTGCTTCTTGGCTGTCTCGTAAGCTCCAAAAGAGCTGGTGGAGCTAGGGGGAGAGCAGGGCCATGTTACCACCCAGGGCCCTGTCACACAGACAGGACCCAGCCATGGCTAGCAGCTGGGCACTAGGGTCTCCAAGGACTGAGAGGAGACCTGGTGGTTCAACTTCAACAAGAGACTGAAGGAACATGGACTGGGGAAAAGCGTGGCACTTAGGAACCCTGGATTTCAATTCTGGTTCTGGTACCATGTGCTTGTGTGGATTTGGCACAGAGTGACACAACCCACCTGGCCCTGTGCCCTTCAGCTGTACAGTAAGCGGTGGTAGGCAATGTGCTCAGGGCTCAGAGAGTCCAGGAACCTTGCCCTTCAGGGTGGGAGCAGCTGCCCATCCCCCCTGGTCTGCTTCTTTGGGTGGAGGAAGAGGCCCTCCGACCAGATGAGTGGACGGGGCAGACCAGAGAGCAGCTTTCCTTCCAGAATCTCTTCCTAGCTGTCAGAGTTGAGCGCTAACCCAGTCCAGAAGAGGCTTTACCTGGTTTACCTGGCCTGCCCTGAGCTGAGTTGCTCAAACTCAACAAGGCAGTTGCATATACATTAGGCAGCTCCCCTCCCTTCTGCTCTGTGATTTTGTTCCTTTTCTGAAAACTCACATGGAAAATTGGGGAAGTAACAAATCCAGCCAATTGTTGTTGCTTGTTTCTGAAGTGTCAACAAGTGAACATTTCCACCAAACCTATCCTGTAATAGATTTTGATCCATTATATTAGCCTCGTTGTTTTTGAATCCCAGCACCACCAAACCTAACATATGGCAGGGACATGAATGGGCTGGACAGGCCCCTCGCCAGGCAGCCCACTTTAAGACTTGTTTGGAGCCCCACCTCTCAGACTAAAACGTCAGAACTAAAATTCTGTTGTGCTAATGACAGAGACGGGGTTTAGCCTTTAATTGCTTCCTGATGATGCCATATGTATGCATTCACCTTCCCAACAACACTATCAGTCCCTGTGGAAGAGGTTGCTGGGTGTGCTGGAAGAGCTTGGCTTTGTGTGCAATCCCTGCTGTCCTGCCTCCTCTGGTAGGCGGTGAGGAGAGGGCCTGGCCCGCTGACACTGATCCAATTTTCCTGTTCATCTCTCCCTCCCCTCTGGCAGCTGCTTTCTGTACTCCAGAGCACCTGGCATACTGGGAGGCAGATAGGAAACACTCAACAAGTACTTGGTTGCCTGAGAAGTGGGCACAACCAAAAAGTTGAGAGGAAGAGAACAGGAGAAAAGAATGCAGACCATCTAAACAACTAAGACCCCAAGCAACAGGAAATCAAGTTCACCACCCACTGCCAGTTTTTCAAGGTGCTGGGACCAGGGAAGTCTCCCTGCTGTCACCGGGGCAGTGGGCATGCACATCCCAGACGATCCTGGCTGTCTTCCCCATGTGGTCCATCCCTTTCCCAACTGGGCTCTGTGCACAGGAGAGGAATGAATCAAACAGACACTACAGAGCAAGAAGTGTCGCCAGAGAGCAAGCTCAAGGTTGGGGGCGGGGGGTGGGGGACCTGGAGGTAGTCTTCCAAGTTTATGGCTTTTACCCAGATCCCAGGAAAAGCTGCAAGACAGGCATGTAGATCTCACAGACCCATCTCCCTACCGAGCTACCCCCTGAACTTTGGATGCTATGGGGCTTTCTGGCTTGGCCAAGTCCCTGTAGTGCGAAGCCTGCTGGTCATGCTTATGGAGGTGATGTAGTGGAGCCAGGTTGGGGCCCAGCCCTGCCTGGACAAGAGACTTAATTTCTCTGAGTCCAGACTTCCAACTGGGGTGACTGATCCCTGCCTCCTAGGAGGTTGGAATGGCCACGCAGGAGGAGGCTGAGAGTCACCTAGCCCTGAGCCAGCCACAGGCGCGGCCCATATTCCTGTCCCCTCCCCCTCCTGCTGGCTTAATTCCCTGAGGGTAGGTGGCAGGGGGCCTGCCCTGATTACATTAATTCATACTGAGGTTAGGGAACTTAACACTTCTAAGGAAAATTTGCATTTTAAAAGCCAAACTTCTCATTCTGAGTGAATACCTAAATGGTGGATTGTTGAAAAGCTTTTCAGTTTAGTTTTGTTTTTGAGGCAGGGCCTATTTCTGACCCATCCCCCACTCCCAGCCCCCAGCACTCCCCTTTCAAAAAGAATGCAGGAATTAAATCACTCTCTCCGAAACTAGTGGAGCCAAATTACTGCTCCTTGGGACGCTGGGACTGAAGGTTGACCCCAGAACATACTTGGGGCAGCACTTACATGTTTATCCGGAATCAGGTCTGTGAATAAGGAGATCCCCCAGAATGTGAAACGACTAATTACAAAGAGAATTACAGCAAAGTAGAGGTAGTGCTCACCGCAGATGATCAGGGGGGTCTGTAGGGGGATCCAGGGTCCGTAGGCAAACTTAGAGAACATTGGAGAAAAGCCAATCAGAAGTCCTCTGGTCAACCCCCTGAAGGCACCCTGTCAAAGGAGGAGCCCCAAGGGAGTCACCTGGAGGGAGATGGGTGGTGAGACATACCTTCAGCCTCACTTGCCCACTAGTTGAGTTCTGAAGTTAAACTCATCACAGCAAAGGCTTTAAATACCTTGTGGAAGGAAGCAGAATGTAAGCACCAGTGAGGAGGCCATACCTTCCTGTGCTGAACAAAGACCTGAGACACCTGCAGTCTAAGGTCAATCAGAAAACTTAAAAAACTTTGGAAACACTTCTATGTAAGATAATGAATAGGTATCTCAAACATTATGTGTCCAAAAGGACCCCAGTCTTCCCCCATGGCTGTGGGTGACACCTCTATCTCCCTGGTTGCTCAGGTTGAAAACCCAGGAGTCATCCCTGCCCCCTTTCTTTCCATTGGGCACTCCCACCAACCCTTTAGCAAATCTTATTGGCTCTGCCTCTTAAAATGTGTCAGCATCCCACTACCCTATGGCTACCACCCCAATCCTGAACTGCTATCTACTCCTACATAGTTGGCCTTCCTATCTGGCCTCTTGCTTGCCCACTGTCCCCACAGAAGCCAGAGGGACCTCTTCAAAGTATGTATTAGTGAGTGCTTTGCTTAAACTCTCCCAAAGCTTCTCATGGCCCACCGTCAGAGTCAAATCTCAATCCTGCCCCTCAGTTGACCTCACCTGGCTCTGCCACTATACCCTTGGCCATTCCACTTCAGCTACTGTGTGCAACCTTCCTCCTGCATGTTGAATCTGCCCATTTTGCTCTTGGCACAGGACTTTGTGCTTGCTTTTCTCTCTGGGTCTCTGCCTAGATCTTGGTATTGCTGGCTCATTGTTCAGGGTTCAGATTCAAGGTCATTTTCTTAGAAGTCTTCTCCTACCACCTTGGCTAAGGTCCTTGTATAGCCCTTGCCACCAGAGCCTGCCTTGTCACCCTCCACTACCCTTTTTAAACTTTTAAACAACACTGCATCACTGTCAGAAACCTTTCTCTGCTTATTGGGTATCATCTGTCTCCTCCAACCAGACTGTCTACTCTTTAAGAGTAAGGACTTCACCTTGGCTCTGGAGCTGTATCTGGAGCCTGACTTAGATGGGGATAGATGTCAGCGGAGACAGTATACGGTATATGGGCAAGTATAGATAGTATACGGTATATGGGTAAGCATCTTGGAGAAAGACCTAAAACCAAAAGCCAGGTGGGGAATCCACAGGAACCATTTATTGAAGGAGATGTGTAGAAAGGGAAGATCTAGAAACAGATGGGCAGCAAAAGCCAGATGAGCACACCATCTGAAGCAGAGTGGGAGAGAGGGCCTGGAGAAACTCTTTAGGTCAAAGATGGTACCAGCAATGTTCTTGTAACCTTGGACCAGGAGTAGCAGGGAATCGCTGACCAGATCCCCAGTTCTCCTTGGCAGTAGGCTCCAATAACTCAATGTTGTTGCCATTGATGGAAGGCAGATTCTCATGACAACCTGCCTCTCTTGCCCCTGCCCCTCCCAGCAGATCAGAGAGAAGCAGCTTGGGCATCTACAGAGCCTAGCCACCTTCCCCCCACATTCTTGGTGCTAAATTGAGTCTTGAACTGAGCAGAGCAGGGAGCACCAGCAGGTTGGTCTGGAGGACTGGATATCTGAGACGGATCTATAGGGAGCACCAGCCTGGTGGAAGAGGAAAAAGATATTCTTGGCAAAGTGAACAGTCTATGCAAGTGAAGGGAGGCCAGAGAAGGCACAGGGCAGTTAGGTAATCAGCACTACAGATGGTTAAGAATGGCTGGGGCCTGAGGGCTGTGCATGGAGAGGGCAAAGACCAAAAGTTAGGGGCCAAATCATGTAGCACCTCATACACAGTGCTCAGGAACTTGTACAAGGCCCAGTTACTCAGTGCTGTTAAGGGAAACAGGTTATGATTCAAAAAACAAATGAAAATATTCTGACAAATTATGCTTTCAAAGGCTTATGAATGGGATGCCTGGGTGGCTCAGTTTGTTAAGTGTCCAACTCTTGATTTCAGCTCAGGTCATGATCTTAGGGTTGTGAGATTGAACCCTGTGTAGGGTGCTGTGCTAAGTATGGGGCCTGTTTAAGATTCTCTCTCTCCCTCTCTCTGTGCCCCCTCCCCAAACCCCTTCCTCTCTCTCTAAAAAAAAAAGAAGTCTTATGGATAAAATGATTGAATCTTTAATTGGGATCTTTCATTTAAAAAAAATATTTATATTCATTCATTTATGAGACACACGGAGAGAAAACATGAGGGAGGGAGGGGCAGAGGGAGAGAGAGAATCTCAAACAGACTCCCTGCTGAGCAGGGAGCCCAATGCGGGACTCCATCCCGGGAAATTGAGATCATGACCCAAGCTGAAGGCAGACGTTTAATCTACAGAGCCACTCAGGCACCCTGGGATCTTTAGTTTCAAGTATGCTTAGAAGAGATGGTCTTCACTGCAGGAAAGGCAAAAGGAGTTCATGACTGTACATCTCCCTATGAGTATGAAATTTCTGAGTATGACACATCCATGTACAGAGGCAGCAGAATAATATTTTCTTACACCCAGATGTGTGTGAGGGAGAAGGATGCACACTGCATCATCTATGGCATAATTGAGTGGATTACACTGCAAAGGGAGGAAAACAAATCAGAGCTTGCCTTTTCCCTGCACTCATGAAGGAATTCAGACCAAATCTGCCCAGGAGGAAATAATTTCTTGAAAAGCAAATGATACAGTGGTGTGAACTCTTGAAGCATAAAAGACCCTTCTAGGGCAGCTCTTGCAACAACAACTATGATATGAAGGCAAGCCCTCACACTGTGTCATGCAGTGGCCCTGCCAACACCTACTTGTTCAGTGACCCTCTTGCAAAATAAGCAAGCAGGAAGATGGCAGCAATGGGTGGGGTCAGGTAACTCATAACTGCATGTGTGTATTCAAACATTTGCTCACTATATTCTGTTTGTATAACAGAGACCCAGATGATGGTGACAGTAAATAATATTATAACAAAAAACCTCTAAACTAAATCAATAGTCAATAGCAATTTGATAATCTTCCCTCCCTCCCCTGCCAATAAAATATCTATAAGCCATGCTATTAGCTCAACTATACTTAGGTTAAATTCAGATGCCCATTCATAAGTATGGGACAGAGGAGACAGCCACATAAGTCTTCAGATAAAAATCCTTTAAGTTCTGAACAAGTAAAACCAAGTGTCCATTTGTGTGTTCCTGGATCATGGATAGATTTTCACATTTGGAGGCTGTGTTTGGGCAGTTATGCTTAAAATTACATGGAAAAATATTAATTTCTTGAGGGTAACATGTTTTAAGGAATTTTAGACAGATTAGTACAGCACATGATTTTGAAGATTTCAACAAGTTCAGAAACTTATTTAAATTTTACTGAAAATTTTACAAAACTGAGTACAAGCTCCAAATGTTCATTGCTTTTGCTAAGTAAAAGATTTAAAATTATGTGTTCATATATAAAATTACACTAGACCAAATGTCATCCCAAAGATGAATAAATCTTAGTTCTGTGTCAACAAGGGCTTAAAAATTATTATTTAGAGTGAATGATAAGCTATAAAGGACTAATTCCTTGATAGTCAAAGAAGACACAGGATGTGAATTCCCACCTGAGTAATGATGGGATATTGGCCTGGGACTAACCCTCCCACAGATAACAATGACAAATTGTGGGCCAAATATAAAACAACAACACTGAAGGGAGCCAAAAGCAGACAGAAATGAAAGAGGATTTAATCCTTGAAAAGAATATAATCATATTGGGTGCTATCTACATTACCCGGCTTTTCTTCTGAGGGCCCTCCCTAGTCTACATGGCGTGGGTGGCTAGAAGTTAGGCATAGAGCCTCACTCTTACTAGGCAGAGGTGTTAGAAGATGGAGGTTGGGAATTTAGAGTGGTTGGAAATGTTGGGGGAAAAAATTCTAGAAAAGAGGGAGCCACAGAGCAAGGAGATCTAAGCTGTACATAAACTTTCCTTATGCCCTTGGCTGATCCCTGAACTATGCATGTTTGGGGAAAATAAGACCCTGGTGGTAGGAAAAAATAGTGTCAACCCAAAATTCTATACCCAGCAAAAGTATCCTTCAAAAATAAAGACAAAATAAAAACATTTTTGAATAACCAAAAACAGAGAACCTACCAGCAGACCTGAATTATAAGACATGCTGAAGAAAATTCTCCAGAGTGAAGAGAAATGACACATATTGGAAACTCGAACCTAAAAGTTGCAATGATGAGCACCAAAAAGATAAAATATATGGTAAATATAAAATGCTACATATCTTTTTACAGCAAAAATTATATTGTTATCACTGTATTATGGGGTTTATATGCACAAGGTATAAAATATGTGACAGCTATAACACAAAAGATGGAAGGAGAAAATATACTATTCTAAGGCATTTATGTTTTACATAGAATAATACAGTATTAACTCTAAGTAGAAAAAGATAAGTTAATGATGCCTATTATGATGCCTAGAGCAACCGAAATAAATTAAAATCAAATATTAAAAACAATTTCCAATCATATTGATGATATTAATACAAATGAATTTAACTCTTAAATTAAAAGGCAGAGATTGTCAGAGGAAAAAAAATCAAGATCCAACTATGACGTGGTCTACAAGGGACTCACTTTAAGTATATTTAAAGGTTAAAAGTAAAAGATATTACAAACACTAAACATAGGAAAGCCAGGGTGGGATACATTATTAACAAAATAAGCCTCAAGACAAGTACTATTATTAGAGACAAAAAGGGACATTTCATGGATAAAGGTGATATGGTACATATACAGGTACATATACATGTACATATGCATATACAGGTGATATGGTATATATACAATGGAATATTAGTCAGCCACAAAAAATGAAATCTTGCCATTTGCAACAACATGGATGGAACTAGAGGGTATTATGTTAAGTGAAGTAAGTCAATCAGAGAATGACAGTTATCATATGATCTCACTGATATGTGGAATTTAAGAAGCAAAGAGAGGATCATGGGGGAAGAGAGAAAAAAATAAAACAAGACAAAACTAGAGAAGGAGACAAACCATAAGAGACTCTTAATCATGGGAAACAAGCTGATGGGTGCTGAAGGGAGGGAAGTGGGAAGATGGGGAAATGGGTGATGGACATTAAGGAGGTCACATGATATAATATAATATAATGGGCACTGAGTGTTATTAAGACTTTTGAATCACTGACCTCTACCTCTGAAACCAATAATACATCATATGTTAATCAATTAAATTTAAATTAAAAATAAATTAATTTTAAAAAGGGACATTAAAAAAATAAATTAATTTTAAAAAGGGACATCAAAATAAATTTAATAAAAAATTTATTTAAGCCATATTAAGTTTAATTCTGATATGTGATCATAATTCTAGGTGAATCAAAAATTTATTTAAGCCATATTAAGAAAGCTACAGCTGATGCAAATGATGTGTGATTGTCAATCCACTGTCACGCTGACCACTTTTTTTCTTATAAAAGCTTTATTGTTTGGGGCATCTGGCTGGCTCAGTAGTTTAAGCAGCTGACTCTTGATTTTGGCTCAGGTCATGATCTCAGGGTTGTGGGATCGAAACCCACATCTGGCTCCCTGTTTGATGGGGAGTCTCCTTGAGATTCTTTCCCTCTGCCCCTCCCCCACTCACATGTGTTCTCTCTTTCTCAAATAAATAGATAAATAAATAAATCCTTAAAAAGGCTTTATTATTTTATCTTTCACAATCTGATATACAACAGATACAGATTTTGTGTATGCTGTGAGGTAAGAGTCAACATTCTTTTTTCCATGAATAGCCAAATAACCCAGGACCATTTATTGAAAATCCTTCTCCCCATCACTTTCCCTACTACATTATACTGAAATCTTTACCATAAGTCAGGTGACTATATACCTATGGGCCTTCTGTATTCTGTACTTTTTTCCTTTGATTTGTCTATATTTGTACCAAAACTATACTATCTAATTAGTATCACTTCACAATAGATATTGGTATCGCTTAACAAATCCTCCAGCTTTGTTCATCTTGAAAAACTGCTTTGGCTTTTCTTTCTTTTCTTTTCTTTTCTTTCCTTTCCTTTCCTTTCCTTTCCTTCTCCCCCCCCCCCACCTTTGGCTATTCTTTGCTCTTTGCATTTTCTCTCTTAATTTTAGAACTGGTTTGTCAATTTTTACACACACACAAAAAGCTACTGCAATTCTGACAGGGATTACTCTGAATATATAGAATAACATAGAGAGAACATCTTGTCAATACTGAAACTTCTAACTGATCGATATAGTATATTCCTTTATATACTTAGGTATATATACTTTCCTAAGTATATACTTACCTCTATACTTAGGTATATATTCCTTTATATACTTATGGTATATTCCTTTATATACTTAGGTCTCACTAATTTCTCTCAGCAATGCTTTGTAATTTTCAGCAATTTTCTCATTTTTGTGAGATTTATTCCTAGGTATCTGATATAGTTCAATGACATTATAAATGATAATATATAAAATATGATTGATTCTTGTGCTTTTACCTTGTAACAGTCTTGTTAAATTCACTTTTAAATTTTAACAGTTTGTCTACAAAGTCTTTTATGATAATTTTATTTCTATCCTCATGACATTTTTCTCCTTTTCGTACCTTTTGTGCAGAATAGCATCTCCAGCATAACGTTGAATAAAAGTGGTTATAGTGGACATATGTGTCTAGTTCCCAATCTCAGGGAAAATGTAAACATTAAGTATGATACATCTAGGCTTTTAAATATACATATATGTATATATATATATATACATATATGTATATTTAAAAGCTAGTATAAAGAAAATCTTTTAAATTTTCTAAGATTTAAGAAAATAAATAGGTATTAGACTTTCTAAATTCTAAATTCATCTGTTGTGGTGACTATATGATTTTCTTCTGTTTTTAGTTAATGTGGTCAAGTACATTGATTGATTTTTGAATAAAAATAAATCTATTCTTGCATTTCTGGAATAAGCTCCAGATGGTCAAGGTGTATTTTTCTTTTTCCATGTTGTTGGACCTGCTAATATTTTGTTTAAAATTTCTGCATCTATGTTTCTATTGGAATGGTATGTATTTTACCATGTTTTCTGTAAGCTTTCCTTAATCTTATTTTAAAGATGTCTCTTTTCAATGAAGTTTTAGGATACAAAATCAACATACAGTAGTGTACAAAATCAGTAATATTTCTGCACACTAACAGTGAGTCACCTGAAAAAGAAATAAAGAAAATAATTCTATTTACAATAGCATCAAAAATAATAAAATACTTAGGAATAAATTTAAAGAAGTAGGTGTAAGATTTCTACACTGAAAACTGTAACATTGTTGAAAGAAATTGAAAAAGACACAAATAGAAAGATATCTTGTGTTCATGGACTAGACAAATCAATATTATGAAAATGTCTATATTACCCAAAGCCATCTATGGATTCAATGCACTCCTTATCAAGATTCCAATGGCATTTTTTACAGACTTAGAAAAAATAATCTTAAAAATTGTTTGGAATGACAAAAGACTCCGAGTAGCCAAAGCAATCTTGAGGAAGAAAAACAAAGCTGGAGGTATCACACTTCTTGATTTCAAACTATATCACAAAGCTATAGTAATCAAAACAGTATGGCACTGGCATAAAAACAGATGCATAAACCAATAGAAAGAATTGTAAAGCCCAGAAATAAACCTATGCATATATAGTCAACTAATATCAGACAAGAGAGCCAAGAATACCCAATTAAGAAAAGACAGTCTCTTTAATAAATGGTTCTGGGAAAATAGGATATTCACAAGAAAAAGAATGAAACTAGACTCTTACCTTACACTACTTACAAAAATTAACTCAAAATGTATTGAAGACTTAAATATGAAATCTGAAATTATAAAACTCTTAGAAGAAAATATAGGGAATAAGCTCTTTGACATGGGTCTTGGTAATGAGTTTTTGGATATGACTCAAAAATCCCAAGCAACAAAAGCAAAAATAAACAAGTGGGACTACATCAAACTAAAAAGTTTCTGTGCAACAAAAGAAACAACGAAATGAAAAGGCAACCACAGAATGGGAGAAAATATTTGCAAACCACACATCTGATGAGGGGTTAATATCTAAAATATGTAAGGAACTCATATACAACTTAGGAGCAAAACAAAACAAAACAAAATACCAAATAATCCAATTAAAAACTGGGCAAAGATCTCAATAGACATTTTTCTGAAGAAGTTATTCAGTTGGCCCCTAGGTACATGAGATAGTGCTCAATGTTACTAATTGCCAGGGAAATGCAAATGAAAACCACAGTGGGCTATCATTTCATATTTGATAGCTATTACCCAAAAGGCAAGAGATAACAAATATTGAGTACTAATGAGGATGTAGAGGAACAGGATATACTGTTGATGGGAATGTAAATTGTTGCAGTCATTATGCAAAACAGTATAGAAGTTCCTCAAAATTTAAAAATAGAATTACCATATAATATAGCAACATTACTTTTGAGTATATTTGCAAAGGAAACAAAATCACTGTTATGAAAAGGTATCTGTAGCTCCAGGTTCACTCCAGCATTATTTACAATAGCCAAGCCATGGAAACAATTTAAGTGTCCACTGATGGATGTCTGGATAAATAAACTGTGATATGTATTTACTGTGGAATACTATTCAAGCACAAAAAAGAAAGAAATCCTGCCATTTGTGACAACATGGATGGACCTTGCTATCCATGGAGGGCATTATGCTAAGTAAAATCAATTAGACAGAGGAAGACAAATACTGTCTGATCTCACTTACATGTAGAATCTAAACAAACAAACTCCTAGAAACAGACAACAGATTGGAGGCTACCAGATGTGGAGAGGGAATGGAAGAAATGGATAAAGGAGGTTAAAAGGTACAAGCTTCCAATTTTAAGAAAAATAACTTCTGGGGATATAATGTACAGAATGGTAATTATAGTTAGCAACACTGTATTGTATATTTGGAAGTTGCTAAGATGGTCAATTTAAAAAATTCTTATCACAAGAAAAAAGTCTGTAACTATGTGTGGTGATGAATATTAACTAAACTTGTGGTGATCATTTCACAATGTATACATATATCAAAGTATTATGTTATACACCTTAAACTTAATATAATATTATATGTCAATTATATCTCAACAAAACTGGAGAAAAGATGTCTCTTCTAAGGAGGATATAGTTTTTTTTTTTCTGATAGTCTGATAATCTCAACATTTTAACTCAGGTGTTTAGTCTACTTACTATTCATGAAATTACTGATACAGTTGGGTTTATATGTACCATCCTATTATTTTTTTTTAGTTGACATATCTTTTATGTTCTTTTATATTTTATCCTTTTAATTTCTCGGGGGCTAATCAAATAGTTTACAAGTTATTCCATATTTTTCTTTAAGCAAGTTGTCAGTTAAACATTCTTGAACTATTCTTTTTTGCTCATTCTAGAGATGAGATTACATGCACCCTTGCTATATTATAGTCTGGTACAAGTTTTGTGTTTTACCACATCCGAAATTAAAGTTCCATTTCACCCCTGCTTATTTTCTCTGCTACTCTTGTTAGTATATTTTGCTTCCACATGTTATAAATCCCACAGACATTTTTCTTTTTGATATTTTCAACAGCTAATATGCGTTTATATTTCCCAGATATTTGCTCTTTCTGGTGCTCTTCATTCTTCTCTGAAGTTCAATTCTTTTATCTGGATTATTTTCCTTCAGCTGGAGAACTCCCTTCGGTATTTCTTATACTGAAAATCTAATGTAATAAATTCTCACAACTTGTGTTTATCTGAAAATGTGTTACTCCACCTTCATTTTAGAGAATATTTTTTGATGGGTATTGGATTCTATGTTGGCAGTATTCCCCTTAGCACTTGAAAGTGTAATTCCATTGTCTTTTGGCTTTTATAGTTTCTGTTAGAAATTCTGCTATCAGTCTCGTTGGTCCTCTCTTGAAGGTAGTGTGATTTATTTTCCTCTGGCTGCTCTACAGACTTTCTCTTTATCTTCAATTTTCAGCAGTTTCACCAAAATGTAGTCCATTTCGTTTGTATTTATCCTACTCATAATTTGTGAAATTCTTGAATCTCTGAATAACTATCCAACAGTTTTGGAAAATTCTTTGCCATTATCTTTTCAAAATTGTTTCTACCCAAATTGTTCCTCTCTTTCTTTGATCCCAGTGATACATATATATTATTTTTCTGATTGCATTCCACATATATCTTCTTTCTGTGTGTGTGTTTTGGTTTTGATATTGTCATTCCATCAGTGCCACTCCATTAATCATGTCGTCTGCTATATCCAATCTAGTTGTTAACCCATCCATTGAGTTCCTAATTTCAGATTATTTACTTTTCAATTCTAGAAAAACCGTTTCATTTTTATAAGTTTTAGTTATCTGGCAAAATTCTCAAATTTTTCATCTGTTTTGTACACTTCCCCCTCTGTTTTCTTATATATGTTAGTCATGCTTATTTTAAAGTCCTAGTCAGGGGGCGCCTGGGTGGCTCAGTGGGTTAAAGCCTCTGCCTTCGGCTCGGGTCATGGTCCCAGGGTCCTGGGATTGAGCCCTGCATTGGGCTCTCTGCTCAGCAGGGAACCTGCTTCCCCACCTCACCCCCCACCTCTCTGCCTGCCTCTCTGCCTACTTGTGATCTCTGTCTGTCAAATAAATAAATAAAATCTTTAAAAAAAAAGTCTTAGTCAGCTAACTTCATCTGTTGATCTTCTTATATATATTATTAGTATAAACATAGTGGTAAGGGAGGGCATTCTTGCCTCTTCCTTTCTAGCTCCTTCATTAGGCATGATGCTGGCTTTTAGGGTGATCTAGACATGTTTTACCATGTTGAAAGTTACCTATTTTATCAAATACTTTTTCATCATCTGGGAATAGATACACATGATTTTACTCTTTTGATCTATTAATATGGTGAATTATATTATCCATTTCCCAATATTGAATGATCTTATATTTCTGGAAGAAAGTCCCAGTTGGTAATGAGATATCATTCTTTTAGCATTCTTCTAATATATTGTTAGATGTGTGTCTAATATCTTATTTACAATTTTTACACTGATATATAAAAGTGACATTAGTCTTTAGTTGTAATTTTTGGTGCTATCTTTGTTAGGTTTGGCCACATCCATTTCTTGAGTTTCATAAAATGAATTTAAGTCTTCGTTTTTTCCCCCCATGTTGTAACAATTTAAATAAAACTGGTTCTGTTTCTTAAGATTTCTCAGAAAAGTGATTTTAAACTATGGAGTGCTAATCACATATAAAAACAAGCTCAAATGCAGGGGTTAGACAGATTAAATAAATGAACACTATGCACCTTGATATGAGATAAAAGAAGTGTTTCAGACATAAGGTAGACCAAGTTAAATGTGTGTGTTGCCAGATGTGGTCTGTGGGCAGCCAATGTGAAACCTTATGGAATAAAGACAGGAACCATGTTTTATACATATGCATTCACCACCCTATGCTAGCATGGTGCCATGTGGTATCATGGTTAACAGCATGGCCCTGACATGGACATGTTCTCCTACTTATACTATGTGATCTCAGTTAGACCAATTCTTCTCTAAGCCACTTCCCCCACATTGGTACAGTGAGAATAAGAACAGTGAAACCTACCTTTAAAGGTTGTCAGGAGGACTAAATGAGACAATGAGATAATTATGTAAATTTCCCTGCAAGGACTATTTTGGGGGGTACATTAAACTATGCTAGCATTTTTTTTTAAAAGATTTTATTTATTTGTTAGAGAGAGAGAGAGAGCACGTGGGAGCACAGGCAGACAGAGTGTCAGGCAGAGGCAGAGGGAGAAGCAGGCTCCCTGCAGAGCAAGGAGCCCAATGTGGGACTCGTTCCCAGGACCCTGGGATCATGACCTGAGCCGAAGGCAGCTGCTTAACCAACTGAGCCACCCAGGCGTCCCTATGCTAGCATTTTTTTAAATAATTGTGATTATTACTTGTTTTTTTCCCAAATGGAAACACGTTTCTTTGTGATTAAAAAAACAATACATCTTCATTGCAGAACTGCAGGAAGAAAGTACAATCATATTGTATTTAAACAAGATAATTCTATATACAGGATGATAGCCTAAATTTTTCACATAATTCTGGTGGGTATTGTTTTCATTAACAGCAGTAACTAGTGTGATTAGAGGAGTCCTTCACCTTCCTGTTACCATGAGCTCCTTTTCAGTGGCTATAGGCCGAATCTGGTTATAGATGTCCATTGTGAACAGGGCGCTGGCACAGTCGAAAATAGAAGTCAGGGAGGACATGAGAGAGGCCCAAAGTGCGGACAGCATCAAGCCTTGTATGCCTGGAAGAGAAGAGATGTTTCTTGGACCTCCAGCTTTCTGGCCATGCCAGGAGATGCCTCAGGCCTCCTAAGGCACTTTTCTACATACTACAAAAACATTCAAATTTTATTTGGAGTGGCATTCCATCTAAGACAGATTAAAACATTATATTTGTCCTTGCTTTGTGATGAGACTTACTAGTGTTCTGCTGTGTCTTTATGTAATAAGGAGAGCTGCTAGCTTTTGAGTGGTTACTTTGTGCCAGACTATTTTCTTGGGCGTTATCCTGTAAAATCCTCCCTACAGCCCTGTGAGATGGACACCACTGCTGCTCCACTTGTACAGATGAGAAGTCAGAGGCCCAGAGGAGGTTTGGAATGGAGGCAAGGGATGTGACTTTTTGTGCCTCAGTATCCTCATCTGTGAAGTGGGCATAAAGGTATCTACCACACAGGGCTGTTATTAAGATTAAGATAAATTAAGTAGACAGATTAACATAATGCCTAACAGAGATCAAGCACTCACGAAGTGTGAAGTATAACATAATAATCCAGTATTTTCACCTTTTGAAAGGCTGCCATACTGCAGGGACTTTGCTCCACAGAGAGATTTCTATGTATTGATGGTTGAGGCTGGAGGGTAACTGGGGCCTAAGCTGGAGGCCTACCATAGCAAGGCCCCCACTGTATTCAGTGGGCTACTTGACCAGGCAAAGCCTGGTGTCCTTACAGCTACTTCCTTTCAAGTACTCCACTGCCTACCCTCACTCGAAGTCCTGGGTACTCAAGGACAGACTTAGCTGCAGAACGTGGACAACTTCCTTTCTGAACTGTGGGGATGGTCAGTATTACCCTTAGTCAGATTCCCGTCTCTATTGGATTTTTGTGGAAATATCTCAATTTTGATCTCTAGAGCTCCTATCACTCTTCAGAGCTACTGTGTGATTTTTAAAAAAATGGCACTATTTGTTTGGCCTTTTTTCTGGGATTTGGGGAGACAGCTGAGATGAATTCATGGGCTCACTGCAGTGAAAGCCATCTCCCTGGTGGTGAGCTGCCCGTCTCTCTAGTCCCCCCACTGGACCTGAGCTCTGTGAGAGCAGGACTAGGTCTTGTCATCTCTGTGTTCTCATGGCTTAGGACCATGCCTAGCACAGACTGGAGCCCTCCTGCGGAATGAAAGAGCGAAGGCACGAGCTAAGCTGGTGAAGTGAACAACGTAAATCGTGGGCATAGGCTGTGCCTCTGAGAGCGTGTGCACCTTGTGTGAGTGTGTGAGAAATGAAGAGGGAGGAGGCCTGTCTCCTTCCCTCAGGGCAAGCGAGACTCCCTTTACATCACTGATATCCCTCTTACTTCACAGTCAACATTTCTACCAAGAAAGATGGGCTGCCTGGTAGATAAGCCATCTTCGGCTCCTTTTCTCCTAACCATCCACTTAAAGACCGAGGGCACATAGGCTCCAATAGGAAAACAGATCATGGGGGTCCATCTCTTACCTTCGGGCAGCAGCTCTACCACCAGCACTGGGTAGGTGATGGAGCTGCACCCAGTTCTGATGCCACAGTACTTCTCACATAATGAAGGTACAACAACACATGCCACTATCTGTAAGAGGTCACAGTCACACCAATGTGTCAGCCTTAGAGCTCTAAAATCTGAGGGAAGCGAAAGGGAAGCAAACTAGGTAATTCTATATGTATGTCAGATTCTTGATCTACTGGTGACTTCTCCAGTTCATGATCTTACATTCCTTGGGATCTTGGGGCTGGGAATTAGGTGTCTAGGAGCCAGATGAAACAGTGCTTCTACTAACGGACTGCTTGACTCCAATGTTAATGTGACCTAGACAAGACTTTCAGGGACGGCCACTAGGTGTCAGGAAGGCAGACGGATTATTCATCCACCTATTAATCCATGAGCCACTCCAAACCTTACTTGCTTAGTCTTCATAGGGGTGTTATTTCGGAGTGTTTGGAAGAAATTCTGGACAAAGGGATATAAAGGGAGTGAATGTGATGTCCTTCAGGAGCTTAAATTAGGGATATAAAGTTACCATCTGAGATAAAAACCCCAAACGACAAAGCAATTTAGATGACGAAGAAGCAGGGTATTGTCCTGGTTTATGGGTAGAGCTATTTGACTGGAGATGGCTTTCCAGTTTAAGCACTGGTTACCAAACATCTTGAGGAAGACTAAAAACTCAGGGGCAGCTGCATGCATTTACATCTGCCCACGCTCCTTGTAACAGAACCTCTGTGACACTCAGCATAGTATAAGAAGGGCCCAGGAACCAGGCCTGGCTATTCTGGAAATTCCTTCTCCTTGGCCGCAATAACTGGTCCTTATCACTCAAGTGAGTTCACTGAGACTCATCTGGGATTTTTGCTGGAACAATTGGGGAAAGAAACACTTGGTGGGAGTTGTTGAGTTGGTGGGATAGAAGCCTGGTGCTGTTGGCAACCACCTTGCCACCAGATGGCCTAAGGGTAACACTTGCTCAGAAGGAAGAGGAGCTAAAAATGTACATATTATGTTCTACCAAGAACTCCAACTAATACAGTGGCTACACAGAAAACCAGATTTTGAGAATCACACCTTGGCAGCTGGCAGTGTCTGGCCCCCAGCTCTGGCCAGGGGAGAGACTCAGAATCTAGGGCCAAGAGCATTTGGGTTATTGGAAAACCATACTCTTCCAGGAACATGGACAGGTGCCAAGCTTCCATGATAAATGGCTCCCTGGTTTTACACACCTGGCATGTGCTAATGGATATGTGAATCTGGCCATTTCTGAGGGCTAAAGACAAGTGACTCCAGGTTCTTCTCACCCTAAGGGCTCCCCATCAATGTGTTCCATCAACTCTGTTCACTCCTTGGTCAGAAGGCTGGGGAGAGTCTGGGTTCTGGAAGCCCACTCTAGCTAGAGAGAGAGGCCATTCCCTCATCTTTTTTCTACTTCCCTTAGCAGCTTTCTATCTAGAGTCCAAGATACATGTGATTCTGCTGAGTCTTCTTCCTCAGTGAGTAGGGAAATCTGTGCTGGGAAGTGGGGTAGGGTGGGGTGGGGAGGCAGGTTTGCAAAGCCCAGGGCACTCTGAGTGTCCTAGAGAGCACAATAGTGTATTTCCTAACCTACAAGGTAGCACTACCTATGAGATCCCAAAATGTCACCTGGCAGCCAAAGACCAAATCTGGGAATGTTGAAACAAAGCCTTTTTCTCTGTTAAAGCTGGAAGGGAATTAGGATTAAAAAAAAAAAAAAAAAAAAAAAAAGAGGGGCGCCCGGGTGTCTCAGCGGGTTAAAGCCTCTGCCTTCGGCTCAGGTCCTGATCCCAGGGTCCTGGGATTGAGCCCCGCATCAGGCTCTCTGCTCAGTGGGGAGCCTGCTTCCCTTCCTCTCTCTGCCTGCCTTTCTGCCTGCTTGTGAGCTGTCAAATAAATAAATAAATCTTAAAAAAAAAAAAAGAAGAGGAATGTCTTGGGGAAGACTGAAGGATGAATTAGACTTAGAGAAGTCTCCTACATGTTACTTAGCAATAATTTGTGGTTTGCATTCTATCTGGCCTTTTCAAAGCTTAGCCACAGAAGACTCCCATGGAAGCCCCTGCTTTGTCCCAGTGGCTGCACGTATCAGAAAAAGCACTCCATGTAGGTTTAATGAATAAACAAACTGGATACCCTGAGAGATAGTACAGATAGTAAAACTAGGTTGAAATGGGAATGAGAGACATCCACAGAGTTATGATAGCTCATTAAGAGAAACAGAGATGTTTTGATAGCATTTATGGGAAAGAACATGGACCTGAATCAGACCCACTTTGGGGGTTTACATTGAGCTCCCCCTTTGACATTCCTCATCTGTTCACTGAGGCTACAAAAGCCTCACGATCTGAGCCAGCATTGACAGCATCTATCAGGTTCCCAGTACAGAGCCTGCCACACAGGCATGTGTGTCATGGTGATGCACATGATTCAGGAGGAGCAAGTGAGCCTTCCTGCAGATTGTGCCTCCAAACCCTGGCCAGGACTGAGCTCTGGCTGCGTGGAGCCTTGGTTGGCTCTTCCCTATCTGAACTTCTCTCATGGAATTTCCCTCTTGCCACCTCCAACCATGGTTTCTGCCAGACTTTTGCTCAGCTGCACTCTTAATTGGAACTCTTTAGCTCCCTAAAAGACAATTGGGGCATCTCACTCCCCATATTGTGGGAGGCCTGATGACCCCAAATACTCTCTAGGTCTCTTCAGGAAAGAGAAGGTGATCAGCGTGAACACATCAGCATTAGGGATTTACCTGGGAGTAAGACACGGCTGATCACTCCCGGCATCACTATGCTGAACATGGGCAGCAGCTTCAGACACCCACAAGGGACTCAGCCGCCTTTCACGTGAGACATGTTCTTCCCTGCCAGGCATCGCTGGACAAAAATCTGCCAAGGAGGGGCACCTGGGTGGCTCAGTGGGTTAAAGCCTCTGCTTTAGGCTCAGGTCATCATCCCAGGGTCCTGGGATCGAGCCCCGCATTGGGCTCTCTGCTCAGCCGGAGGCCTGCTTCCCTTCCTCCTCTCTCTCTCTGCCTGCCTCTCTGCCTACTTGTGATCTCTGTCTGTCAAATAAATAAATAAAGTCTTTAAAAAAAAATCTGCCAGGGAAACACAGAGGGGTGAGAGAGGGGATGATGGCTCTAGCAGAACGTTTCAAGCCTGGGCCACCTCAGTGTCGCAGAGAGGACAATTGTGACCTGCTGCAGTGGCAGGATGTGCCCTCTGGTGGGTTTTTGCTGAGCTGCTCACCCCAATCATCCAGGCATCTCCAGGGCATCCAGGGCCAGAGGAGGTTCACGTGACCAATGAGCATGTTTTGCTCAGTGCACAGTTGCCTGAAGGGACAGGAATGGTGTGCGCGTGACCTTGGCCTCATTGTCAGCACTGCACACCAATTATGGAGGCACAGTGCTTACAAGCTGTCCCCTGGCAAGGATGAGACTCCCTTCTAGAGGCCACAGACTGCCCCTGGCAGTTAGAAGGAAGAGGCCCCTCGTGACATCAAAGCAAAAGTGGGTCCCCAGCATCAAAAGGGTTCTCAGAACTGGGGCCGACTTCATTCATCTAAATTGCAATGAACTAGTATAGACCTTGTAAGTGCAAAAATCTCCTAGGAGATGTTTCACGACCCATTTCATGGTGCTCTTGCCATAAGAAGCAGTGTGCACTCAGGCTGAACTGAATGGTACAGCTGGCAGGTGGAGAAGCATTTAAGAAAGTGCATAAAGACATGGTCCAGTGAATCACAACAATGCAGTATTATATATGTACTGAAAGTATGTTTCTGCAGAACATTAGATAATGGAAAAAATGCTCACAGTGTGATGGTAACTAAGAAGCATACAGGATACAGCAGCAGCATATACACTGTGACTCTACACTGAGAAAAAAAGTGTGCAGGAATTAACTGACATGGTAATAGTGATTCATGATAGCGTGGTGAAATTAACAGGCAGTACTGTCATTTTCCTCTTTAGGTTGTCTTTATTTTCCAAATGCATTATTTCAATACCAGGAGGAAGAACCCCAAAGTGGTCCTCTTCAACCAATAGGTACTGCTTCTTGGGAGGTCCACTGGCATCCTGTTGCTAACGTCTCAATGTATGTGGGCTTCTGTGGAGCAGGTGGGGGTGGGCAGCCAGGCTGCACTTCCTGGTCTTTGCTTCATCCCATGCACATAAGAAGGGGTCTCTCAAAGGAGGGGATGAAGGAGTAGGGCAAGGGCAGAAATTCGACTCTCGTTCTGAGGGAAGGGTGATTATAAAGGCAGTGCAGAAATCCCATGTAGAAAGCCCTAAGCATTTTTGTTTAGTGTCATATATTACAAAGTGGGGCAAGGAGAGGATTATCATTTAAAAATGATAGTGGGCCAAAGTTAACAATTTTCCTTCCATCAGTTTGTTTGCCTCTCTTTTAACATTTTTTCTTAATTTCAAATTTTCTTTATGAGTTTGAAGGTATATATTCTACTTCTGTTTTTTTTAAAAGATTTTATTTATTTTTTTTGACACAGAAAGAGAGAGAGAGAGAGAGTGAGAGATCACAAGTAGGCAGAGAGGCAGGCAGAGAGAGAGGGGGAAGCAGGCTCCCCACCAAGCAGAGAGCCTGATGTGGGGCTCGATCCCAGGACCCTGGCGCCCCAAGAATGGTCATCTTAAAGCAAGAACTGAAGAAACTATTGAAAGCACAAAACTGGAATGTGTGAAAGAGAAACAAAATGACACAGAAGGGAGAATCAGGATTAAAATTTATTTCATCGGAGTTCCAAAAGAAAAGGAGAGAGAAGCAATATTTTAAGAGAAAGTGGCTGAGAATTTTTACAATTGCTGAAAGAGCAGGAAGCCTCAGACTCCAGAATCACGTGAATCAAGCATAGGTAATTTACAAATCCACACAAAGAAATGTAATGAAATCATAATGAAAGTCCAGAACATGGAAGACAAGGAGAAGAATTTGAAGGGCACCTGAGGGGAAAGATTTCTAATAAAAAGAAGACAGTTATACCAACAACAAATTTCTCAGCTTCACCGATGTAACCCAAAGGTAGAGGTGTAAAATTTTCAAAGTCTTTAAGGAAAATGTCACTTCTAAAGTACATGCCCAGCTAAGGTATTATTCATGACCAAGGGCAAAATCAAGACATAACCTTCCCTAAAGAAGGACTGAAAGATGTACATAAAGAAAAAGGAAATACTCATGAGCAAGAAGGAATAGTTAGCAAAGATATTAATAGGTACATGAGCAAATGAGCTGAAAAATAAGAATCACAAATACAAGAAGTGAAAAACAGGACAAAACTAAAATAGTATACCACTATTTGGAGTTAAATCTGTCTGTGGGCTCTAAATTGTTCAGAAGGGTGGAGATGTTGATTTACTTTAGACTTGAAATTGTATCTATGTAAAAATTTTAAGGGTCATTATTAAAAACAGAAGTAGTCGGGTGCTTAGGTGGCTCAGTTGGTTAAGTGTCCAACTCTTGATTTTACCTCAGGTCATGATCTCAGGGTCATGAGATCTAGCCCCGCATTCAGTTCCAAGTTCAGCACAGAGTCTGCTTGAGATTCTCTCTCTCCCTCCCCTGCCTCAACTAAATAAATCTTAAAAAAAGAAACAAAACACAGGGGTGCCTGGGTGGCTCAGTGGGTTAAAGCCTCTGCCTTCGGCTCAGGTCATGATCTCAGAGTCCTGGGATCGAGCCCCACGTCGGGCTCTCTGCTCAGCAGGGAGCCTGCTTCCTCCTCTCTCTCTGCCTGCCTCTGCCTACTTGTAATCTCTGTCTGTCAAATAAATAAATAAAATCTTAAAAAAAAAAAGATGACCATTCTTTCCTTCAGCTGTGCTTAATCTGCTATTTTTTAAAAAAAGTTTATTTACTTATTTAAGTAGTCTCTACATACCCAAAGTGGGGTTCAAACACATGATGGAGATCAAGACTCATGTGCTCCTCTCACAAAGCCAGTCAGGCGTGCCTTTAATATGCTATTTTAACAGTTACAAATTTTCACATTTCAATGAGCAGATTTTTCATTTTTAGAAGTTTGAGTTTTCATATCTGACTGTTTTTGATAGAATGGTGTTAAGGTTTTCAGTTCCATTTTTATTTCTTTATTTTTAAAAAGATTTTATTTTTCAGAGATATAGAGAAAGAGAGAATGGCAGGGAGAGGGAGAAGCAGTCTTCCCACTGAGCAAGGAGCCCAATGTGGGACTTGATCCCAAGACCTTGGGATCATGATCTGAACCAAAGGCACATGCTTAACTGACTGAGCCACCCAGACATCCCTTTTATTTCTTTATACATACTTTTTAAAAAGTTATGGTATCTAATACCTCAGTTTTCTGAAATTTGGGATACTAATTCTGCTGTTTCTTGCTCAAGGTAGTTTGATTCTTCTATATTTTCTAATTTTGTTTTAGGGGCTCATGTTGTGCAGGCATTTATGTATGGGAATGCTGCAAGACCTTGGTTTAGGGTGCATCCTTCCAGGGAAAATCTGCCATTACTCTTGCCAGGTTGGTATGTAACAAATTTTGGATGAGTTTATGTTCATTTCTTCCCATGGGCTTTCCCTGATAATACAGGGAATTAAGTTAAAGTTTTTTTTTTTTTTTAAGATTTTATTTTATTTATTTGACAGACAGAGATCACAAGTAGACAGAGAGGCAGGCAGAGAGAGAGGAAGGGAAGCAGGCTCCCTGCTTCACAGAGAGCCCGATGTGGGGCTCGATCCCAGGACCCTGGGATCATGACCTGAGCTGAAGGCAGAGGCTTTAACCCGCTGAGCCACCCAGGCGCCCCTTAAGTTAAAGTTTTAATGAAAACCCCAAATGTATAGGAAGGCCAACCTGCCCTTGTGAATCCTTAGGGGAGACTTCTTTCCTTCTCCTGGGACTCGGGTTGGCGTATTTTGTTTCTCTTTGCTGGTGGGCAGCTATTTTCCTGGTCTATCTTTTCACTGATGGTACAGCCTTCGCTCTTCACTACTCATGAACTCAAGGCCTTTCTCCTGTTCTCACCTGGCCAGTTAAATCTAAGCCTTGGAAATCCTGGCTTGGTAAATGCTGTCAGGGAACCATCAGTGTATCTGTCAGCTTAACTCTCTTGAGTTCAGTTCTCCTTGGTTTTTCAGTCCCCAGGGATTTTCTTCCTTCTTATGAGCTTTGCTATGACTATAAAAAGACGTTTGTTATATTTTACCCAGTATAGAAAACTTTGTTTTTGGAGGTAATTTAGGAAATCTAGTTTACCCATTGTCAGATGTGGAAGGTCAGGGGCAACTTTTAAAGTTGTAGAAGAAACTGAAAAGAAAAATGTAGAAAGATTTTTCTTATCTTCTAGGTAAAGAAGCACCAGTAAACATAATAAATAGACAAGAATACAAATTAAAAAAACCCAGAACTACATTATAGAGAATACCCACGTATTCATCTAGCTCCTATGACATCTAGCTCCTATGACAGCATAATATTCCACAGTATTACTGCCCCTCCTGCCATTTCATCTACCCATGTTGGAGTAACCAGCACAATCAATGATCACATGGTGATCAATGCCTCATATATAATCCCTCATGAAATTGCATGAGGATATTTTAGGTAGCTTCTGAGGAACACCACTGCTAGCTCAGAGTACAGTATAATTACTCTTATCAAATACTGCTGGATTACCTTCCAGAATAGATTGCACTAGTCTATACTTCCACCAGGAGTTCACAAAGGTTCTTAAACGTTTGGTCTCTCCAGCACTTGGCATTACCAGTCTTTCTAATTTTTGCCAGTTTCCTTGTGGTTTTGAGTTGCACTTCCCTCATAACTCCGGTTATATGCTGGTTTTATGCTTGTCTGAATTTCCTTATTTATAAATTGCCTATCATGATCTTTTACCCACATCTCTACTGGACTCCTTTTTTCTTGTGGCTTTGCTATTAGTCTCTTGTTCATAATAAACATTTCTAATAATCTCTAATCTGTCATCTGTCAACTTTTTCCATGGTACTTTGTTAAAAAGTACTTATATGTAATGTGATCAAATCAATATCATTTGTACTCTCCCCGCTCTGTCTCAAAAATATTCCGTCATCCTCCCTTAAAAATGTCTAGCTTTTCTTTCCACATTTAAGTCTTTAACCCACCCAAAGTCCACCTTTGTACTAAGTATTAGGTGGGGGTGAAGACTTGTTACTCCAAATAGTCCCTTGGTTTTCTAACATCATCAAAGGGTATGTGTCTCCCCCATTGATTTCTGAAGCCTGTTGGATACATATTAAATTTCTATAAGTACAAGAATCTGCCTGACCTCTTTATTTTTTTCCACTAGTCTATGTATCTATTCTTGGATGTTTCAAACTGTTTTTATTGTTGCTACTTTGTAGATGTTTAAAATCTGGTTTGGCAAGTTCTTCCCCTTTATTCTTCAGCTTCAAACTCAGGCTAGCAATTTGTAGCATTTTATTCTTCCAGTATCTGGGAACTTCTAAGTAAAACAAGAATTGATATACTTTTTCTTCTTCACTTATTTGGCAGATTTTTAAAAAGTCTTGAAACATCAATTATTGGCTGAAAAGTTAGGGAACACATATTCTCACATATATTGCTGAGAATACAAGTTAATACAGCCACTTTGGAGAGGAATTTGGGATATGCCTCAATAAGCTGGGTTTATTCCAGGAATGCAAGATTGAGTTAACATTCAAAACAATTCACTGTGTTAACAGAATAAAGGAGAAAAATAATATAATCTTTTCAGTAGAAATGGAAAAAACACTTGCTACAATTCAAAACCTGTTCATGATAAACAATTGTAGCAAACTAGGAATAGAAGAGAATTTGTTAGTCTTGCAAAGAGTATCTATAAAACACTGACAGCAAATAATTTATCTAATGGTAAAATATCCAAAGCTTTCCCTCTAAGTTGGAAGTAAGACAAGGATGCCTGTAGTCTCTTCTACTACTCTGTCTTCTACTCAGTACTGCCCTAATGGTCCTGGCCAATGTAATAAGGCAAGGAAAATAAACAAAAGCTGTTTGGAAAGCAAGGGAACAAAAAGGTAACTTCTTGACTTGGATGCTGGTTACCAGAGTGTGTTCACTTAGCGATATTTCATCTAGTTACATATTTTGTCTTGTGTACTTCTCAATAAAGTTTATTAAAAGTAGAAAACCAAAAATATGTAGTAGATCTCTATTCAAAGACATAGAAATTTGCCCTAGATATAGTACCAGTGGTGGAAAACAGTCTGCAAAATTTTGTTTTGATTCTACCTATCCATCTCATAGATTAAAAAATGATTGTATATATGAAGAATATCTCTGGAAGGATATGTACAAAACTATAACACTGGTTGCCTCTGGGGAGATGAACTGAGGAACTGAGGGCAACAAGTATTTCACCATGTACATTTCTATTTGTTTACCTGTGTGAGTTTGTTGAAATGTCTATCCTGCCCCGAGCAATGTATACTTTCAATGCCATCACTATTAAAATACCATTGGCATTTTTCAAAGAGCTAGAACAAACAATCCTAAAATTTGTACAGAAACAGAAAAGACCCCAAATCACCAAGGGAATGATGAAAAAGAAAAACAAAGCTGGGAGCATCATGTTGCCTGATTTGAAGCTATATTACAATGCTGTGATCACCAAGACAGCATTGTATTGGCATAAAAACAGACACATAGATCAGTGGAACAGAATAGAGACTCCAGAAATGGACCCTCAACTTTATGGTCAACTAATCTTTGATAAATCAGGAAAATAATATCCAATGGAGAAAAGACAGTCTTTTCAATAAGTGGTACTGGGAAAATTGGGCAGCTACGTATAGAAGAATGAAACTGGACCATTCCTCTACATTCTACACAAAGATAAACTCCAAATGGATGAAAGACCTCAATGTGAGACAGGAATCCATCAAAATCCTAGAGGAGAACATAGGCAGTAACCTCTTAGACATCAGTCACAGTAACGTCCTTCAAGACACGCCTCCAAAGGCAAGTAAAAGAAAAGCAAAAATGAACTTTTTGGACCTCATCAAGATAAAAAGTTTCTGCAGAGCAAAGGAAACAGTCAACAAAACTAAGGGGAAGCCCATGGAATGGGAGAAGATATTTGTAAATGACATTACAGATGAAGGGCCAATATCTAAGATCTATAAAGAACTTCGCAAATGCAACTCTCAAACACACACACACACACACACACACACACACACACACACACACACACTTAAATTAAATAAAAAAAAATCTGGATAGCTGTTACTCCCCCGCCCCCCAAAAAAAGATCCAGTCAAAAAATGAGCAGAAAACATGAACAGACACTTCTCCAAAGAAGACATACAGATGGGTAACAGACACACGAAAAAATGCTCAACATCCCTAGCCATCAGAGAAATTCAAATCAAAACCACAATGAGCTACAACCTCACACCAGTTAGAATGGCAAAAATTAACAAAACAGGAACAACAAATGTTGGCGAGGATGTGGAGAAAGGGGAACCCTCTTACACTGTTGGTGGGAATGCAAGCTGGTACAACCACTCTGGAAAACAGTATGGAAGTTCCTCAAGATGTGAAGAATAGAGGTACCCTACAACCTAGTAATTGCACTACTAGGTATTTATCCCAAGGATACAGATGTAGTGAAAAGAAGGGGCACATGTACTCCAATGTTCATAGCAGCAATGTTCACAATAACTAAACTGTGGAAGGAGCCAAGATGCCCTTCAACAGATCAATGGATAAAGAAGATGTGGTACATATATATAATGGAATATTATTCAGCCATCAGAAAAGATGAATACCCACCATTTGTACTGACATGGATCAAACTGGAGAGGATTATGCTAAGTGAAGTAAGTCAAGCAGAGAAAGACAATTATCATATGGTTTCATTCATATATGGAACATAAGCAATAGTTTGGAGGACCATAAGGAGGGAAATTCGAAGGTGGAGAAATCAGAGAGGGAGACGAACCATGAGAGCCTATGGACCCCAGGAAACAAACTGAGGGTTTCAGAGGGGAGGGGAGTGGGGGGAGGGGGTAACAGGGTGATGGGTATTAAGGAGGGCACATGCTGGGATGAGCATTGGGTGTTATACATAACTAATGAATCATTAAACACTACATCAAAAACTAATGATGTACTAAACAGTGGCTAACTGAACATAATAAAAAATAAAAAATCATAATTGTATATACATGGGGTCTCATGGTGACTAGTTTGAACAACACTCATTTGAATATATAAATTCTTGCATATTTTTAAAAGAAAACAATTATTCCAATACTTTAAAATAGTTTACTTACCAGAAGAACTAATATGAATGCCCCAATTTTAAAAATCCCATTACATTTCTCAGAAAATGTCAGTCTGTTCGGGCTGCTATAACAAAATACCATAGATTGAGTGATTTATAAACTATATATTTGCTTCCCACCATTCCAGAGGCTAGGAAGCCTGAGATCAAGTGCTGGCTGATTGGGTGTCTAGTGAGAATCTCCTTCTTGGCTCACAGATGGCCATCTTCTTAATGTGTCCTCAAATGATAGAAAAGTGAGGGGGTTCTCTAGGGTCTCTTTTATAAGAATATTAATGCCATTCATGAGTGCTCTGCCCTCAAGACTGAATCACTTCCCAAAGGTACCACCTCCCATCACAATTGGGAGTTAGGATTTCAACATATGAATTTTTGTTGGGGGGAGACAAATATTCAGTCTGTAACAGTGAAGAATATATAGATATTTAGAGATATAATTGCTAACATTAAATGAAATATTCCACCTGCTCTTAAAGCTTAACTGGATGTAATTTTCAACTATTGGGGTGAACTTGGCTGGTTTAAAAAATGTTGATATTTAATACTCGTACACAATTAAATACAATGGCTTAGTGTGTTTTATAGTTTAGACAGTTTTGTCACTCAAATTAGTTGTTGCTTCCCAGCTCATTAAAAAATTCCTTGGCTCATGCCTGACATGTATTTTGTGTTCCAGCAATAAGGCATTTAGTACCCTTGATGGCATACTAATGCTTACTAAATGGTAAGACTGAGGATTATGTGACTCTGATTCTATCATTTCTGATTCAGTGGGGCTCCACAATATGCTCTATGGAGCCATAGTTCTTCAACCATATTCACATATCATTTCAATAATTTTTCAATACCCAAGCCAAGAGTTTTCCCTTCTAGATTTATGTAAGACCAATCTCTGACCCACGGTGCAGTGCGTAACACCAACCTCACTAAGGTCATTATCTCAGCCTAGTGGAAGGAAACTTCCATAGTAAGGTGAGTGTACCTGCCATTATAGATACTATATTATATTAGATCACCTGTTGAGCTTTGGTGCTTAGAGACCAGCTATGAGTTCTGCTCTTGGTGTGTCTCATGAGCAAGTTACTTAACTGAGTAACTCCTTTTCCTCATCTGTAGAATGGGGATAACAACAGCAGTTATGCATCATGGTGGCTGTGGTGATTAAATGAGGCAATACCTAGTAGTACCTGATACTTGATTTGTATTAGCCATCATTTTCATACTTAAGACTTAATAAGCACCTATCATGTGCCTCAGACTGCACATTATGTGCAGGACACAATGGTTTTGGTTTTTAAGAAGTTTTAGAGCTGGGAGGTATGATTTCTTATGTGACACAATCAATGAAGAATCAGGATATGTATCACAGAATATTAAGTGGTATGTGGTAGTGATGTGAGTCCACAGGAAAAAAGACACGTGGATGGAATAATCATAGAATCACAGCTTCTGGGGGGAGGTGGGGTGGATCTTCTGTTGACATTGATGGGTGGATTTAACCACATGGACGAAATAGTGAGGGGGTTCTATCTAGAGGGGAAGAGCATGGACAGAGGCATAGAGGTGGGGGGTGAGTGTGTTGGGCCACTTGACATTGTCCCAAAGCACTAGAGTTTGTCATTGCCACTCCTGTTTCTTGACTCTTTGACTCTTCGGTCTTCTGAAGTAAGCAGATGTTCCTGCCCACTTCCCGCCCCCAACTTCTTGGATGATCTGAGACAATGCTCTTGGGTTCTGAGGGCTTCAGTCTCCTTGTCTGTGAGATGAAGGTGCTGAAGTGGCCCTAGGTGACAATCAGATTCAAAGATTCCACTTATGGTGCCCAGTTTTCCAAGGTTAACTTACCAAAGCGCATTAATATGATTGATTCCAGGACCATAACAACAGCATGTAAGGTATCAGTAAACCACAGCTGCAAAACCACCTGAATAGGTAGAAGAAAGAGAAACAAAATCCACATTTGAGACTCTCTGCTGAAAGTCATTTCTGTGTCTCTATTCTACAGTGTTGCTTCCTCCCAGATTGCTCCATTCATACCTTCTGTACCTTTAAGTCAGTAGGTCTTATGATACAATGTTTAGTCTTTGTACAGCCTGTTTTCTCTCTTTAATACCTCTCATGATCTTTTGCTGGATTCTTATCTTGCCCTTCTATGTCCCAATTTCCCTTTACATTCTCCTTTTTGGATGAATGAAAAGCTGGTAGTTTTCCTAAGGAAAAAAAGTACATCTTTAATCACAAAATCTCAGTTTGGAAGCAACAGTTAGCAGCATCCCTGGCTTCTGCCTGCTAGAAACCAATAGAAACCACCCCCCCCCTTCCCAGTTGTGAAAATTGAAAATGTCTCCAGACATTACCAAATGTCCCCTGGGAAGAAGCCCCCAACTTCCATTCCCTTGTGCATTGACAACCATTGACTGAGTACATTCCATTCCCAGCCTGTTTCTTCCCACTCAGATAGTGGTGGACCGCCGGGTTACTTGCCAGCATCTAAGATTTGCGTTGTGGGGGCGCCTGGGTGGCTCAGTGGGTTAAGCCTCTGCCTTTGGCTCAGGTCATGATCCCAGGGTCCTGGGATCGAGCCCCGCATCAGGGTCTCTGCTCAGCGGGGAGCCTGCTTCCCCTCTTCTCTCTATGCCTGCCTCTCTGCCTACTTGTGATCCCTCTGTCTCTGTCAAATAAATAAATAAAATCTTAAAAAAAAAAAAAGATTTGCGTTGTGGCTGGAAAAAAGAAGTGATGAGATCTCCCACTCTCAAAACCTAGGGGGATACTCTGGGACAGAACCACTTACATAAAAGATCCCATCTGATGGCCCAACCAGGTTACCAGGTGACTGGGATGCCTATAGCTGCTGCATCTCCCTCATTCCCTCTCTGTTTCTACTCCATTACCTGGCATTCTGAAGTGTCAGGCCGTGGCCCACCTCAAACATGATCACTGCCGTCCTCGCCAGTGCCCTTGGAAAGCTCCCACAGGCCTGATCTGATTTCTAGAGGTAGGAAACCAATTAGGCACCCCACCACAATTATTTTCACTGTTCCACCCCCTCGGGCCTAGCAATGTGATCTATAGACTTAGCAAAAATGCAAAAGCTGGAGACTCCCTGCTTCAATGCCTACTACCACTCCACTATAAGAGGAGAGCTTTTGTGTCAATATAAATATGTGCATGGTTATAGTAACCTCATCTGTGATGGTATAAATGCCAGTAACTGTCAGAAAGACTATGGTGGCCAGGTAGACATCTAACCCCCAAACCAGTCTCATGAACGTGGCACCAGTACAGATCTCTACCTGAAATAAGTACACAGGCAACAAGCTGCATTTTCATTTCCAGCTCATTCAACAGCAGTATCATAAAGACCCTAGAAGCCATCTGCAGGAAGTGGTCTATGGTTAGCACATCTACTTTATTGCTAATGGATAGAGACTAAATCTATCCAAGTTCTGTTGGGTGGAAAGACTTGTGCCCCATGAGTTCAGCAAGGTCAGCCCCTTTAGGGCTTGGGTTAATCCAGTTAATTCAGTTCAGACAAAACTAAGCCTCTTCCTCCCTGGAGCCTCGTTGCAGGGAGTGTGTGTGGAGAGAGAGCCATTCCTACAGTTCTGCCATTGGGAAAAGGCAACGGGGTCAGCTCATCCATCAGGGCCTGGCAAGCTTTTTCTCTAAAAGACCAGATAGTAAATACTGTAGGCTCTGCAGGCCACATATTTGTCTCTGTTTTTCATAACCATTTAAAACGGTAAAAAAACCATTCTTAGATCAAACAAAGGAGAAGACAAGGTTGATTGGCCTGCAAGCCAGATTTGTTGATCCTTGGCTTAGCTGGCACTGATTTTAAAGCATGTGCACATCATTTAACTGGCTCTTCTCTTACTTTGTTATTGTGGTCTCCAAAGTAGCGATCCAAGGAACCCAACATTCATCTATCCATTTATTCATCAAATGTTTACTAAGTGCCAATATAGTAGATACTCAACAGGGTTTAGAAGACACAAGAGTTACTAAGACTCGGCTGCTGTCCTCGGGGACCCTATATTTAGTGACAGATACTAAACAGGCAATTCTATGCAGTGTGGTAAGTGACACTCATTTGGTTACTAAGACAAAAACAAAAACAAAACAAAAACCCCAAAACATGAATCAAATGTCTTAAGTGCTAATCATTTTCTCAGCATAGTAGGTAATGTAGTGAAGAAGCCAGGCAAGGCCCTGGACCTACAGAAGCTTGCAGTGAAGTGGAGGAGACAGATAATGATCAAGGAAACAACTCACTTTCACATGGTAACAAGTACAACAGAGAAAATAAAAACCCAATAATGGAGTAGAGATTGGCTGCACACACCCATGGAAGACCGCGCCAAGGAGGTGATATTTGAAAAATCTGGGGGAAGAACATTCCAGACACAATGTAGGGCAAGTGTTGAAGGCTTCAAGTGGGAATAAGCTTGCTGGATTTGAGAATCAATTAGGCAGGCAGTGTGGCCAGAGCCTGATGACAACGAGGGAGGAGACCAGGAGACAAGGCTGAGAGGCAGGGACAAGAACCTGACATCCTTACAGATCATAACAAGGGGCTTAGGTTTTCTTGTAGAGGTGGTAGAAAACTCTTGAATTGTTTTAAGCAGAGGAATGACATCACCTAATGACATGACACAGGTAAGCCCAATGTTCTCTGGAAATACAAAGGAGGGACATATAACCTAGGCTCGGGGCCCAAAGAAGATGCCTCTGACTTTATTTTTTGTAAGTATTATTCAGTTATTTTTTTCTCTCCTCTCACTTAGACAGCAGAGGCCGTAAGTAACTTGTGGGGTCCCAGAGTGAACTGCTGAGACCAATCTAGCACTCTCCTGCCTACTGAATTTTTGTTTACCTTTGTTTTCTTTCTTGGGCTGACTTTTCCACAACTCACCAAGATCTTACTAAAGATATAGAGGAATAAGTACAGAATATCAAGGAGGAGCTGGATCCAAAAGCCACCAAACCTCTTCCTCAAATATTCTGGCATTGTCGTCACCTGTATAAGCAAAAAAGAAGTCATCACCAGACAGAGTGCCAGAAGAGGCAGACCAACAGGGATGAGTCTTGCTCACAATATGCTGATTGTCACTGAGACACAGCTGATGGTAGGAAAGGCCCAGGAATACAAGGTATAGCAGGGTCACTCACTCTGGCTTTGTTAGGATGGGGGAAATAAGAAAGGAGAGGAAATAGTACTGTCTTCAAGAACCCAGCTTTCTGTGTAATCTCCTAAATGCAGAAGGAAATCCTGCTAACCAAACAGGCCTAATGATGACAAATCACCTTCATGAAATACTCCACAGAGCAAAATCAAATGACTTATCACATACTACAAATATAACAAGTGCTCAGGAGAGACAGAACTTGACTCAACAGCTCTCGAACCTAGTCCTCCGTACTCATGCTCTCGTGCATGTGCTGGCTGTCCCCAACAATCCTGTTCATTTTGACTTCCATTGTCTCCAACTGTGGGCACCCCATGGCAGGGAGTGTGCCTCTTTGTTCATTAGATTCCTGGACCCAGGCACAGTGCCTGGCTCATGGTAGGTGAATAAATAATAATTAAATGTAAACTGTCCCACCTGCCCTGAGAATCCTCATGTGTACCTGCTCACATATGTCTATTTTAAGTTCTACCTCAAAATCCATCTGCTTTATGAAAACTTACCTGTGGGCTTCACAGGGACCATGTATCCTCTCTTAAACACCTATGACTTTCATATTTTCACCTTCCGTTTGGTTCTTTTACATATATATATATATATATATATATATATTTAATTTAAAGATTTAATTAATTTATTTATTTGACAGAGAGAGATCACAAGTAGGCAGAGAGGCAAACAGGGGCGGGGGGAAGCAGGCCTCCTGCTGGGCAGAGAGCTCAATGTGGGGCTCGATCCAGGACCTGGGATCATGACCTTAGCTGAAGGCAGAGGCTTAACCCACTAAACTCGGCTCCCCACCTTCTATTGGGTTCTTAATCATATACTGTCATATATGGCTCTTTCTTGGTGATGTTCTATTTTATACCTGCTGATTGAATTCATTTGCTAGGGCTGCTATCCCAGAGTGCAACAGACCGAGGGGCTTAAGCAATAGAAATGTTATAGTCTCGGGGCACCTGGGTGGATCAATGGGTTAAAGCCTCTGCCTTTGGCTCAGGCCATGATCCCAGAGTCCTAGGATTGAGCCCCGCATCGGGCTCTCTGCTCAGCAGGGAGCCTGCTTCCCTTCCTCTCTCTGCCTGGCTCTCTACTTGTAATCTCTGTAATCAAATAAATAAATAAAATAAATAAATCAAATAAATAAATAAAATCTTAAAAAAAAAATATTACAGTCTCATAGTTCTGGAGGTTGGAAGTTCTGGAGGCTGTCAGCAGGCTTGTTTTCTTCTGGAGCCCATGAAGGAAGGGTCCGTTCCTGGCCGCTGTCCTTGGCTTGTTGATGGCTGTTATCTTGTGTCTTCCTACCATCTTACCTCTGTATATGTCTCTGTCCAAATTTTCTCTTCTTATAAGGTCCTACTGGATTAGGGCCCACGCTAATGACCTCATTTTTAACTTAGTTACTTCTTTAAAGACCTTATCCCAAAATACAGTCACAATCTGAGGTAGTTTTCCTGGGATTATGGCTTCATCATTGCAGACGCTAGGCTGCATGGCAAGTAAGCTTTCCCACATTTTTGATGCCTCTCTACAAATATTTAAACTTTTTCAGTTTTTTTAAACTTATTTTATTTAAATTCAATTAGTTAACTTATAGTGTATCTTTAGCTTCAGATGTGCTCAATAATTCATCAGCTGCATGTAACACGCATTGTTTATCACATCATGTGCCCTCCTTAATGCCCATTACCCAATTATCCCCATCCTTCCTCCACTCCCTTCCAACAGCCTTCAGTTTGTTTCCTATAGTTAAGAGTCTCCCATGGTTTGTCTCCCTCTCTGATTTCATCTTGTTTTTCCCTCCCTTCCCCTATGATCCTTTGTTTTGTTCCTTTAATTCCACATATGAATGAAACCATCTTTCTTTGATTGATTTATTTCATTCAGCATAATACCCTCCTGTTCCATCCATGTCGATGTAAATGGTAAGATTCCATTCTTTCTGATGGCTGAGTAATATTCCAGTGTATATATATACCACATCTTCTTTATCCATTCATCTGTTGATGGACATCTGGGCTCTTTCCATGGTTTGGCTATTGAGGACATTGCTGTTATAAACACTGGGGTTCAGGTGCCCCTTCAGATCACGTTTGTATCCTTTGGCTAAATACCTAGTAGTGTAATTGCTGGGTTGTAGGGTAGCTCTATTCAGTGAAATTCTCCCATTTTAAGCGTCAAGTTTGATGAATTTGGGAAAATACATACAGTTATGTGATTACCACCATACTTGAAATATTAAGCATTCTTAACACCCCCCCACAGAACCCCCTAGGATTTGCAATCAAGGCCTTCACCCCACCCTTGGTCTCAGACAACCAGTATCAGCTTTCCCCACAGATGTTTCCTAGAATTTTAAATAAATGAAATCATATACTATGTACTCTTTTTTAATGTCCTGATTCTTTCACTGGCCTAATGTTCTTGAGACTCAGCCACATGATTGTAGGATGCCTTTTTAATGCTGCTTGGTATATGATGTTGTGTGCTGTTCGTCCACTCTCCTACTGCAATTTAGATTATTTCAAGATTTGGCTAGTAGAAACATGATCATTATGAAGCTTCATGTACAAATTTATGCATGGACATGTGCTTTCATTTCTCCAGAGTACATAAAGATCTAGATCTAAGGAAATACTTGTCTGGGTGGTCAGGATTAATTTGTGCGGAAACTGCCAAACTGTCCTCCCTGATGTGGCCATGCCATTCTGCATTTCCTCAAGAAATGTGTGAGTCTCAGTTACCCCACACCTTTCCAACTCTTGCTAGTGTCAGTTGTTCTCCTCTTAGCCATTCTGTCTGGTACAGTGGCATCTTACATAATGTCTTCCTAATGATCAGTTGTAGTGAGGATCGTTTCATGTGATTACTTGCCATTTGTCTGTTTTCTTTGGTGAAACAGCTATTTAAAACTTTTTACCGAGTTTTAAGGTTTTTTAGAAAAACAAAATACACATTGTGGATATAAGTCTTTTGTTGTAAATATGTTCTAGAAATATTTTCCCCCAATCTCTAGCTCGAATTTTCACTTTCTTAAAGATATCTTTTGAAGAGTTAAGGTTTAAAATTTTATTTTGAAGTCCTACACATCAATTTCTTCCTCTGTGGTTTATGCTTTTTGTCCTAGTTGAGAAATCTTACTCTACTTAGTCACCCTCTTTTTATTTTTGCACTAAGTTTTTAAAAATTAAGGTAAAATTGATATATAACATTATACTAGTTTTAGGTGTACAAATAATGATTTGATATTTATACACATTTCATCTACATTTTTGAAGAGTACTTTTACTGGATATGGAATTCTTGGTTGACAGATTTTTCTTCCTTTCAGCATTTGAATATGTCATTCAAATATTTCCTGGCTTCCATTATACCTGATATCCATTATATCTTCCATCTAGATCTCATCCATTGACTGTACCATTTCTCCCCTGCATGCAATGTGTTCTTTTTCTTTTATTTCTTTCAAAATTTCTTCTTTATCTTTGCTTTTAGAGTTTGACTATGATGTAAACCTAAGGGTAGCTTTTTGTGCATTTATTGGTGTTTGTTAAGATTTTTATAGCAGTAAATTATCATTTTCCACCAAAATTTGGGATATTTTCAGTTACTATTTCTTCAAAAATTTTTTTTCTTGCCTGTTTCTCTTTTTTGGGATATCAAGTAAATGCATGCTGGACTGTTTGATATTGTATCATAGGTCCTGAGGTTTTCTTCCTTTTTCTTCAGATTTTTTCCTCTCTGTTCTTTCTCCTGGGTAATAATAATTCCTATTATCCTCAAGTTTACTGATTCTCTCGTTTGCTATCTTATTTGTGCTGTTGAGCTCCCCTTGTGAACTTTTCATTTCAGCTATTGTGCTTTTCAACTCTAGAATTTCCATTTGGTTCTTTTCTATAGTTTCAGTTTCTCTGTTGAGAGGCCCTATTCGCTTATTCATTGGTATCACAATTTACTTCTTTGAACATATTTATAATTGTAGGTTTGAAGTCTTTTGTTTGTTAAATCAACATCTGGGCCTGGTCAGAGTCAGTTTCTATTTATTGCTTTTTCTCTTAGAGTCTGGGTCACATTTATAATTCCATTTCTTTATATGTCTAATAATTCTTGGTTGCAGACTCTGGCCATCATCGATCATATGATACAGCATTCTAGAATCTGTTTTGTTCTGAGGATCACTGTTTCTTGCTTTTTAGGCAATTAACCTCCCTGGACTCAAACTGCAACATCTTTCATGCCACCCCACCTCCCACCCCCACCCTGCAGTGTGTAGCAGCTGATGTCTCTGCTTGTTTTTTTTTTAGCTTTTAGCTGCTGCTAATTGAGCCTGGTCTAGAGGTTTTCCTGGCAATTGAGTAGTCTGGCAGTCAGTCAGGGTTTCTTGCAGAATTTATATGCAGATTTGGGGTTTAATCCTCTCTTTGGTACCTTTGGTTTTGGAGCTCTCACATAAATTTCCTGTTGTTTTTTCAGCCCTCTGTTATGAGGAAGACTTCTGCTATCCACTGCCTACATTGGGTGGGCTGGGTAATGTACTGAGTCCTAGGCACGATAAAGTCACAGATCTCAGAGGTGCAGCTCTGTCTCTGCAGGGTAGAGCTCCCTTTAGTTTCTTTTCTCGGTTCCCTGGGTTCTCATGCATGCATGTGTACATTGCTGGTCAGCCGGGCTTTGAGCTTTTTCGAACTTAACTTTAAAATCTTTCTCTGTCTCAAAGACATAAAGTCATGCTGTACTTCCTTATGAAGTTTAAAATCTTTTACCTTTCCTATTTAAGTCTTTCATCAATCTAAAATTATTTTGTGTAGAATACGCATCCAATTTGATTTTTTTAATATGATAATCAATTGACTCTTTCCTCAGTGGTCTGCAGCACCACTGAGGTCATAAATCAAATGTCCATATATATGAGTATTCCTGGGTTATTTTCCTCTTCCATTTGTTAATGTTTTTATCCTCGTGTCAATATCATAGTGTCTTAATTACTATAGCTTTATAGTAAGTCTTGATATCTGGTAAGAAAAATCCTTCTTATTTTTCTTTGATAGGAGTATCTTTGCTATTCTTATGCTTTTGCCTTTTTACATACATTTAATTTCTTTTTTCCAGCTTTATGGATATATAATGACATATGACACTGTGTAAGTTTAAGGTGTACAACATGATTTGATATACAAATACTTGTGAAATGATTATCACAGTAAGGTTTGTTAATATCTCCAACACCTCATGTCATTACCTTTTTTTTAATACTGAGCTTCAAGATTTACTCTCTTAGCAACTTTAAATATAAATGAATTAAATTCTTCAATCAAAAGGCATAGAGTGGCTAAATGGATTTTAAAATTAGCATGGTGACTATCATTGACAATATTGTATTATATAGTTAAAAGCTGCTAAGAGAGTAAATATTGAAACTCTCAGTATAAAAAAAAAGATAATGACATGAGGTGTTGGAGATATTAACAAACCTTACTTACATAAGGGCTTACTAATGCCATCTTATTAATTGTCTTCTGGTAGTTTTGTAATTCCTTTGTTATTTTCTTTCTCTCTTGCTATCTTCGTTTGTGAACTAATGATTTTCCTTAGCAGTATGCTTTCATTTCCTCCTATTTATCTTTTATATATCTACTGTAACTTTTTGCTTTTTGGTTACCATGGGGTTTACATAACTTCTCATAGTTATAATAGTCTATTTTAAAGCAATAATTTTGATCACATACAAAAACTGTACTCTTTTACTCCCCACCCCAACATTTTGTTTTTGATGCCACAATTTCTTTTAATATTATTTATTTATTAACCAATAATTGTAGCTATAGTCGTTTTTAATACTTTTGTCTTTTAACCTTTAAACTGGAGTTAAGTGATTAACATCCCATCATTTAAAAAATATTAGGCTACTCTGAATTTGACTATATTCTTACCTTTATCAGGGTATTGTTTATTTTCATATGTTTTCATGTTACTTAGTAGCACTTCCTTTCAGCTTGAAGAACTTCTTTCAGCACTTTTGTAAGACAGCTGTAGCGGTGATGAACTCTGTCAGCTATTGTCTATTTGGGAAAGCCTTTATTTCTCCTTCATTTCTGAAGGATAACTTTATCACATAAAGTATACTGTTGGTAGTTTTTTTTTTTTCCTTTTATCACTTTAAATATATCATCCCACTCTCTCTTGGCCTGCAAGGCTTCTGCTAAGAAATCTGCCAATAGCATTATGGGCATTCCCTTGTATGTGAGGATTTTTTTCTTGTTGTTTTTAATTTTTTCTCTTTGATTTTTAGACAATTTTATTATGATGTGTCTTGGAAAATATAGTTTTGGGTTGAAATTGGGGACACTTATGATCCTCATGATCTTGGATATCAAAATTTCTCCCCTGATTTTGGAGGTTCTCACTCATTATTTCTTTAAATAAGCTTTCTGTCCCTTTCATCTTTTTTCTCCTTCTGGGAGCCCTATGATGTGTGGGTTGTTTCTCTTAATGGTATCCCATAGTCTCATAGACTTTCATAACTTTTTTTCATTGTCCCCTTGACCAAATAATTTTAAATGACTTGTCTTCTACTTCATAGATTCTTCTGCTTGATCCAGTCCACTATTTATGTTCTATATTGTACTTTTCATTTCATCCATTGTATTCTCTCACCCCAGAACCTGTTTATTTTCATGATTTCTATCTACTAAATTTCTCATTTCCATCATGTGTCGTTTTCCTTATTTTATTGAATTGTCTTTCTGTGTTTTCTTTTAGCCACCAAACTTCTTTCAAACAACTATTCTGCATTATTTATCAAACAAATCTCAGCTCTCCATTTCTTTGGACTTGGTTACTGGAAAACTGTATTCTTCTGGTGGTGCCATGTTTCCTTGATTTTTCATGTTCTTCAAATTTTGTATTACTGTCTTTGCATTCGAGGAAGCAGTCACCTCATCTTTACTGACTGGCCTTTGGAGAGAAATACCTTCTGTAAGCCTTGCTAGAAATTCTGAAGCTTTCTCAGACTTTTCTGTGGATACACCTGCTCCACACTTCTTGTTCTTTTTTTCTGGGGTGGGGGGGGGGATTTTTAAGATTATATATCTTCTCTTGATTCTGCAAAGCCAGGTCAACTTCTGACAGCCTCTCCTTGTTTTCCCTAGGGCAATGCTGAATACTAAACTTTGTGTGCTTTTTCCCAGTTCCAGAGCTAGTCTTGTTTTCTGTGAATGCTCACTAACTGTCTGCAAAAAAAGACATACTCTTGCCACCACCAGAGGTGCACAAAGGAGCTAGCCATGGGAGGTGTGTGTGGGTGACGTGTGTGGCATGTTGGATGGGTGCCCTTTGGGCCAGCTGGGGAGATCTGTAGGTGAGGAAACCCCAGTGGCTCCCTGGCAGGCTTCCTGATAAGTCTGCAAAGTGGTTAGTAGGATCTGTGTTGCTCTGATGCCATCTGAGAGCCCTGGCTGCTGTTTTCTCAGTCACTCCCTCTCCTACCCCCTGAGATGTGTAGCACACCTCTATATTCTGGATGGGGTGAGAAAGAAGTGAGTCTTCTTGGCAGACTCCTGCACAACTTCGTAGCTGGGCATTTACTTCCATGCTATCAATTTCCTCTGTGGGAGAAATCTCAGGCCAGGAAGATCTCTCTTGGCAGTAAGCTGTGCCACCTTGGGTGAGGAGTGACATAGGTACGCTGAAATTGTTTCTCTCACCCTCTTCAATACGTCTAATCTTGGATTTTCTTTTTCTCCAGCAGTGTGCTAGAACTTCTCCAGTGGACTTCTGGACTTCTGCAGAGGCTCTCTTATTTTTATGGGTGATTGTCTAAATTGGTGTCCTTTGAGGGAAGAGAGTAGAAAGCTTTTATTCCACCATGCTGATGATGTCAGTCCACATGTTTTCACAAATGTGCAGCCTAGATGGACTCTGTCTTTCTTAGCTGGACACTGACATGTCTTTATCCCCTTATCTCCTACATACATTTTAGAATTGCATCAACTTCCTAAAAAATCCTGTTTGGATTTTGTTTGGAATTGCATTCCAAGTACAGACCAATTTGGAAAGAACTAACATTTTTAGGATATTGTCTTCCAGTCATTAACATATTTGTTCTCTTCATTTATTTGGGTCTTATTTTTAGATTAAGTTTAAAACATTTTCTATAAAAGCCCTAAAAAGTGGATCCCTGAATAAGTCCCAGAGTGAAACAATGGGCAGTTACTGGTATCTGCATACCCAAGGCAGAATGATGTTATTTTAGGCACTTCTTAGGATTTAGGGAAGTTAGTGCAAGAATCAAAAGACTGAGAAATTTAACTTGTCCTCCAGGATGCTTTTATGTATACCTGCAGTATTTGTAAGAAAAAAATTTTTATAGAGAACAGATTAACTGATTATGGACACTCAACTCAGCTTAATATAAACGGGAGAAAATACCCAACCGAGAACACAGAGAAGAAACGGAGCCTGAAACCAAGAAGAAGAATTAGGCCGAGCTCTTAAATGAGATGCAATCTCAGTGACTATCTGTTTTGAGACTAACAAATGTATCAGCACTGGGGAAACTTACAAACAACAGCCCAAGTGCACACCTTCCAGTGTAACAAACCTATGAAAGAGTGAGTGCCTTCTTAATTTTGGAGAGTTAACTGAGCCAGTTTTCAGGGGATTTATTTTTAATTTATTGTTTGCCTACTTCCAGATCAGAGTAAAGATGGCTTATATATAAAAGATAGTTAAAAAAATTAGAAACCATTCAGAGAAATGGGGGAGAAACTCTACCAAAATTTCATACAAGTTACTGAAATTAAGTAATAAATTTGGCTCTGGCTTTCTTACAAAGAAGGGGTAAGGTGAGCTGGATATATAAAGCAGATGCTAGTAAATTCTGAGAGGTAAATTGTGGTAAAAGCCAGGCTTCTTGCTAGGTTTGAAACTGACTCTGCTAGAAGTATTCTTTATTTTTGTAGAAAGTCAAGACTCAGAAAGTAGGGAGCTTTCTGATTTATCCAGAAAAGTCAGATGATTTATATAGAGATAAATTAATAAGCCCGAGACTTATAAATTCACTCATATTGAACTTATATAGTGAACAAATTCCATGTCCTATAACAAATATATCCCACAGATTAAATAAATAATCAATTTCATAAGTTTTATAGTTAAAATTTGGTATTCTTAGGAGGTCAATTAGGAGTTTTGTCATAATTAGTTAAATATCTCAAAGAGCTCAATCAAGCCCATTCTCAATACATACTGCAAATATATACATACATACACATATATACACACACACATATACACACATATATGTACATATATTTGTGTGTCTATATACACACATATACACATGTATGCATATATATCTGTATGTATATTTAAGCACAAATCTATATGTACACATATACTTAAATGTTAATATGATTTCTTCTCTTTTCCCTACCTGATTAGTCTCCTAATTAGTCTCCTCCTGATTAGTTCTTTGTTCACTGTGTTGCTATGACCCTTGGAATGTAAGCATTCTCTGTCTCTTCATTAACTTTAATAACCAAGAACAAAAACTGACACAATCTTTTTGGGAATTCAAAGACTTGGTTCCTTTCTTCCATGTCTTCTCCAGAAGTCTTCAATATTTATTTACTGGAGATTGAAAGCAAGTTTTTATGTCTGTGAGTTTTATTTGGACAATGGTAAAGAGGGAGGTTAGTGGCCGTAGGAGGTATTACTCATGTTCCACTCAAAGGCCCCAATAGCAATCCCTGAAGTTGCTCCTATTCCAGCCAGGCCCAGAAAGTGGCCACTGCCAATATTTGAGGCAAAAAGAGAAGCACCTATCTGATAATGAAAAGGCGATCACCTATCAGAACTCTCAGTCCAGCTCTAAGAAATCATTTTCACAAATGTAAACTCAAGTGAAAAGAAAAGGATGGCCATTCTTATGGAACCACCCTTAACCTGCCCCAGCAACTTCCTTGTGGTTCCCTACTTCGGAAACGTTAGCAGAATGTGATTTCATCATTGCTTCAAATAAGTTAAAAATATCAACAATTTAACTAATTAGCTGTAAGAGACTGGTTAAAATACTAAGGTACTAGAATATGATGAGATACAATGTAGCATACAGAAAGAATAAAGGAGCTTTTCATTTAACAATAAGGTAAGCGGTATGCATAATACAATCTCATCAAAATTTTATGTGTGCATCTTACACTTGCACAAAATATGCATGGGAGTGATTCTGGCTATATAAATATATACATATAACAAAATATTTCTGGAATTATGGTTATAGAGATGGAATGAGAAAATTTCAAATTCTGTACTTAGACTGCAACTTTCTTTCTTTCTTTTTTTTTTTTTTTTACAATCAACATCTGTTACTTTCAAAAGAAAAAATCCTAGAGGTATTTAAATGAGCAAAATCCCTCCTAAACCAATGACAGCTTTTTAGTTGAGTAGGGATAGCCACTCCATTCAAAACCAAAGTCCAACTATTATGCTGTTGACATGAGATAGATTTAAAACCAAATTATCAAGAAAAGCTGCAAATAACAAAACCTTTAGGTAAAAACAGACACCCCAGTATTAACAATATTGATGTAAGAAAAACTAGTGTTCAAGACCAAAAGGATTAAACAGATGAAGAAGTTTTTTTTTTATAAGTATAAAAAGTAAAATACACTAATAAGACACAGTTGAGAACATATAGACACTAAATACCTTAATGGTGACAATTGTAAGGCAAAAAAATTAAAAGTCTTAGAAGTGGCACATATAAATCCTCAAGTATTACTAGTTTTTTTTTTTTTTTTAAATTTTTTTTATTCATTTGACAGACAGAGATCACAAGCAGGCAGAGAGGCAGGAAGAGAGAGAGAGGAGGAAGCAGGCTCCCCGCCGAGCAGAGAGCCCGATGCGGGGCTCGATCCCAGGACCCTGAGATCATGACCCGAGCCGAAGGCAGAGGCTCAACCCACTGGGCCATCCAGGTGCCCCATTACTAGTTATTTTTATTGTTAAGAATGTTCACTATAGGGGCACCTTGGTGGCCCAGGTGGTTAAGCATCTGCCTTCGGCTTGGTCATAATCCTGGGGTCCTGGGATTGAGTCCCACGTCAGGCTCTCTGCTCAGCGGGAGCCTGCTTCTCCCTCTTCTCCTTACTTGTGCTCTCTCTTGCCACCTCTCTCTCTCAAATAAATAAATAAAATCTAAAAAAAAAAAAAGAATGTTCACTACATTTACCATAACAGTGAGAAGTTATATATAATCTAAATTGCTCAACAATATGGTGCATAAATGGTGGAATGTCCAAATGATATAATGCTAGCAACTGCATATAAATATAAAATAAATCCATCTATTTATGTTTTATAGATGTCAGAAGATACTAGCACATTATTAAATTAAAAGATAGGTTTTTTTAAAAGATTTTATTTATTTATTTGACCGGCAGAGATCACAAGTAGGCAGAGAGGCAGGAAGAGAGAGGGGGGGGGAAGCAGGCTCCCTACTGGGCAGAGAGCCTGATGCGGGGCTCAATTCCAGGACCTTGAGATCATGACCTGAACCAAAGGCAGAGGCTTAACCCGATGAGCCACCTAGGCACCCCAAATTAAAAGGTAGGTTTAAAAGGCACCATTCAGGGAGAAGATATTTGCAAACAACATATCAGATAAAGGGCTAGTGTCCAAAATCTATAAAGAACTTAGCAAACTCAACACCCAAAGAACAAATAATCCAATCAAGAAATGGGCAGAGGACATGAACAGACATTTCTGCAAAGAAGACATCCAGATGGCCAACAGACACATGAAAAAGTGCTCCATGTCACTCGGCATCAGGGAAATACAAATCAAAACCACAATGAGATATCACCTCACACCCGTCAGAATGGCTAAAATTAACAAGTCAGAAAATGACAGATGCTGGCGAGGATGCGGAGAAAGGGGAACCCTCCTACACTGTTGGTGGGAATGCAAGCTGGTGCAACCACTCTGGAAAACAGCATGGAGGTTCCTCAAAATGTTGAAAATAGAACTACCCTATGACCCAGCAATTGCACTGCTGGGTATTTAGCCTAAAGATACAAATGTAGTGATCTGAAGGGGCACATGCACCCGAATGTTTATAGCAGCAATGTCCACAATAGCCAAACTATGGAAAGAACCTAGATGTCCATCAACAGATGAATGGATAAAGAAGATGTGGTATATATACACAATGGAATACTATGCAGCCATCAAAAGAAATGAAATCTTGCCATTTGCGACAACGTGGATGGAACTAGAGGGTATCATGCTTAGCGAAATAAGTCAATCGGAGAAAGACAACTATCATATGATCTCCCTGATATGAGGAAGTGGAGATGCAACATGGGGGGTTAAGGGGGTAGGAGAAGAATAAATGAAACAAGATGGGATTGGGAGGGAGACAAACCATAAGGGACTCTTAATCTCACACAAAAAAACTGAGGGTTGCTGCGGGGAGGGGGGTTGGAGAGGGGGGTGGGTTATGGACATTGGGGAGGTATGTGCTATGGTGAGTGCTGTGATGTGTGTAAACCTGGTGATTCACAGACCTGTACCCCTGGGGATAAAAATATATGTTTATAAAAAATAAAAAATTTAAATAAAAAAAAGAAATAAGTAAAAAAAAAAAGGCACCATTCATTAATTCAATAACTACTAATAAAAGTCCACTGCCAACTATGTTTAAGCACTGTTCTAGATATTAGGGATACATTAGTGAGTAGAATAGACACAGTAGAACTGTCCTCATGAAGCTAACATTCTTTTGGGGAAAAGAGAATAAACAAAATAAATTAGAGGATTATTTTAAAGCTATCTATCTATCTATTTATTTATTTGAGAGAGTGTGTATGCACACCTTAGTAGGGGAGGGGCAGAGGGGGAGGGAGAGGGAGAGAGAGGAGGGAAAAGAATCTTAAGCAAACTCCCTCCTAAATATGGAGCCCAATGCAGGGCTCAATCCCAGGAGTCTCAGGACCCCAAGATCATGACCTGAGCTGAAACCAAGAATTGGACACTTATGGGCCACCTGGGTGGCTCAGATGGTTAAACGTCTGCCTTTGGCTTGGTCATGATCCCGGGGTCCTGGGATCCAGTCCCTCAATGGACTCTCTGCTCGGCAGGGAGTCTGCTTCTCCCTCTGCCTTGGCCTCTCTCTCTCTGTCTCTCATGAATAAATAAATAAAATCTTTAAAAAATCGGACATTTAATGGAATGAACCACCCAGGTGCTCCAAGGATTATTTTATATCATGATATACAGTGATAAACACTATAGACTTAAAAAAAAAGATAAGGAAGTGGATAGGAAGTACTGGGAAATTGGGTTGTCAGGGTAGACTGAGAGAAGAGCTGAGGAAGACCAGAAGAGGTGGGGGAGCAAGCCACGGGGATTCTGGGGAAAGCGCTACAGCGGAATAGAGTAGCAGGGGCAAAGGCCCTGAGGCAGAAGCACAGCTGTGTTGTTCAAGGACACTGGATAGTGCTGGGGATAGGAATCCTGAGAGGCAAGGTCTGAGGTACAGATCATCTGTGCTCTAATACATGCCATTGTAAGTGGCGGGGCTTTCATTCGGGGTAACATAGGAGTCCCAAGAGGGTTTTAACCAGAAAAGTGACATGGTTTGGCTTGATTTTTTTAACAGGTTCCCTTTAGCTGCTCTGCTGAGATTGGATATAGAAGGGTCAAGGTAGTTAAAGAGGGAGCCCAAGAAGCTGTTACAATTAATCCAGGTGAGAGAAAAAAGCAGCAACTCTGGAGGGAGAGTTGATGGGAAGTGGTCAGATTTGAAAGATATCTTTTAGATCAAGTCACAGGATTTCCTGATGGATGGGATGTCAGGTTTAAGAGAGACTAAAGCACCCATGTTTGTCAACTGGAGCAACTGGAAGGATGGACTTGCTATTCAGGAGGCAGGAAAGATGGTGGGAGGATCCGATTTGTGGAGGAAGGTCTGAAGCTGCCTTTGGGGCTTGTTCTGTTTTGGATACCTGATAGACTTTTCAAGTGCAGGTACTGAATAGTGCAGGCATCACAAGAGAGCCTGGAGTTCATGGGAGAGACCTGGGAATTGTTAGCATGTAACTGGTATTCAACGCCACGAGCTAGAGGAGTTGCCAAGTGTGTGAATGTAATTGGAGAGAAGTGGTCAATTGTGAGCCCTGGGGACCTTCAGCATCAACAAGCAAGGGAGATGGGGGAGAGCCAGCCGGGGAGACTGACCATGAGCGGCTGGGTAGGCAGCTGCAAGAGAGGAGAGAAAGGCGACAAAACAGGGAGGGTAGGAGGACAGAAAGTCTCAGAGTTTCATCATTGTCAAGCCAGCTGACATGAGGGCTGGGAACTGGGCACAAGAATAAGCCATATACCAAAAAAAAAAAAAAAAAAAAAAAAAAAGAATAAGCCATATACAATTAAAAAAAGAAAGAAGGAAAGAAAAGAAAGAAATGAAAGAAAGAAAGAAAGAAAGAAAAGGAAGAAAAGGATAAGTCAAGTGGTGGGCCTTGATGAGAGCAATTGATACCCATCAGATATCTGCTAATTAAAGAAGAATATAAAACAAAAAAGAATGCCAGAGTGGCAAAAGTCATTTTTTTGATTCAATTTCCTTTAATAATATATTATATTATTAAATGAAATATATGTAAATATATATAAATAAAATATATTATATTAAAATATATTTTGCTCATTAAGTAATAATCCTAACAATGAAAAGAGAAGCCACAGCAAAGAAATTAATAAATCACAATATACATATTTGTATATTATAATATACATCATAATAAATCATAATATACATATTTGGCCGGGAGGCCAAACCATGTTAGTGTTTCCTGAAAACCATTACAAGTGTCAGTTACACAAGATAATGTGGGAAGCAGAGTACCATTTCTCTGGGTATAGAAAACATGGCTTCAGGTCTAAAAGAGGCTTAGGCAAAAGACTGGAGGCCTCACAGCTCAGGAAGAGACTGTGTTGCTAGAATCCTCCGCAGAAAAATAAACTAAGGGAGGAGGCCAGTTGCAAATATTTCTTTGCTATATTCAATCTCTTTCTAAATCAGGTTTATATATATAAAAAAGAAGATCCATGTATAATTCAGAGAGTTAACACCAGGAAACTGCTTTTCCCCTTCGCAGCTAAGAGGCGAAGCCATTTCTGCTATGTTGTTGGATCCATCACAGTTAATAGGTGAACTTTCCTTGTTCCTTTGAATAAAGGCATCTTCTCCTCCTGAGACAAGACTTCTTTCTTTGAAGCATTAACCCAGTGTGAAAAACCAAATCTTTGCCTTAAGACTGGTTAACATTTGGGGCGCCTGGGTGGCTCAGTGGGTTAAGTCTCCGCCTTCAGCTCGGGTCATGATCTCAGGGTCCTGGGATGGAGCCCTGGATCAGGCTCTCTGCTCAACAGGGAGCCTGCTTCCCCCTCTCTGCCTGCTGCTCTGCCTACTTGTCATCTCTCTCTCTCTGTCAAATAAATAAAATCTTAAAAAAAAAAAAGACTGGTTAACATTTGAGGGCAAAGAATATTGGAGAAAGGGCCTGCTGCTTATACAATGCTCTTGATATAGCTTACAGTTCTGTGCAGGAAATGAATGTACATTTTTTACAAAATAAGCTATAAAGCAGCCCTAGCTCAGGCTTGGCTTGGGTCCTCAACTCTGGGCCCTGCTGGTTACCTACATCCTTCTCCTCCCTTGGGGCACCCCTACCCACTCCATCATGGGTACAGGGTCATGGACAGGCAGCTGCCTCTGCTACTGTGGTAGTTTTGAGGCGCTCTTCTGGGATGGAATCACTCTGAATAATGAAAAACTTATTTAATACATAAAAGACAAAAGATGTTTCTACTCTGTCTCCCTCCATCCAGCATCAAGCTGTTCCACACCTCCAAGCTTTGCTATGTGCTGTTCCCTCTGCCTGGAATACCCTCACATTCTCCCTGCCAAACACCCACTCCACCTTCAAATCTTGCTCAAACAATCCTACCTCTGTAAGGCCTTTCCTGTCTTGTACCACCTCCACCCAGCCAGCCTGAGTCTACCTTTCATCCATACCTGGCCTGTGCACCTCCCACCAGACTCACTGTACAGCACTGTAACGTGCTGAGATTTGTGGGATACACATCCAACTCCCATTCTAGAGTGTTTACTTCCAGAGGACAACACTGTCTATTTCCAGCCTGTATCCTGGAACCTAGAACAATGCTTTGTATATATGAGGCACCTAATAAATGGTTAGCAAATTCAACTGAGTTGAATGGAAACATGTTGGTAAGAAACTTCTTCAGAGTTATGCAAACTCTAATGGAATGACTTTCCTGGTTGAGCAACTTCAAATTATTTTGGGGATAAGACATCTACATTAAAGTAATAGACAAGTTAGTGTGGGGCCCCCCACGTGGATTGCCATGCACAAGTCTTGCTCGTTGGCCACCATGCTAGATTGAGGCCAGCCAGGAAGAAGTCTTCTACTGTTCCGCGACTGCTTGACAGGATAGCCTTAAAAACAAACAAAGGAATACAAGAAACAAACTGCTTCAAAGACACTGATCTCTCAAACAACCACCTTCACTTCTCTTTAGCAGAGATCCCCAAATCTATTCTCCCCTTCTTTCTTTTTAGAATAGAAGCCCCTACCCACTGAGTTACAGTGAAGGTTCAAGGCTGCCTAGCTGGAGGCTAGTCTATTTCAGGTCTGATTGCATGGACATCTTCATTTCTGTACACTCTTGGGAAAATAATATTGCTTTAGTCTTTCCCAGCTAGTTAACCAGTGCCATAGTCTCCAGCAAAGTCTGGGAGATAAGTGGTTAGAGAATGTCTGGATCACTCAGGAATGGCAAATCTGAACATGCGCCTAGCTTCTCCCAGAACAGCAGTCTGCCATTACTATGGTGTCCTTCTAACATATCCATGTCCTCTTTACTCAGGCTCCTAGCTCTGATTCCCAGACCCCGATGTGATCAAAAGACAATCCTGCGGATTTCCTGGATTGCATAGAATCAGCATGACCTAAGGATGGCAGCTAGTTGACAGAAATGTGTTTCTGTGGGAACAGTGAACTTAAAAACTGCCATCTGGGGTATCTGCATTTTAATGGGGTCCCCTTGTTTCATAATGCCTTAAGCCAAAGAAACAACACTCCAAATCAGACATATTAAGTTGGTCTCACTTCATCTATTCACTAAATGTTTATCAAGGTCTTGCTGTGTGCAGAGCTAAACTTTTCTAAGGAAGGTATCAGCAATAAAACTTATAAAAGGAATTTACAAAACAGTTCTCAGATGAATAAAAGCATCCTCTCTTTATGGAAAGAGAGGAGCATACAGTAAGCAGAAGAGATCCTGGGAAGAAGGTGGCTTAAGCATTTGTCCCTGCCTCTTCCTTTCTCCCTGCTCTCTTTCTAGAATAATAACACAACCATGGCAGCCAGGTTGGTGGGGAAGAAGATACAGCCAACACTTTCTCAAAGCCCTCCTGGGTGACACTGATAAAAGAGAAAACAAACCAAAAAAAGTTTAAGTTTTCCCCTCTGTACCATCCTGTAAGAGCCGAGGCATCAGCAGCAAATACAAAGTTCCCAGATTCCTGGAGGGCTCGGCAGACAGGAATTGATGAATGCTTTCAGAAAGGAGTCCCATCTGTGCGAATGTAGGCAATCAGTTCAGTGAGAAAAGGGGTTTAATAAGTGGAAGAAAATAAAGCTAGACTCATCCATCACATCATACATAAAAATAAATTTTCTATGTTCTAGAGATTTAAATATGAAAAAAACTATGAAATATTAGAGGAAAATTTAGGATAATAATTGTATGGTCTTGGAATTGGCAGAAAACTTTCCTAAGCAAGGCAGGAAACCTACAAGATACAAAGGAAAAGAGAGATAGTTGACTTCCTCAAATCTAACAAAAACTCAAATGACAGAAAGATACCATTATAGTTCAGACCAGCAGTTCTCAACCAGAGGTGATTTTTGCCCCATCCACCCAGAGGATGTTTGGCAATGTCTGCACACATTTTTAGTTGTGAATGGGTGGGAGTTGAGGATATTTCCAAGCCTCCTATAACTAACCATAGGACAGACGCCCACAGTGAATTATCTGGTCCCAAATATCCGTAGTAGACACTGATCTGGACAAATGATAGCTTGGGGGGAAACATATGAGCAAGTCAAATGACAGAGAAGTTGCTAATAGCAAAGTCAAACAACCCAAATACAAAATGGCAAATGAACTGGCTATTCACGGGAGAAGAAAATTCATGGACAATAAACTCATAAAAAGATGCTCAACCTCACCAGGAGTCTAGGAAGTGCAAATCAAAACCACAATGACAAAGCACACACACACACACACACACACACACACACACACACACACGGTAATAACTAAGTCTTAGAGAAAAGAGCATGATCATATCCTGCTTGTGAGAAAATTAAAGTCTCACAAGCTTTGGGGGTTGGCATTAGTAACAGCTACTAAAATTTCAAGTAAACATACACTTCCGATCCAGCAGTTCTAATTTTTGGAATCCATGCTACACAGATTAAAAGCACCAATACATCAAAAACAACACCTGGCAACAATCTAAGTGTCAGTAGGGAAGAGCTGAAGAGTACACGTTTGTAGGACTACTAGACAGCTAATAAAAACATAAGCTGAATCTCTTATCTATTGATCTATAGGACTCTCTCCATATATAGCAAGTGGGGAAAAAAGTGAGCTGCAGCGTAATGTGTATGACATGATCACATCTTCTGTAAAGACAACAGACAAAAACTCTACATATGTATCCTCATGCTTACATAAGCACTGAGAAAGGGAAGGAAGTATACACAACTCATGGTTATCTCAGAAGGATGGGAATGGATGGAGGAAGAATAGTAACATTCCTTATTTATGCATCTTTTTACTTTTTACAATGAGCATGTAATACTTTCCTAATTAAAAACAGTATATGATCTGCAAAAAGAAAAAATGGAAAGATACTAATATAAAGGAGAAAGACTGAAGCATTCTGGATAACTGTGTATATTTTATGGCTCCTAGAACAGAAGGAACAGCAGGTTTCTTTTGGAAATGACCAGATGGCTTACTAGTCCTTTGACCTTAGTCAGACTTAGGCCCCAAACTTAGGCCTGGAAGAAAGCTGGGTGGGGGGTTCCTAATTCAATACGAGCACTAGGGGAAGGATCCCAAAACAAGTACTCATACTCAGCACCCTGTGTCCACAGGCCACTCAGAAGATGTTTCTTATAATCGAGGCCAATTTTTAAATTAAGATTTATTTATTTGACAGAGAGAGACACAGTGAGAGAGGGCACATAAGCAGGGGAGTGGGAGAGGGAGAAGCAGGCTTCCCGCTGAGCAGGGAGCCAGATGCAGGGCTCAATTCCAGGACCCTGGGATCATGACCTGAGCTGAAGGCAGACGCTTAACCAACTGAGCCACCCAAGGAGCCCTGAGGCTAATTTAAAAAAAATCTTTTGTTTGAATGATCTGGATAAATACCCCGGATTTCTCCTTTATGTTTGGAATAAAGGGCCTATATTTTCTCTTCTGGTACAAAATTCTCTTAATAGGATGGAGACCATGTCTTTATTACTCTATCTGCTTCCTAGCAGCATAATGACTTACTGTAAGCACTCAAAAAGAGTGTCCAATTGCATTTTGAAAGGCCAGACCCTGCACAGTAAAATCCTGTTCATGATCTGATGAAGTGTTTCAAAGTAAAGGTCACATGGGCATGAAAAGCCTCAGCTGGGTGGGGGCCACCCAGAATGAGAACTTTCCCACTGGTTAGTGAATGGTGGCAGTCACCAGACACTCCTGCTTGGTGAAGGAGGCTAGGCAGAAGCTTCTGACAGTTCATAGCTTACAGGAAGGGTGACACCATGACACCAGCCAAAGCTTTTACATCCATCTGATCTTTCACTGGAATGCAGGCAGGCTCGACCTAGGCAGTATGGTTAAAAGATATGAGTGCTTACATGCTAAGCACTAGTGGGCAGATGGCAGTGAAGGAGACGCGGTCTCTGCCCTCTTAAGAGAACCCTGTAGGAAGAAAAACAAAACAAAACAAAAAAACAAAAAACAAAACCACTTTTCATTCAAATTCAGAGGGAATGCTTAGAGCCCTAACTTACATGTGACCTTTGAGTTCTGCTCACAAGGCAAAGGGGTTAAGCTCATGAGTCAGATCAGGCAGCTCTAGGTTTGAATCTGAACACATTCATTCTCTGGTTGTTACTGAACATCTCTGAACCTCCGATTCTTCAACTGTAAAATTGGACGGAATGACAGTATATTATTCACAGCATGGTTGTGAGGGTTAAAGATGAAGTTAAAGCACTCAGGACAGACCTGGCACTTAAGGGTCTAATCAGCACTAGCTGTCATGATTACCACCATCATCATGATGATCATAACAACGACTGCTTACCAAACACCCTGAGGTTCCAGGGAGTGGGCACAGGGGGATTTGGGCCTGCTTGTTTATTTGAGGGGTGGTGAGGAAACGTGGGGTTAGTCAAGGATGGCTCCATTACTGAGGACCTGCATTTATTTATTCTTGGGTAGGTGGAGGGTGGAGAGGTCTCCGAGGAAGGCTCTGCATAGGCCAGGACAGGGATGAGAGGGTACAGGGGTGGGGCGGGAAGCAAGGTGGGGACCTGGTGACTGGCACGGAGCGGGTCAAACCCAGCCTGGTGTCCAGGGCCCCGCCCTCCCCTCTGGTCCCCGACGTACCCACAGCCCGTTGCCCAGGACCAACAGGAAGTACAAAACCATCACCAGGATGTCTAGGGCGCTGCTGACGCCAGAGCCCAAAGTGCTCCAACTTGAGATATCATTCCACAGCAAGCCCATGGTGGCGCTTCTGCCAGGGAAGCAGAGCAGGCTGTCAAAGGAGGCGGCAAGGGCTTTGACCTTGGCTTGGCTTTGGATATGGCTCCGCAAAGGCAGGACATTTTGGGAAGGGCCGCAGGGCAGCTTGGGAGTTCCCGGCAGGCCTCGGGGGCCCAGCACCGCCCAGATCCCCGCAGACTGCAGATGCTTCCTTCCTTAGGGGTTAGTCTATAAGGTGAGAACACGAAAAGTCCTTCGTCACTGCTGTTCCAGGCAATGCCTCTTCTGTGTGGACTGTACTTTTATTTGGGGACACTGTGAGTTGGGCTGGGGTGGGGCCAAGCGTGAGGCTGCAGAGGCAGGATCAGTTCACAGTGCATCTTTCTGAGCCGTCTTGGAGCCTGGGGTAAAGTGAGAAGCCAGTGATCACGCCTCTGTCTTTATTTATGATTTTCCTATCTGGTTCATTGTAGACTTGTGTTAATTGGGATTTCGTAAAACAAGTACATTGGAATAATATTTCTCCTGAGTCCTGAGTTTTTCAGTGCCCCCTTCAGTTTTGCACCAAGGAAAATGCCTCACTCGCCTCACCCTAATCGTGGTCCTGCTTGGACCAACTGATTCCAGAGGGGTCCCCACATTTTGCAATTTGATCTTTTCCTGGTGCTGTGAGCATTTTTAAATCTGGGTCAAGCATTACTCTGCTTGATGACTCTGTGAAAGGTGTATTTCTGCTAAACTGTCTTTTTAGAATTTTTGGTTAATGATACTTACAACACCAAAAAAAATGGTTTTAACAATAATAATAGCTAACATAATAGTTCTTGCGAGGTACCAGACCCCCTTCTACTTTGCACATGTTAACCCATTTGATTCTGGCAATAAGCAAATTGAACTTATGACCGCAAGGAGGGGGAGACTTGTACCTATCAGTGGTCAGTCACTGGTCTATGATCACAGCCTCCAGAGCAGAATTTTTTAGTTCTAGTTTAACTTCAGTGCTATCCAGAAAAAATGTACTATGAATCACAGATGTTATTTTATTTTATTCCAGCTTTATTGAGGTACGATTGACAAAAATCGTACATATTTAAGATGTAAGTGATATTTAAGGTGTAGGTGATTTCAATAAATGTATATATTTGAATAATTATATGCTCTTATTAACATATCAATCACCATTACCACTTTGTGTGTATGTATGTTAAGAACACTTGAGATCTACTCTGTTAGTAAATTTCAAGTATGCAGTACACTATAATGAACTATAGTCACCCTGCTGTATACTAGGTCTCTTGAACTTATTCTTCTTATAACTGAAAGTTTGTACCCTGTGATCGATATCTCTCCTTTCCTCCCCAGGCCTGCCCTAGCTTCTGGTAATCTGGTAATCACCATTATGTTCTACTTTCTGTTACTATGAGTTTGACTTTTTTTTTTTTTTTTTTTAGATTTCACATATAAGTGAGATCATATGTCTTTCTGTGCCCAGTTTATTTCACTTAGCATGATGTCCTCTAGGTTTATTCATGTTGTTGCAAATAGCAGGGTTTCCTTCTCTTCTAAGGCTGAATAATATTCTATTGTGTACATATATACCACATTTTCTTTATCCATGCCCCTGTCCATGGACACTTAGGTTGCTTCCTTATCTTGGCTACTGTGTAATGCTGCAGTGAACATGGGAGTGCAGATTTCTCTTTGAGATAATGACTATATTTCCTTTGGATATATACCCAGAAGTGGCATTGCTGGATCGTGTAATCGTTCTATTTTTAATGTTTTGCAAAACCTCTATACTGTTTTCCACAAAGGCTGTGCCAGTTTACATTCTCACCAGTAGTGTTTTCCCTTTTCTCTACATCCTAGTCAATACTTGTTATATCCTGTCTTTTTGATAATAGCCATCCTACCAAGTTTGAAGTAATAGCCCATTGTGGTTTTGATTTATATTTCCTTTTTTTAAAAAGACATTTTAAATTTTTTATCTTTATTCTATATTTTTTATTATTTTTTCATTAATTTTCTTATAGTTTCCAATTCCTTTTTTATCTTTTATTATTTTTCAATTTTTATTTTTACATATATACTGTATGTATTTTTGTTTATGTTAATTTTAGTTTATTTCATTTTGTTTTTTATTTTGGTATTGATATTCTTTTTTTAAGCTTTTAACATTTTTAAAAATTATTGTTATTTTTTATTATGTTGATTTAGCCACCATATAGTACATCATTAGTTTTTGATGGAGTGTTCAGTGATGCATTATTTGGGTATAACACCCAGTGCTCATCACAACATGTGTTCTTCTTTATGCTCATCACTGGGCTACCCCCTCCCCCAACCCCCTCCCCTCTGAAACCCTCAGTTTTTTTCCCAGAGTCCATAGTCTCTCACGGTTTTTCTCCCTCACTGATATCCCCCTTCAGTTTTCCCTCCCTTCCCCTGTGGTCTTCCATGTTATTCCCTATGTTCCACAAATGAGTGAAACAATATGATAGTTGTCTTTCTCTGATGGGCTTACTTCATGTAGCATAAACCCCTCCAGTGCCATACATGTCGATGCAAATGGTGGGTATTCATCCTTTCTGATGGCTGAGTAATATTCTGTATACGTGAACCACATCTTCTTTATCCATTCATCTGTTGAAGGGCATCTCGGCTCCTTCCACAATTTGGCTATTGTGGACATTGCTGCTATGAACATTGGGGTGCATGTGACCCTTCTTTTCACTACATCTGTATCTTTGGGGTAGATATCTAGTAGTACAATTGCTGGGCTGTAGAGTGGCTCTATTTTTACTTTTTGAGAAACCTCCACACTATTTTCCAAAGTGGCTCTACCAACTTAGGTTCCCATCCACAGTGTAAGGGGGTTCTCCTCTCTCCACATTGTTGTCAACATTTGTTGTTTCCTGTTTTGCTAATTTTTGCCATTCTAACTGGTGTAAGGTGGTATCTCATTGTGGATTTTTAAAAAAGATTTTATTTATCAGAGAGAGAGAGAGAGAGAGTGTGTGTGTGTATGAGCAGGGAGGGGGCAGCAGAGGGAGAACCAGGTTCCCCGTGGAGCAGAGAGCCTGACACAGGACTCGATCCCAGGACCCTGGGATCACAGCCTGAGCCAAAGGCAGACATTCAACTGATTGAGGCACCCAGGTGCCCCTCATTGAGGATTTGATTTGTATTTCTCAGATGCCAAGTGATGTTGAACATTTTTTCATGTGTCTGTTAGCCATTTGTATGTCTTCTTTGGAGAAGTGTCTGTTCATGTTTTCTGCCCATTTTTTTGACTGGATCATTTGTTTTTTGAGTGTTGAGTTTGAGAGGTTCTTTATAGATCTTGGATACCAGCCCTTTATCTGTAATGTCATTTGCAAATATCTTCTCCCATTCCCTGGGTTGCCTCTTAGTTTTGTTGACTGTTTCCTTTGCTGTGCAGAAGCTTTTTATCTTGATGAAGTCCCAAAAGTTCATTTTTGCTTTTATTTCCCTCGCCTTTGGAGATGGGTCTTGAAAGAAGTTACTGTGGCCAATGTCGAAGAGGTTACTGCCTACATTCTCCTCTAGGATTTTGACGGATTCCTGTCTCACATTGAGGTCTTTCACCCATTTGGAGTTTGTCTTTGTATATGGTGTAAGAGAATGGTCCAGTTTCATTCTTCTATATGTAGCTGCCCAATTTTCCCAGAGAAAATTCTTCTATATGTAGCTGTACAATTTTCCCATTTTTTGAAGAGACTGTCTTTTTTCCATTGGATATTTTTTCCTGATTTATCAAAAATTAGTTGACCATAGAGTTGAGGGTCTATTTCTGGAGTCTCTATTCTGTTCCATTGATCCATGTGTCTGTTTTTATGCCAATACCATGCTGTCTTGGTGATCACAGCTTTGTAATATAGCATGAAGCCAAGCAACGTGATGCCCCCAGCTTTATATGGAACCAGAAAAGACCCTGAATCACCAAGGGAATGTTGAAAAAGATTTATATTTCTTTTGATGATTAGTGATGTTGAGCATCTTTTCATGTTCCAGTTGGCCATTTGTGTCTTCTTTGGAAAACTCTCTATTCAGGGCCTTTGCCCAATATTTAATTGGGTTATTTGTTTTTGTGATATTGAGCTGGACGAATTCCTTATATATTTTGGATATTAGCCCTTTATCAGATATAGGCATACCTTTGGAGATATTGAGGATTTACTCCCAGACCACTGCAAAAAAGTGAAAATTGCAATGAAGGAAATCAGATGAATTGTTTGGTTTCTTAGTGCATATGAAAGTTATGTTTGCAACATACCAGAGCCTATTAATTGTGCAATAATAGCATTATATCTAAAAAATGCAAATAACCTAATCAAAAATACTTTATTGCTAAATAATGCTAACCATCATGTGAGTTTTCAGATTCAAAAACAATTACTAATCACACATCACCATAACAAATACAGCAATAGTGAAAAATTTGAAATATTGTGAGAATTACCAAAATGTGACAAAGAGACGTGAAGTGCACAAATACTATTGGAAAAAATGGTGTTGATAGACTTATTCAACTCAGGATTGCTGCAGTCCTTCAATCTGCGGTCCTTCCAAATGCAGTGTCTACCAAGTGCAGTAAAGTGGAGTGCAATAAAATGAAGTCTGCTTGTTTAAAATTTGCAAGTATTTTCTGCCATTTTGTAGGTTGCTTTTTCATTTTGTTGTTTCCTTTGCTGTGTATCCCAGATATAATTTAAAAATTTCCAGTTGCCACACTAAAAAAAGTAAACAGATAACAGGTAAAATTAACTTAAATAATACATTTTATTTAACCCATTATATCTAAAATATTACCATTTCAATATGTAATCAATGTCAAAATTGTTGAGATATTATATATTCTTTTTGCACATTAAGTCTTCAACATCTGGTATATATTTTACACTTACAGCACATCTCAGTTCACATGCTAACTTTTCACCAGAAGCACTTGATCTGTATTTAGATTTAATAAAATTTACAGTTGAAAAAGTAGATTCATATACCAAGTTGTTCTAAACCTACTTAAAAGTTTTACAGTAACTGAATTAAGTAACACAATTTCATTCTCCTTTAAGTTAATGGCAAAACTGGTTCATCTTTTTAGAAGAATTTATTTGACTTGGAAGCAAAAGCATATTATTTTCAAAATTATATCTGTCCAAATTAAGTAATTCACTAACTCTGTTGTCAACTCAGTATTATAAACATTGAATTCAAAGAGGCATTACATAGTTTGAAAAACATTTTAAACTGATGAATAGCACAAAGCATTCTTCAAATTTTTTGTAGTTTTGGCTGCCAATTACATAACATAGCCAGTTTACAATTAAAATCTTTGACAAATCAACTCACGTTAGGAGAATGCATAAGGTCATCGTCATTATTATTATTTTGAAAGATTTATTTATTTTAAAGGGGGAGGGGCAAAGGGAGAGGGAGAGGAGGAATCTCATGCAGACTCCTTGCTGAGCATAGAGCCTGCTACAGGGCTTGATCTCACAACCCTAAGATCATGACCTGAGCCAAAACCAAGAGTCGGATGCTCAACTGACTGAGCCACCCAGGCGCCCCGACATCATTATTATTGACTTGTATCATAAAGCTCCAATTTCAACATAAATTCCAGTACTTGGCTAGCTAGGTTACAAATAAGCTCTTCCTTTCTTTGAGTGTTCAGATTTAGCTAATTCAGGCATAGTACATATTAGTGAAAAATATTAAGTACAGATTGCCATTTTTTGGTCTTCAATTACTGAATATTGACTACAAGCATTCCTTTTGTTTCAAGAAATTCTAGAATTACAGTTGAAATTACAGTAATTCTTGTAAAATTTCCAATACTCAACCAATGAGCATTGGCAAAAGCACATCATTAAATTCATTGCTTCCTATTTCTTCCAACAGTTCTATAAAATGATTACTTATATTATCTGCACATACAAATTGAATGATTTTAACAACTGTATCTAGCCACAATACTTTCCTCAGAGTCTGCTACAAAAACTAAGCACAAGTATTTTTAATATATATCACAGAGTGAAATAAAGCAGTAAGGGAAACATCAATCCCTTGTTTAAAAAACCCTTGTTTAAATCTGGAGTTTTGACCTAACTAACATAGCAGGAGCTCTGTCTGTTACAGTAACAGCTTTTTTTTTTTTCATATTTAGCTGAAATTCTTCTTTGATAAATGTAAAAAGTTAAAAATATGCATGTCTCAAGTTTGATCTTTTGGGTCATGAATTGGCAACATTTCTTATAGGTTTGGATATCCTTTGAGACAAAATGTATTCAAAATATTAATTGAAGGGTATCTTGGTGACTCAGTCGGTTAAGTGTCTGACTCTTGATTTCAGCTCAGGTCTTGATCGTAGAGTCATAAATTCCAGATCTGCATTGGGCTCCATGCTGGGCTCGGAACCTATCTAAAAAACAAAACAAAACAAAACAACTCCTCAAAACACAAAATATAAATTAAGCAGTGTCTCATATCACATGATATGAGTCAACTAAAGTCAGTTAAGTCAACTAAACTTAAGGAAAGTACTTACAAATTTTCAAAATATGGATCTATTCATTTTTGGCATTGTTAGAAAGGCCTACTATGGGCAATTGTTTCAGGGCTTAATTGAAAAATCTTTCCCTTTTTGTAAAATATATTTTTAAAAACATTTTTTCATAATTTTCTAACAAATTGCCATAACTAAAATAATAATTCCTTTTGTCATCTTTCCATCTAAAATGTTTTTCTTTCTAGGGCAGGAATCTAAGCTACTTCAAAGTTGGCAAAAATTACAAACTCAAATTTTGTTAAAAACCATCGCAGGTTTTTTGGACATTTATTTCTGATTTCAGGTAACTAATTTTATAACTTTTTTTTAACCATTGAAAGCAAACTTAAAAAAAAATCAAATTCACTGCATAGTTATTGAAAATTCCTCTTAATATTGTTTACTCTATTTAAATTTTTTTGTATATCCAACAAATAGCTCTGCCATAACATGATGCATAAACATTGTGTCCTTAAGGTGAATTGATTCCTTTGTTGTTATGAAATGACCCTGTTAGTGCCAGGTAATATTATTTGCCCTGAAACCTATTTTTATGGTAGTATAATCACTTCCCCTTTCTTTGATTAGTGTTAGCATGGTATATCTTTTTCTTTCATTTTTACTTTTAGCATACTTGTGTCTATATATAAATGGATTTCTTATGGCCAGCATATATTGGGTCCTGCTTTTTTATTTAATCAGGTAATCTCTATTTTAATTACCATGTTTAGCCACTTAACATTTAATGTGAGCATGGATGTAGTTGTGTTTAAATATACCATCATGCTATTTGTTTTTTATTTATTTCATATGTTCTTTTTTCTCTTCTTTTGGATTAATTGGTGTGTGTGTGTGTGTGTGTGTGTGTGTGTGTGTGTGTGTGTGTGTTTGTGTGTGTGTATGTGCGCGTGCGCGCAGGCACGCACATGTGCTTTCAACTTATCTCCTTTGTTGGCTTATTGGCTATAACTCCTAGTTATGTTATTTCAGTGGTTGCTTTAGAGCTTTATTATACATTTTTAACTCAACCCAGTATACCTTCAAGTGATATTATTTCACTTCATATCTGGTATAAGAACTACAATTGTATGCTTCTATTTCTCCTCCCCAGTCTTTGTGATATTGTCATACACTGTACTTTATATTTATTATACATTTTAAATTTTAATTTATACATCTTATTTTATTTAAAAAGTTTATTATCCTTGAAAGAGATTTAAATAATAATTAAAAAATTTTATATTTATTCTCACAGTTACCATTTCTTGTACTCTTCATTCCTTTGTGACAATCCAGACTTCTATCTTGTGTCATTTTTCTTCTGCCTGAGTGACTTCCTGTAGCATTTCTTGTGTGCAGTCTGTTGGTGGTACATTCTTTCAGCTTTCATATGTCTGAAAAATCTTTACTTAGCTTTCTTTTTGAAAGACATTTTTACTAGGTGAATTCTAGGAAAACACTTTTTTCTTTCAATATGTTTAAGATCTTGCTCCACCATTTCCTATATTCATTAATTCTGATGAGAAATTTGCTGGCATCCTTATCTTCATTTCTCTGTATGTAATATGGCCAGAGAAATTTTTTCTTTGACCACTCTAAAGATTTTCTCTTAAATGAGTTGGCTTAAGAAATGTGATGATTATGATATGCCTTGATAGGGTTTTCTTCATGTTTTTGTGATGAGACTTGTTGAATTTCTTACATGTGTTAGTATATGATTTTCATCAAATTAAGAAAATTTTCTGATTTTTAAAAAAATGCCTCCCCTCCCCTCTTTCAGAGATGCCAAATACATGCATATTAGATCACTTGAAGTTATCCCCCAGGTTACTAATGTTCTGTTTATTTTTTCAATCCAATTCAATTCACGTTTCAATTAATTTCTTCTGCAATTTCTAATCTGACATTAATCTCATCTAGTATATTTTTCAGCACAGATGTTGTAGTTCTTGATATTTGATATTTATAAAAGTTCCAGGGGTGCCTGGGTGGCTCAGTGGGTTAAAGCCTCTGCCTTCTGCTCAGGTCATGATCCCAGGGTCCTGGGATCTGCCTGCATCTGGCTCTCTGCTCAGCAGGGAGCCTGCTTCCCTTCCTCTCTCTCCGCCCGCCTCTCTGTCTACTTGTGATCTCTGTCCATCAAATAAATAAATAAAATCTTAAAAAAAAGTTCCATGTATTTACCTAGCATATTTGATCTCTTCTCTAGCTTCTTGGACATATGAAATAACATTATAACAACTGTTATAATGTCCTTGTCTATTCAATTATTTTCAATGCCAATTCTGGGTCAGTTTTGATAAGTTGATTTTCTCCTTATTACAGATCATGTTTTCCTACTTCTTTGCCTGCGTGGTCATTTGTAGTTGAATGCCAGACGTTGTGAATTTTATCTTATTGGGTGCTAGGTATTTTTGTATTCTAACAAACATTCTTGAGTTTTGTTCTGGTATGTCGTTAAATTACTTGGAAATAGCTTAATCAATTCCAGACTTGCTCTTGAGATTTTTTTTTAGGTGAGCATTAAGTTTTAGGTTAATTTTCCCTACTCGTCAAGCAAACTCTTCTGAGTACTCCACCTAAGCTTTATAATTGTGAGGTTTTTCATACTCACGGGTGAGAACAGACATTATTTTCAGCCCTGCATTTTCTCTGGGTATTGGTCTCTGTAATTATTTTGGGTAGGTTTTCCTTGGCCTCAGGTAGTTTCCTTAAATGCTTGTACTGATGACTATTTAGTTGAATACTTGAGGGTGACCCTCTGAAGATTTGTCAGATTTTCTATTTTTTGGCACTATGTTCAGCTCTCTTTTCTGACACTATGCCCTATGAACTTTAGCTGTTGTGGATCCCTAAGCACCTTTATGTCTTAACTCAGAAGACTACTGGGCTCTGTCTGCATTCTCCCCACTCTGAGCCTCAACCTGGAAACTCTCTCCATAGAGTGATCTGGGGTATTTACAGGGCTCACCTTATTCTTATTCCTCATGGATTATCTTCTTTCATTGCCTGATGTCCAGTGACTCAACAACCATTTTTTTTCCCATTTATTTTGTGTTGTTTTTTTTCATTGTTTCATGCAGGAGGGTAAATCTGGTTCCTACTACTATATATTGGTCAGAATGTTTTTTTCTTCAGAAAAAAAAAAAAACTAGCTTTATTGAGATATAATTTACATATCATATATTCTAATATTTAAAGTATGCAATTCAGTGGTTTTTAGTACATTAACAGAGTTTTGCAGATGTTACCACAATCAATTTTAGAAATTTTCATCACCCCTAGAAGAAACCCCATACCCTTTAGCAGTTATCCCACCTCCTTAATCCACTGATCCCATCCCAGACCTAGATTTGTAGCTTCTGGACATTTCATGTAAATAGAACCATACAATATGTAGCCTTTTGTGTTTGGCTTTTTTTCACCTAGTATAATGTCTTCAAGTTTGTGAAAATGTTCTAAAATTGATAAAATGTTCTAAAATTCATAACTTTGGGGGACGCCTGGGTGGCTTAATGCTTAAGCATCAGCCTTTGGCTCAGGTCATGATCTTAGGGTCCTGGGATCAAGTCCTGCATCGGGCCCTCCTTTGCTCAGCAGGGAGTCTGCTTCTCCCTCTCCCTCTGCTTCTCCTCCTGCTTGTGCTTTCTCTCTGTCAAATGAATAAATAAAATCTTAGAAAAGAAAAAAGGCCACTTGGGTATCTCAGTCAGTTAAGTGTCTGTCTTTGGCTCAGGTCATCATCCCAGGGTCCTGGGATGGAGTTCTGCATTGGGCTCCTCGCTCAGCAGGGAGCCTGCTTCTCCCTCTGCCTGCAGCTCCCTGTGCTTGTGATCTGTCTCTGTCTCTCTCAAATAAATAAAATCTTTAAAAAAAATCAAAGGTACAACTTTGGGCTATTATAACTAATACTGTTTTGAACATTTGTGTATACATTTCTGTGTGGACACATGGTTTCCTTTGTCTTCAGTATATGCCTGAGTGGGAGCACTGAATCATATACATGTATATGTTATGATATGTATATGTTATGTGTATATATATACACACATATGCATATATGCATATGTATATGCTACCATATACATGGTAACACTATGTTTTCCTTTTTGAGGGAATTCCAGACTTTTTCAATGTTGCTGCACCAGATGTTCCCACCAGTGGTGTATGAGAGTTCTGATTACTCCATAAGTGCACCAACAATTTTTGCTCTTTGTTTTTTTGGTTATAACTATCCTAATGTATTTGAAGTAGTATCTCATTGTAGTTTTAACCTAATGTAAATTAAATGACTAATCATATTGAACGTAGTTTCATTTGATTATTGGCTATTTGTATATCTTTCATGGAGAGATGTCTATCTGGATCCTTCGCACATTTTTTTTTAGCTGGGATGTCTTTTTATTATTTAGTTGTAAGAATTCTCTATATATTCTGGACCCAAGTTTCTTGTCAGATATATGATTTGTGAATATTTTCCCAAATTGTGAGTTGCCTTTTCGTTTTCTTGATGGTATTTTGGAGCACAAAAGTTTTTAATTTTGATGAAGTCCGATTTATGTATTTTTTTCATTTGTTGTTCATGCTTTCAGTGTTATATTTAAGAAATCATTGCCTAATCCAAAATCATAAAACTTAACCATATGTTTTTTTAATAAAGGTTTTATTTATGTATTTGACAGAGAGAGAGACAGTGAGAGAGGGAACACAAGCAGGGGGAGTGGGAGAGGGAGAAGCAGATTCCCTGCTGAGCAGAGAGCCCGATGCGGGGCTTGATCCCAGGATCCTGGGATCATGACCTGAGCTGAAGGCAGACACTTAATGACTGAGCCACCCAGGTGCCCCAAAATGTTTTAAGGGTGTTATAGTTTTAGTTCTTACATGTAGACTTTTGACTTATTTTGAATTAATTTTTGTATATGGGGTGAGGTAGGGGTCCAGTTGTAATTCATTTACATGTGGATATAGTTTTCCCACCACCATTTGTTGAGAAAACTATTTTTTCCCCATTGAATGCTCTTGGCAACCTTATCAAATATCAACTGACCATAGAAATATGGGTTTATTTCTAGACTTTTAAATCTGTTACACTGATCTAGATATCTGTCCCTCTGTCACTACGACATTGTCTTGGTTACTGGTTGCTTTGTAGTAAGTTTTAAAATAGGGAATTGTGAGTTCTTCATCCTTGTTTTTTTTCAAGATTGTTTGGCTATTTTGGGTCCTTCGAGTTTCCATATTATTTTTAGGATCAGCTTTCTAATTTCTACAAGGAAACCAGATGGGGTTCTTATGAGAATCTGTAGACTTTGGAGAGCATTTTGTCTTAAAAATATTGTCTTCTGATCCATGCACATAGGATATATCTCCATTTATTTGGGTCTTCTTTAATTTTTTCCCACAATGTTTAGTGGTTTTCAGAGTATACAATTTCCACTACGTTTGTTAAGTATAATCCTAAGCAGATACCCCCCCCCACTTTTAAAAAAGATTTTGTTTATTTATTTGATAGAGATCACAAGTAGGCAGAGAGGCGGGGGGGGGGAGAGAGAGAGAGAGAGGAGGAGGAGGAGGAGGAGGAGGAAGCAGGCTCCCTGCTGAGCAGAGAGCCTGATGTGGGGCTTGATCCCAGGACACTGGGATTGTGACCTGTGCTGAAGGCAGAGGCTTTAACCCACTTAGCCATCCAGGAGCCCCAGTATACACTCTTTTTGATCTTACTGTAAATAGAATTATTTTCTTATTTTCATTTTTGGATTGTTCATTGCTAGTGAATAGAAATACAATTGAGTTTTCCCAGCTTTATTGTGATAATTGACAAGTAAAAATTTTATATAATTAGGGCATCTGAGTGGGTCAGCTGGTGCTGACCCTTGGTTTTGGTTCAGGTGATGATCTCAGGGTTGTGAGATCAAGCCCTGAGACTGCTTGGAATTCTTTCCCCTTTCCTCTCCTTCCCTCGTGGCATCTTCCCCCTGCTTGCACTCTCTGTCTAAAAATACATAAATAAATGAATAAAATCTTTACAAAATTGTATATATTTGTGGTGTATAATATATTTTAATACGTGTATACACTGTGAAATGATAACCACAATCAAGCTAATTAACATATCCATCACCTCACATAGCTGTAATTTTTTTGAGTGTGGTGAGCATTTAAGATACATTTTCTTAGCAAATTGTAAGTATACAATATAGTATACTACAGCTATCATGCTGTATATTAGATCTCCAGAATTTATTCATCGTGAATAACTGAAACTCTACCCTTTGATCAATATCTCACAACTGATTTTTGTATATTGATCTTATATCCTGCAACTTTGCCCAACTTCTTGTTAGCTTTAGTAGTGTTTTTGTTGATTCCTTAGGATTTTCTATATACAAGGTCATGCAATAGAGATAGGTTTTCTTGTTTGTTTTTTTTCCAATCTGGATGCCCCCGTCCCCTTTTTCTTGCCTAATTGCCCTGGCTAGAACCTCTTTCCCTGACCATGCCCATCTGATAAACTTCACTCACTGCAGCTGATTGCTTTGCCATTTTCCACAATGGCATGCATTGCTTCACAGATCCAATTAAATGTAGGCTTATTTGCCAGGATAGATTTTGAGGTCAGTGTTTGAGATTTGTTCTGACCCCAGGAGGGCTCTTCTTAGTTGTCTCTTCCTGATTTTCCCTGGTAAAATAGCTGGCTTATGGTTTAGGTGATATCTCTAATGAAGTTAACAGACTTCTCTTAATTGTGTTTCACCACAAGCTCCACTGTTGTCAGAGTGCCTTTAGGTTTGGGCTTCCTCATACTCTGTTGCAAATAAAGCCAGTTCACTTGGGGAGGACTTTAGAGATCATTGTTTTGTCCTGCTTTCTCCCTGGGCAGAATCTCTAAGCTGTAGGTCTGAGCCTGGGGCAGGATCAGTGATGGCTTCTCTCTGAGCGACAACTCTGCTTTAGGAACCGGGCACTCATCTCGGGGCCTTTGAATTCCTGGCTTGCTGCTCCCACCGTAGAATCTCCACTTCATGAGCAAGCTTCAGCAAGGGTGATGCGCCTCCCGGTCTTTTCAGTGTGCCATCTCCAAGGGAGTTCCTTTGTGTCACAGTGAGCACTGAGCAGGAGAAAGTCTCCGATGTCTTGACACACTCACCTGGAATTTAGCCTCTGTGACAGGTAGCTGGGGGGTGCGTGTGGGGAAAAAATGCTGATGAACTGCCCTTCTCTGGAACATACTATCACTTTTAAGCTGGAGCTTGGTGAGAAGGGTGCCTTGTTTTTCTTGGCTTCACTTGTTAGGAGTGGAGTTTCCATCACACTGGGGGAGGAAGGGAAGCGGTTATGATTGGAATGCTACAGACTCTCACTGTTCTTGTCACGTTTTAGTAGATTTTCTTGAATAAATATTTAATTAGCTGTATGCCTTCAGGTCTGTTTCCAGAGACTGACTATCTATCTCTCTATGCATATGTATATATACTTCCAATATTTTTATATAAAAATGTATATTAATTCTTAAAATGTAGGTATATTTTAAGAATTAACATGTGTATGGGGCGCCTGGGTGGCTCAGTGGGTTAAAGCCTCTGCTTTTGGCTCGGGTCATGGTTCCAGGGTCCTGGGATCGAGCCCCGCATCAGGCTCTCTGCTTAGCGGAGAGCCTGCTTCCTCCTCTCTCTCTCTGCCTGCCTCTCTGCCTACTTGTGATCTCTGTCAAATAAATAAATAAAAATCTTAAAAAAAAAGAATTAACATGTGTAACAAATAAATAAATATATAATAAAAGCTTAAAATTTTACCAGTTTTGCTGGGGAATGGATCTGTGGAACTCTTCATATTGGCATTTCCAAATGGTTTTTGAAACTTTCCTCTCCCCCAGTGATTTTTGGAACTCTGGAAGTGGATTCTCAGCCGGATGCTTACACAACTTCCACTGCAGAAGAGACTTGAGGATAGATGCCCCAGTGAGTCAAACCTCCCACCTTCTTTCTTTAATTTTTAATTAATTTTTTTTGCTAGCCGCACATTAATTTGTAGAATAAAACTCTTGTTATCTTGAATTTTAATTTTACTATCTCTTCTCGTGTAAAAGGGCACTCATAATCCAGCTAGCTCCTAAGGTAGTCTTTTAGGATTGGATTGGATTCATTCTCTCCACCTTGGCAGGGGACTGGGTCACAGGGGAAATCAGTCTGTTCAGGGTGCCTGGCTTCTTCTGGCATTCACGCCACCTAGTGGGAAAATTTTGTATGGCCCACCTTGAGCCTGGATTAGATTTAGTGGTCTCTGACACCCTCCAGCGATAAAACATGTTAGCACAGTGATTTCTGATCGATAATATTTAATTTGTGGCAAAGTGGGTATGACCCAGTAAATATGATCACCCTTGACAAGGAAGCAAATATGGAGTTAGCCAAGGGGCCAAAGTAAGCAACCTGTATGCATGTCCCCAGGCTGTTGGCTGGCATTTCCCTTGCGGGTGGGGTTTGGACTTATTGGGAGGACATTTAAGACATGTGATTCCCTAAGTCTCTTGTCCAGTATTCTTGCCAAGTCAGTGTCCGGAGTTAACCTATGGTTTTGGACTCGGGAAGCTAGCTCAGCAGATTTTTGCAATCCTTACAAAGGATAATGGCAGTGTCACAGTATGGTCTTCCTCCCCATTTTGCTGGCCAGTGGCGAAAAGATGAAGGGAGGCTGGTCTGGGGCTTATTGTTTTACACCTAGACTTTCAAAGGACATAACACATCCACATCCCTCCTTTGTTGGGGTTCCTATTATTCCAGCTCTTTTCTCCCCTATTTCACAGAGCAACCATCTTAATTGTTAAGAACCAATTATTCCCACCCATTATATTTCAGCAGAGAAGGCACCCATTGGGATTGATCTAACAGCAGGTGTTCTACCTGCCCCCCCCCCCCCCCCCCGCCCAGCCTACTCTCTACTGGTTGTCAGGTCAAATTGCCTGGATTTGTGACCCAAAGAATGAGAAGCCTGTTGTCCTCGTGTTTAGTCCAAAACCGTGATCTTGTACTCCTGAGCAGCAACCTGTGCTCTGTTTAGTGTAATTGGACAATCAATCCGGGGACTCTGATTCCTTATTTTATTTCTGAAGGATAGTTTAGGAAAAAACAAAATCCAACCTCTTTGGTAGTAGTTTGTTCTGGAATGTTTGTTTTAATTGTCACTGGCCAAACCTCTTCTGCCTTCTCATCTTCCATGAGATAAAAAGCCCTAAAACCGATTGAGGAATAATCATTTTTGAAAAACATGACACTGGGGGCCATCCTGTGTGAGGCCATCACTGAAGTCAGAAGTTCTACACTCTGAGACATCATTAAGGGTATGGAGAGATGACAGAATAATTTCCTCCACCTGTGAGACTTGGAAACGGAAATGTTTTAAAGAGAAAGAAAGCTGAACATCTAGCCTTGGTCTCATCATATGAAGCCTCTGGGAGGGGCAAGAGTAAAGGAACACAGCGTATTCCTTTATATTCCTGTATAAAATATGACATAGCCTGTATGTGCTTACGGACACATGCCCGGCCCATCGTCCTTAACTAGAGTTAGGCTTGAGGCATTTGCAAAAGTGTTTTTATTTTGTTCCAAGCTGCCACAGAATCTGAGCCCATCAGAAATTTCTGATTTGTACACCCCTGGACAGGATGCTCTGACTTAGCTGTCCTGGGATTAAATCTCACAAATCCTAGGAGACATTGTACTCGGTGTTTCTCATCAGTAAGGGGAAGAACACCTGCATCCATTCTTGGTTCCCTTCCCGCAATGACTGTCCCAAAGAAAGCTGCCTATGTTCTCACTGGGTGATCTGTCCTGTCCTGTTTAACTCCAGCTTTGGGCTGATCAGCGGTTGGGTTGTTCAGTTACCACATTTGCTTTTTGCTGTTCCCTGTGGCATCTGGTGTTTGCATTCTATTGGACCCGGTGCCTGGAGGCCTCACCCGTTAGAACTGAGAGGACATGGAATGGAGTACAGAGGACATGGAATGGGAGGGAGCCCAGAAGTTTTGGGAAAGCCAGATGCAAAATATTGGACTGTATCCCGCAGGAAGGTAGTTTTCTCAAGAAGTCTTTGATAAAGATGACCCCAAAAAGATCAGCCTTATCTCTGATGAAGTAGATTTCTCTTTTTAGCTAATGATAATTTATTTCTACCTGTACTGGGGGGGGTATGTTTGAATTCAAAATCTTTCCCACATGTCCAGGTCCCTTTAGGTTTTATCTGACTACACAGGGTCACAGGTGAGTGAGGGGTCCTTACATACCCTGAACCAGTTCCTTCATGGTACGTTCCCTTTCCCACCTCCCACTTACCTCTGGAAGAAGGTGTTTTTTTGTTTTGGTTTTGGCCTTTATACCAGCGATAGCAACAGTTTGGAGATGACCCTCTTTTCAGGCCATCTTCTGATGCTGTGTTGTTGCGTCAGTTAGAGCCGAGTCAGAAGACAAACCGCACTAGTAATTTGATCAGAAAACATCTACTATAAGGAGTTAACTCATCTAAAGGGTGAAAGAAGGTACCAAGATGTGCCTTCATGTATTTACTACCCACAACCTCTAGGTAAAGCAAGGCTGGCCAATAAATAAACTAAGGGCTTAGGAGAGGGATGCTACACAGGGCTAAGATCCAGACCTTTCCCAATAGGGCATGGCTTTGCAGAGATGTACAGCCTTTCAGAGGGAAAGAAATGTGTCACAGGGTGTGGTCCAGAGCTGGTCCCTAGAAGGGGTTCACCACTGCAGAGGGAATGTGTGTGTGTGGGGGTGGTGGTGGTGGTGGTATGGGTTGGACAGGTCTTCAGGAGTAGCTCCTGGGGTGGGGAGATAGTTAGCTACCTGGGGATGCAGCTACAGCAGGCCTGTAGAGCTAGCAGCCAGGGATTTAGGTTTGAATCAATAATCCTGCCCTTCCAGGGATCTGGGGGAAAAAAGGAGTCCTGGACTAAGCAGAAGCTTTCTAGAAGAATGCACTATCGGGAAGAAAAAAAAGAGTACACTACTGAAGGGATTCAAGTATTGATCTTTAAGGGTCAACAATCTGTTGGGGATTGGGTTGGCCAAGAGTTAGGTGTAATGGTTTTCCTATTCTAGAGGCTACCCTCATTTCTCCAACTATCGTACCACAGGTGGGGATATAAGGTTCTGAGATCTAGGAACCAAGGGTGACACATGAAATCAGGAAAGTCTTGGACCAAAGAAAAACCATGGGGTTCGGGGCCAAATTCCACATCCCAGGAGGAAGACTTGTCATGAACAAATGCTTCTGGGTATGCTAGCTGGGTGACTTTTGTTTAGGGATTGTGTGGTGACTGCTTTGACTGATATGTTGTTCTTGAGTTCACCATCGGGGATAGGCTGCTGGTCTGCAGTGGTGATCTGCTGGCATGACATGGGAATTTACTGCCCTATAAGGTCACATCTTATTCCAGCCCTTGGAGCCACTTCCACCCAATAGGGAGGAAGACCTTCATGGGTTCCCATCATGGTTCCTCCTAGGCATTGAGTCTTTTCTGGAGATGGTGGACCCCTGGGCCAAATAAAACAAAGGGGAGAAAACTTTGGGAGGTGTCGGGGCGGGGGCGGTGGAGATGGGGTTTCCATTTCTTTTCCCATACTCGACCCTTTTCTGTGTGGTTTGGGACTTGCTTGGCTCTACCACCAGATGTCACTGTCCGCTTGTACAGAAGCACAGGAAGCCAACTAGTGCCCAGAACGAAGCACCAGAAGCACCAGCCGTTGGCAGTTAGTGGTGTGTTGGAGACTGCTTGTACCAGCTTGTGACCCCACCCCTCCGCCCGCTGGCAACATACACACTCTGAGTTGGTTGTTCAACATTCACCAGCACCCCATCGAGTATACTGACTGTTTAGAGACACAGACGGGGAAACAGGCTTGGGGAGTTTATTAGTGGCAAAACTGGAAAAGAACCCTACTGTGTGTGAAACACCACGTTAGGTGTGCTTGGACAAAACAAGAATCAATGAGTCCCTCAACTTTGCCCAGTCTGAAGAGGGAAACTCGACATGTTCTTGCAGTGGAGCAAATGATCATTAAATACTTGAATGAATGAACGAGTATTTCAGAAAGGAAAAGACGTAGTCTGAGAGGGGAGGCTGTGTAACATTGGCTGGTCTCAGGCAGTACAAGCCAGAATCTTGGCACAGGGCTTCAGCCAGGGCTGGTGTGTGGAAGTGGCCCACCCTAGTTGGAAAGTGTGAGAGGCTGGAGCTGGTCATTCAGGGCTGCTGAGGTGAAACTGGGCCATTTACACATCCATCCACTGACATCTGTACTCGACAGAAAGGAGGAAAGCTGGAAAATAAGTGAGGTACTCTTTTGTTGCTATGGCCTTGAAACATCCCTCCATCACCCTCTATTGGCAATGTTTAACATTGCACTAGCTAGCAAAACAACTTTCCATCCAATTAAGATGTAATTACCTCTATACTCTCTCCCAAATGAGGAGACATAAGCTCCCAAGGGACATTGTCTTCACAGCCAATTATATTAATTTCTCTTCAAAATCATTCACAGTTCCACTGAATATTCTGCTAACCTCCAACAACTTGTATATAAAATGTTAATGAGAAGCAGAAAAGAGATAATGGCTAATACAAATACATACATAAAACAAGCAAAAAAAAAAAGTGAAAGTTTTTTCCATTGGTCATGAATAGGCCAGATAAGATACAGGATGCCCAAACATTGAATACTTTTTAGTATAAGTATGCTCCAAATATTGCACAGGAGATACTTATCCTCAAAGACTTATTTGTTGTTTACCTGAAATTCAAATTTAACCAGGGATTGACATTATTTGCTAAGTCTGGTGACCCTAGTCATGAGGCCATAGTTGATATCTATGACTTTTATTCCTCTACCAATTTGATATTTCTCTTGTCTGTAGCTAGAACCTCAGCTGGTGATGGATCTTCACCTGGTGATTGAGGGGGAGATCTAAACCTTCATTCTTAAAGGCTCTGAGTACTAAGAAGTACTAAGACGCTTAGTGATTTGGGTTCTAGACAAAGCCCTCCCTGTCCCCACTGTGTAGCACCAACCTGATCTCTCCTTAGAAACCCAGACCAATCCATTCAACTAGTAGAGTAGCCCCTTTTTGTGCCTGTTGGGTTTTAATTTAATGGAAGCATTTAGTGTGCTCTGGTAGAAGCATTATCTTCTTAGGAACTCAATTTTCCAAAGCAGCAGGGCTCAAAGCTGCCAGGACAGGAAGAAAACATTCTTTGAGTAGATTATTAGGATTGATTGTGGGAGAAACCACTCTCACTTTTATCCCTTGATTCTCAGACTTGTGTATTCTGGCTCTGGGGAGAGACTGCATCATATAAGGGTCTTTGATTCAAAGCATAAGCTGAATCTTATAAGACAGAAGCCCATATTTCATATTTCATGGTGTTATCTCTCAATGTGCCATAACTGAATCTTTAGTTAACCACCCGACCCCCTCCCCGCCCTTTTTAGGCTCCATACCCAGCGTGGAGCTCAGCATGGGGCCTGAACTCTCGACCCTGAGATGGAAACCTGAGCCGAAATTGAGCTGGACATCTAATTGACTGAACCACCCAGAATCCCCCAAGGAGCCTGGGCAGCCGCTTCTGGGCAATGGGGTATGATTTAATACCCCATTATTTAATAAATAATGATTTAAGACCAATCATTTCCATGCTACAGTTCTTTTGCTGTGGAATAATTTCCTTCATTAGACACTGCTGTGGGGGAATACCATGACGGTAGTTAAGACATCCCAAGAATCCAGGGCTGGTATTACTGGAAGAAGGATTACAGGCATCAAAGGCAAATCCACATCCAAAATTTGTGCCCCTTCCATGAAGGAAGAAGTGCAATGGAATCAACCTGCCACCAGGTGGCTCGCGGGTTCCCCAGGGAAAAGTGATCTTGGCAAAGTAGCCACTAGATGGCAGCAGTAGCCAGTTTAGCCTTGATAGACCATTTATCTGAGGAGCTCATGCTCAGCCTCCAAGCCTGTCACCCCCGCCCCTTTGTTCATAAGCCCATTGGGCAAACATGGGATGGCTGGGAATGAAGCTGACTGACATTGTGAAGTATGCCATTTTGTGACCATGATCCTGAGCTCTCCTCTGCAGAGAGCATTCACATGTCACTTGGTGGTATGGGATGGGACTGGCTTCACATGCTGTCTACTCCAAGAGGCCTATCCCTATACCTCTTCTCACTCGTTCCTTGTCATTAATTTTCAAATAGTGACCCTTGATCCTTCTGAGTCCCTGACTGTCTCAGTCTGCTTGGGTTGCTATAACAGTCCTGCTCTGCTGGAACTGTTTTGCCATCATAAAGGAAGCCAGCCAATGTGGGGACAGTGCAGAGCAGGGAGAATCCTAGAGGAACAGAGCCAGGACCTTTAGGTTCAGGCAGCCCTGAGTGTCCCATGTCTGGATTCCCAGATACGTGAACCAATAATTCTTACCTTGTGTGAGGCTGCTTTTTGGTGTGCTCCACAGGATCACTGACTGACACCACCTATAACAGAGGCTTACACAGATGTTCTGGAAGTATGGAGAGCTACCCATTAATTTTGCCCCAGCCTCAAATATTGCAGGGAAAAGGCCAAGAACTTCCATCATACAAGGGCAACTAAAGTGTTGGAAATGTAAGGAGCCCAGACATTACTCTTGTACAACATAAATGCTTGGTACACATTTCACAAATGAATGTTGCATGAAGAAAGTCATTTAGAGAAGAGCATCCATTTCCAGAAATGGTGGGCTAGGTAATAACTTGAAATAACTAACTTGAGGAAGAAGATAACAGATCGGAAGACTTAAATGACTTGACCTAATGGACTTATTTATAGGATATGAATCAAAAATTACAGTATGTATACTCCCTCCAAGCAGAAAAGGGACACTGACAAAAACTGACCACATACTGGGTCATAAAGCAAGCCTAAACAAATTTTAAATGACTGAAATCATTTGGCGTATGTTCTCTAAGCAAAATACTAGAAATGGCAAGGGGAGACTAGATATCCTTATATGTTTGGGTGCATTTAATTTCTTTTTCTTGTCTGATTGCTTTACCTAGGACTTCCAATACTATGTTAAATGAAAGTGGTTTGAATGGACATCCTTATCTTGTTCCTGATTTTAGGGGAAAAGCTCTCAGTTTTTCACCATTGAGTATGAAGTTTGGACATACTCCTATGTCCAGATATAAATAAATATGCTCCCTGTGGTTTAGAGAAGAACTCGAATTTTAAGATGATATTTTGAACTGAACAATAATGAAATCCCTACATAAAAACCTTAAGGGATACAGCTAATGTAGTACACAAAGGGAAATGAATAACCTTAAAATATATATTGAAATTTGATAGACCGTAAAAAGCATGAAAATTAGCATATGTTCTGCAAAGCTACAACAGAACAAAATAATCTCAAAGAAGAATAGAATGAAGGCAGACAGAAAGGGGAGAGCAAATCCTGAAGAAATGGATGGTAAATATTCACTGGGTATGATGAAACAAGATAGCAGAGAGTTGGTTGGTTTATGATACGACTGAAATTGAAAATGACCTGGTGAATTTATCAAGAACTATAGAAAGAGAGCAAAAATTTCCAACAATAAAACAACATATAATAAAATGTAGAAAAAGCATTTTTCTTTTGAATAAAATCCAACAAATGACTTTAAAAGACCCATTGCACATAGAATATAACAGAACTTTGTTTTAAGATTTATTTATTAATTTTAGAGAGAAAGAGAGTTAGAAAGCGAGTGCACACATGAGTGGGGGGAGGGTCAGAGGGAAAGAGAGTCTCAAGTAGACTCCCCACTGAGCTGAATGCAGAGTCCAATGTGGGGCTCTATCTCATGATCCTGAGATCATGACCTGAGCAGAAATCAAGAGTTTGATGCTCAACCTACCCAGCCACCCAGGTGTTCCTAGAACTTTTTTGTCTATGAGAGAATCTTTAAAGAAAATTATACCAGGCATCATGTTTCATAATGAGATGTTTAAAAACATCCCTTTGTGACAAGACAAGGATGCCTATTCTCCCTGCTGCACCTGTGTTATAGTACCAGCAGAGAGAGTAAGCAGGGCAAAGACATGAAATGTGTAAGAACTGAGAAAACAGTAACAAAATTGTTGTTATTCATAGATGGTATGTTTAGGTATGTAGCAAGTCCCACAAAATGTACAGATAAATTAATAGAACCTATAAAAAAGTATAGCAAATTTACCAGATCCAATTTCAAATATAGAAATGTATTATATCTCTATATATCAGCCAATGAATAGAAAATGACATTTAAGAAGGATACAATTTACAACTGCATTAAAAATATCAGTTAACTAAGGATTAAGCTAAAGAGATACCCAAGCCATTTGCCTATGGGAAAAAGTCTACATACAACTTCATTGAGAATTATTAAAACCTGTTATTGGAAGAGAGAGAAGGATATTGATGGATTGAAAGATTCAATGTGGAAAGATATCAATTTTTCCCGAATTGGTTGGTAAATTCCCCTGAGAACTGGTTCAAGGTGCAAAACACTTGTACCTTTTTTAGGTGGGGGGAGAAGTCAGGGAAGCTGATTCCAATTAGAAGCTCAGATCCTCTTGCCTGAGATGAATGTTCTTCTTCCCAGCCATCTGGGCAACTTCAGGGTTACAATCAAGGACATTTTCCCCTCCATTGCCCCACTCAGAATTCTCCCTCTTTGTCCCGGATGACCTAGAACCTGGGTCTTCCTTTCCCCGACCCAGGAGGTGACCTGGTGGGGTCCGTGCTATGGGCACACCGCTGGCCCAGCTTCTGCCCAGAGTGTGGGTCCCAGGGAGGCGGTCCAGGGCTCTCTGCTCTCCTGGGGTGGGGGTGGCCGGGCGCCCCATCCCATCCGGCTCTAGCCTCCATCAGTCTCGCCTGGGCTCCCGGACTCGCCTCATCCTCCTCGGCCACCAGGAGTCTCTGACCTATCCTTAGAAGAGCAGGGAGGGGCTCGATCGCGCCTGCGGACCCAAACAAACAAGAGACCAGGAAGGAGGAGTGGGCTCAGGACCTCCGAGTGATGCCATAGGAAACTGAGGCTTGAGAGTGCAGGGTCACACTAGGCGGGGGAGAATGGGGACAAGGGTCGGGGGGCTTAGTGACCTCCGATTGATGCAAGGGGACTTTATCTGGGCTCCCAGTGCCGCAGGGGGATGCTCACTGCAGGGGCAGCAACCTGCGAGCCTCAACAATCCAAGGAAGGGCGCGAGCATGGGGCCCTGGGCTGTGGCCTGTCCCTGAGCTGCAAATGAGAGCCAGCTCCAGCTCAGAGTAAAAGTGACCATAGATGCTCCATGTCCCTGCAGTTGCAGGAATACAGACGCCCTCTGCTCCTGCGGTTCTAGGTCTGGTGTGAGCCCCCTAGAAGCGCTGGTGTGTGCACCGGAGACAGGCCAGGGTTCCCCGGGCCAGTGTTTGTGGAGGAGGAACCGGAACTGCCCCAGTGTTCATCCGTCTACTGGGATGGCCAGGACTGTGCTGTCTATTCATACACAGAGCCATCCGGCTTAGTCCTTATCTGTGTAGGAAGTTAGAAGGAGCAAGATATGTTCATGTGGTGTTCGGGTACATTTGAGAACCTGGAGTAAAATGCAAGGGGCTCAGCATAAACTGCAGGGCCCCAGGGACACACTGGCTCCCTCTCCTGCCTCCTGCCCTTCCCTGGATGGGGCCACACTGGCCTCCTGGCTGTCCCTGCAATTTGTCAGGTACACCTCACCCCAGGGCCTTTGTACTTACTGTTCCTTCTACAGAGAGCACTCTTCCCTAGTCACCTACCTGGGCTGGTCCTCTCACTTTCTTCAGGAGTGCCCCTCCTGACCACCCATAAACCTACAGTTGTCACTCTTTTTCCCTTAACACCTTCCTTTCTCTAAGGAACTCATCACGCCACATATAACAGCAGAACATGTTGGTTGTTCTGGCCTCTGCCACTCACGGGAACTTTGCTCTGGGACTTGGTCTCTTAGGCCACAGTCCTGTCCCCGGGGCATAAAGCAATGTCAGGCTTTGGAGTAGATCAGTTTCTACCTGGGGAATGAATGGTGCTCGTTTTCTTTCCAGGAAGCAGGGAAAGCATGGAACTTAGGGGTGGGGGTGGAAAAGGGGGAGTTCAGGATGTCCAGTTGGTTTTCATCTCTTAGTAAAAGATGGGAGCTAACTGACCACAGGTTAGCATGTATTGCTTCTGTGTGGCAGGTCTATGTCAGTGTTCTTGGTATTTTTGTGTTTCTGTAAAGTGCAGCCCCCTCCCTTCCCAACTCCCTCCCATTTAGCACAAAGGAGACTGCTCTGAAATTCCTCATCCCCAAGACACTTTCTTCCCTCATGGTGGGTCATGCAACTTATGTTTGAGGGAGGTGGGGGTACAAGACCCTCAACTCCTTTGTCCTAGTTCTTCCTCTGGGAGTAGACCCAGCCTCTGGGCTCTAGCAGGACCCTGGGAACTGGGATGAACTGGAATCTGAGCACCTGGGCCTCAGAGGAAGGGGTGAGAGCACTGGCCTGGGAGCCAGGCGCCAGGGCTCCATGTTACCCACTGTATAGCCTTGGACAAATCACATCCCTCTGTGTGAAAGGACAGAATGATCTTCCCAGACTTGGGCGTCTGAGATTTCTGATGAACATTCCTGTGGTATTACTGGTTTGATTGTGACCTTTTAGAGAAGTGACAACTATAGCCACTAGAGGGAGCTGTCATCTGTGTGACCTTGAATGTGAGCACGAATGAGCTTGAGGGTGTGTGACTTGTGCATGCGTGTGTGTATCTGTGAGTGTGTGTGTATGTGTGTTTGTGTGTTGCACTGTACAGGGACACTCGGGATATGTTGACCAGAAACGCAGCCAGGACACCTCCCTTGTGGCCCATGGAGGATGATCAGGGGAGGTGGTGATGTCCCCCATGTGGGTGACACCTCGGCACTGTGCACGGTGACTGCCTGGCTGGGTTCCCAACCCCTCGGCCATCCCGCTTGTGGGGTCAGCTCCTGGAAGACCTGAGGTCCTCTCTGTGGGGTCACTGAGGCCCCTCGGACTGGGAGAGTGCTGGGCAGGGAGGGGCTGGCCTGTCAGAAGGAACCTGAGATGTGAGGTGTGAGGCGGTGTGGTCACTCTGCTCCCTGAGGCCTAGAAGGAAGGCCTGTATGAGGGGACTGCTTTTTCTCTCAGGCACCATGCAGCCTTCGCGTTCACAGCAAATAAGCACCAGACACCATTCCTGTGGCCCTCGTGGGCTGGCTGCTTGAGGTGGGACAGAGACCCACTGACAGAAAGATCACACGGGGCCCCCTGTGGACATTGCCCCTAAGCCTGGATCTTGGCTGGCAGGATCTTGAGCAAGAAGCTGAGAGACTGGGCTGTGATTTTCAGTCTTGAATGTGCCCCAGCGTTGCAGGCCCAGAGGGAGGCAGGCAGGCATGGGGTTTGCATGAGCTAAGCCAGGCTGGAGCCTGTTGACCAGAGAGGAGCCTGAGGCTGGGAGGCTTGGAATGGGGAATGCTGACTTCCTGAACTTGACTGCGGACCTTGAGGGATCTTTATCCCAGAGTAGTTTATGCTGAGGCTCAGGGTACAGGTCACAGAGCTGAAGCCCAGTGGAGAGGGGGACCCCCTCAGGGCCAAGGGCATGTGAGGGCCATGTGGGAGAGAGCACTGACCTTGAGTCTGGTGGCCAGGCTTAAGTGTGACCCAGGCAGGTCCTTTGCCACCTGCAGGCCTCAGTTTCTCCTGTGAAAGCTGGGTGTATGTAGCCCAGTCTCTAAGGTCCTTTCTGGGCTTTCCTCAGTAACCCCCACCCCCAACTCCTCTCTGGCTCCTGGGTAGCCAGGACCCTGATGGGCCTAAGAGCTCAGGTTCTAATACCCTTCCCTACCAGGATGGAGGCACCAGGCCCTGATGCTGGAGGTCTCCCCTCCAACCTCCACATCAAGGGCAGCTGCCCTAAGAAGGCCAGATGGACCTCTGGCCTCAGAAATGGAGGAACCATATGTTATCTGGGGCAATGGGGATCAAATCCCCTCCCTGGGTCCTGACCATGCGGACCACTAGCAGGGCCTCTGGTGCCTTCTCAGAGCCCCACACATGTAGGTTCTACAGCCCCTGGCCCACAGCCCCCATTCCAGTATTCATATCCTCCCAGCCCCCTCAGATCAGCTAGAGGCCAAGCTCACAACGCTGAGCCTTCTCCTCCCACCTGGGGCTCAGTGCTGCTAAGGATTCACAGAGTAATCACTGGGGAGAGGGGTCTGAGACCTCCTGAGGAGGGGTCACCCCATGGTGGGTGCCCCAAGAAGCTGGGAAGATGTCTCAGAGGCCCCTCTGCTCCCTGCCTCAGGGCCGAACTGAGATCAGAGTGGGACTGCTGGGAGGGCAGTATCCTCAGGTGTGTCTCTGTCCACATCCCAGCTGTCCCTTCCTTAGGATCTAGGCAGGACTTCTGGGCTCTAGAGGGTGGGGGTTGTGTGTGCTGCCTTTCTGGAAGTCTGTCTGTAACATTCTTCTAAAGCCTTAGACAGGCAGGATCTTCCATCCATGTGGCGATGGTCAACCTAAGGTCTGTGGTAGGACTGATGCACAAGGAAGGAGGCCGGGGCGTTGGGTGCCTTTTGTATGGAACACCGGCACTGGTGGGACCTGGGACAGGCTGCCTGAGTGTCATTAGAGCCTCTGGCTCACAAGGGTGATGCACGCCCAGGTTTCCTCACCCCTGTGTGGCTGTGTTGTTCGGTGACAAAAGGTCTCCATCTAGTTCTTGTCTGTTGTCTATCAATCATCTATCATCTGTCTATCATCTCTTGTCCATCGTCCATCATCTGTCTTCTGTCACCTATTTGTTGTCTGTGTGAAATGCAAGGTCAAGCCTTGAAGGATGTACACCAGATAAGACCAGAACCATCTCCAGGCTGTGCTGGCCACTTTTCATACTTTCCTTCTGTTTTCTTTTAAAAGAATCTTTGAATTTCTTTTTGTAATCAGGAAAAAACTAAGCTGTCTCCATTTTTTTTTTAAAAGATTTTATTTACTTATTTGACAGAGAGAGATCCCAAGTAGGCAGAGAGGCAGGCAGAGAGAGAGGAAGGGAAGCAGGCTTCCTGCTGAGCAGAGAGCCCGATGCGGGGCTCGATCCCAGGACCCTGAGATCATGACCTGAGCCGAAGGCAGCGGCTTAACCCACTGAGCCACCCAGGCGCCCCAACTGTCTCCATTTTTAAGAAGAGAACAAATGAAAACAACACACTGTCCCAGGCCAGGGCCCCAGAGAAACCTCACTCCGGGCTCCAGAGGTGTTGGTGGCCGGTTCCAGAGGGGCCGGACCCGCCCAGTGTTGCCCAGGACCAGGCATGGCCAGGTGGTGGCTTGTCAATGCCAGCCCAGACGAACAATGGAGCCTCGTCAGGTCAGCAGGGCCGGAAAGCAAGATGCTGTGTCAGGAGAGAGAAAAAACACACACAGTCATGCTGGATCTGTGGGAAGTTCAAAACCAGGTGAAGCTGAGAAATAGTTGGTTCAAGGTCACAGAGAAAGCATAGAACTTTGGGAAAGAGTAAAGGGACGGTTGACCCAGGGGCCGCTGAGGTCCTGGGCACGTTCACAGCCCAAGGGGCTAATTAACGAACAGTCCGCATCATAGGGAGTTCACCATTTAAAATGAACAGCTGGGTCACCTAGAACACTCACCATGTTGTGTAGCTGTCGCCACTGCTGTTGTCACTCATTAAATTTACAGATGCACTTTATTTATTTTGTGGTTGTTATAGTTTACAATGAAGATAGGATTAAAATAGAAGGAGATCCATCAAAATATCAGCTGGGGCTCTTCTGGGTGCAGTGCGAGGGGTGCTTTTTTTCCCCCTCTGGTTTGTTTTTCTGTACTTCTCAGGCTGTTGACAGTGAGCACTTATTATTTTAAAGCTAAAGACCAAGACCAATAAACTATTTTCAGAGGAACTCCGAAAACAAACAAGGTGATTCTTCCTTAGGCCGAGCTGACACCTGTGTCCCTGTTGTGTATCGACATCCTGTTGCCTCCCCCCGGGCCTGGAGTTGGCACACCCCCCACCCCTCTAGCCGGAGGTGCCTGAATCTATCTGCTAGGATGACCCTGAAGTAGGAGAGAAATCTCTTCCAGGCTCAGGGATCCCTTTCCTGGATTCTCTGCTCCATGTCCTCTGGCCGACTTCCCATCACACTCATGTTTGAGAAACTCTTTTCGTTTCAGACTCTGGTTTTGATGGTTTTTGTTGACACGAGCTCATGAACTAGAACTGCAGGTCCCTGGGGAGCAGGTCAAGTTGTTTTTCTACAAGCCACTACCTCTTTCTCCCTCAACTTAACTTTGTTGTTCAAACCTTCTTATAACAACTCTGAGAGACAAACTTAAAAAGAAAGTTGAAATTCTCCCACGGTCTTACTGCTCCATCTAAATTGTGGCCCCTGCTGTTTCTATCCCCGCTCCCCCTAAACCTGGAAGCCTCTGCCTGGTGCACGCTGCTTCTGGGTGGCGGTGATACTATCTTAGGCCTGTGTTCCAAGGCAGGGCCTTGTTCCTGGGCAGGGAAGTTCTCACAGTGGACTGAATCCCTGCGGGCTTTGCTGTTCCCTGCCCCACAAAGTGCTCTTGGGTGAGCCTCTGGTCTCAGTTTCCTAAATGAGTGTTATAGATTAGATTAGTATGGTTAACTCTCAGAAGGTCATAACCTCTTTCTGCCCAAAGCCCCGAATCTTTCCCCATAATGCACATTTATACGGATACATTTCAGGGTTTTGTGAACTTCTGAGTTAGATATCCTAGGATATCTCTGGCCTCCAGGGCTTCCTACCTTGGGGAGGGGACAGTTGAGCCTCTTTTTTGGTGACTCCAGACAGCAGATCTCAGATCCGTTATTTTATGCCCGCCAGGTGCTGGGCTAAGCAGTTTCCAGAATTATCCCCTGAATCCTTACATAACCCCGAGGGGTGACTGTCACTGTCATCGCTTGCACGCCGCAGAGGAGGACACAGAGAAGACAGTCACCTGCACCACGTCGTGCGCTTGGAAAGCGGTGGAGTCAGGACTGGAACCTAGGCCTGTCTGGGCTCCAAGCTCAGGCTCTTCCCACAAGCTGTGATCCAACTCCGGGGGGAGTTAGTTTAACGACCTGCAAGGTCCTTCCACACCAATAGTGCACCTGGGAAGCCCTCTAGGGTTCTTAAGGCACTTTCATTCCTGTCTATCCTTTCAACTGATTTCCCAGCAGTTGAGGTGGTGAGTAAGGTGCACAGGGCAGGTACTGACCCACATCTTAGCTGCCTGGGAGGGGACAAGGCTTAGAGACATTAAGGTAATGACAACGCCAAGGTCACCCTCATGTCAGCATCAGCATCAGGACCTAAGTGTTGAGTTCAGACACTGCACAGAGCTGCCAGGCGCCAAAGGTCTGTGTTTCTCATGGTTAGGATCTACCCACCCACCATCTGTCTGTCCATTCACCCATCTAATTACTGACCTATCCATGACCCCTCACTTTGCCTACTCATCTACCCATCCTTCACTTTTCCAACCACCCATCTACCCATTCATCAATCATTCACCCAGGGCACACATCCATCTCTTCTTTCCTTCTTCCCTCATTCAGATTGTTTGTTGAGAGCCTTGCAGTTCCCAGGCACTGAGCTGGGGATAAGATGAACAGGGATAAGATGAACTGCAGACCAGGGAAGGAGCCACATCTCTTGGGGGCAACATCTTTCCCTTTGTCAGTGAAGGTCCTGGAAGGGGCAGCTGAGGCACGGGGCAGACAGACTAGAGCGGTGGCTGTTGAGTTCCTGCTCTTTTGGGCTCTAGGTCACTCTAGGTAATTTTAGCCCTTGACTAAAACGTGGGCTAAAATCTTGTATTTTTGGGGGGAGAAAGGGAGGAGTGAACAGCCAAGAAACAGTGGCTGTCCTTATCGTTACTTATAGAACAGATGGGTGGCAATGATCTTAAGTGGAGAGGTTTTTAAAAAAAGATTTATTTGAGAAAGAGAGAGAGAATGAGTGGGAGGGGTAAAGGGAGAGGGAGAGAGTATTTCATATAGATTCTGAACTGAGTGAGGAGCCTGACATAAGGGTCGACCTCATGACCCTGAGAGCATGACCTTGACATCACAACCTGAGCTGAAACTAAGAGTCAGATGCTTAACCCACTGAGCCACTCAGGTGCCCCTTAAGTGGAGAGTTTCTTTCAAGATTTTAAGAATGTAAGAGAAATGACATCTATGCAACTCACGATATTACTAATATAAAGAAGATCAGAATTAACCAAGTATGGGTACTGAAGAGTGAGGCTCCAGTGGCAATTTCTAACCTGTTTCAATGATTCAGTGATTGAAGCAGAATTTCTGGGAAGGGATTTGTGCACTTTTTCTTTTGCATTCCTCACAATGGACATAGGGGGTAGCAACTAATATGATCAATATTGACTAGATCACAATACGGGGAGAGGGAGTCATTGCCAAGGTATATTGTCATCTATGTGGCAGAGAAGTTTCTCAACCTAAGTCTTCCCACCTGTGCATACCAAGCTCTGAACTCCCATATAATTCTTTCTGTCCAAGGAACAGATAAAAACTCTCAAAGTTTATTCTGGTCTTCAGAGAGTGTTTCTTTCCTTCATAGCTGTCAATTCTGGACTAACCTTGCCCCACACTAATCTGTTTTCTTTGCAGGAAGCTTTTTATTACTATTTGCAGAAATTGCTTAAACTTTTGGTTTGAAATTTCTCACTCCTCTGTCTTCAACTGCCTTTAAAAGGCATTGCTTTCCTCTGATCTTCCTTGCCAAATGCCTGCTGCTAATTCTTCACCACCCCTGGAATACCTTCTTTTATTAATGGTCTAGCAACTTCCTTTCTGCTTCCTGTATCTGTGTGGAGCTGGAGCTAGGACAGAGTTTCATGAATGTGGACAGGACCTGAGGTTTAGGGATGAGAATCCATGTTAGTATTGAAATGACCTCTTTCCATATACATTCCACCCATTGTACCACTGCCTAAGAGGGATGGCTCTCCATCTCTCCATTCATGTCATCCCAAATCGTGCCTGGCCTATCACGGGTATAGCAGGTAAGCGGGAAATATTTGCTGGATGTGAAGTGATTGGAATATATATGCTTATTTAAGTGAGAAAATCCCCCCCCCTTTTTTTCAGAATCACACAATAAATGCATAATCTTTTTAGAAAAATCAGAAAAGTCAAATGTGCAAAATGGAAACCAAGATTATCTGTAGTTTCAGCCACAGTTGGCTCCAGCTCAGAGATACAGATATGGGTGTAATTATAGAAAAAGAGGCAGAGACACATGCTCACATATGTAACATCTTGTCTTGCAACCTCTTTGGGTTAACAGCATGTTCAAGACTTTAGACGCCTTTCAGGTCTTCCAAGACACCATTTTTAGAGGATCATTGATCTTAAAACAGTTTATTGTTTCGTTTTCTGATTATAAAAGTAACACATGTTCTTTGAGAAATCAGAAAATACAGAAAAGAATAAAGAGGAAAATAAAACAAACATCTGCTCTCACTACCAGTGAGATCTCCTGTTGGTATGTCAGTGTGTATGCCTCCAGATTTTCTCTGCATACAGTCATGTCCTTTTCACAAGGATGGGCTCAGACGAGACCTTTTCTTATCATCAGGCTGTCCCACTGTCCCCCACTGTGGAAGTGGCCTGTGGCACTTATCTGAGGCTGTTTGGAGCTGTGAACATTAGGCTGTCTGAACATAGGACTGTTAGAAACAGGACTCTGGGATCAAATGGAAGTGCTTTAACAGGCCATGGACACAGGGGATGAATTTCCTCCAGAAAGGCTGGACTGTGTCTCCCTGAGTCCCCTTGGAATCATGGGGTCTTGGAAAGTCAGAATGCTTGTGCTCACCCACTGGTCCACTCACCTGTTCATTCTGCTGCTGGGAGGACCTGGGACTGGAGTTCCAGAGCTCCGGCCCTCCTTTGTGTGCTGATTCTCTTTGTGACCCTGGTCATCCCTTCCTCCCTTCCTTGGGGCCCTACTGGCAGTGGAGGACCACCACTGGGGGGTTCTGAGATCCCTTAGGCCTGGCCCTCCAGGATTCCAGGACTCAAGGTAGAGCACAAGGAGGCAGCCAGGGGGCAGCACCATGACCTGGCCAGGGCTCGAAGGGGGCTGGGTTGGGGAGGGCTCTGCCACCCCCACCTGTGAGCTGCACAAACATCCGGTTACAGCCCTGAAACTGCCCCTGTCCTAGTCCCCAGCCACACCTGGCCCTGTTTGTCGCACATCCCACGCCCTGCTGGCTACAGGCTGGGTTTCTCTTCCCCTTACTTCTCTCTTTTGGTTACTCGGAGTTCTGGTTTCAGCCAACGCGGGGTTAACTTTAGCTTGGGGGTTCCCAGGGGTGGCCAGCTGTGGGCAAGGCAGCCACTTGTCTGACTCTCCTCCCCCACCAAGCTCCCACTCTGGGCTTCACTGCCCCTGTAGATCCAGGGCCTCCCTGAGCAAACCCTGCATCCAGAAATCCTAGTTTTCTCCCAGTTTCTGATCCCTGGGGCTCCTCACCCAGCTCTCCTTGAGCAGAAAGGAAGGTTGGGGCCCAGCAAGGGGAAGGGAAATGCCCAAGGTCACACAGCATGTCAAAGGTGTCCCCTGGGCAAGAGCCCAGGAGATGACAGCAATAGCTGGGGGTTGCTGAGGGTCACCCTTGCTCAGGCAAGTCACAGGCATCATCTTGAATCCCTACACCCACCCTGTGGGGGAGAGGTGAGTTATCTCCCCCCTTGTACAGATGAGGAAGTTGAGGCCCACAGAGGGGACGCAAATTGCCCAACGTTAAGGCGGAGAAAGCTTGTCTGTGGGTGGGGAGCCCTGCCTGCCTGACCCTAGGGCCTGGCCTTCCACTGCAGAGTTTCCCCGAGGCCTTTTGCCTACTGGCCCTCCCTCCTCTCAGCCATGGGGTGGAGGGACTCTCACTGGGGTCTGCAGTCCTGGCTCAGCCTGACATCCACTCTTGCCCTCCTTTCTGCACCCCTGAGAGGGAGTTGGGGCTGCAGAATGATAGAATCAGATCACACCATGTGAGCATGTCTGGTGCCTGGCAGAGGGCAGCTCTCCACACAGTGCACCCCTGTGTGAGCTCAGGCGGGCCCCATCTTCTGCTGGCCTCAGTCTCCCCATCCAGCAGATGGGAGGCCCCAGGCTGGGAGTCGCAGGAGCTGCTCCGACTCACTCTGGGATATTAACCCTTTTGAGCCTCAGTTTCCCTACTGGTGAAATGGGATGATGATCCTGGCTGGCAGCTTCACAGAATCCCTGAGGGGCTCAGCTGAATACCATGTGCCCCATGTTTCATAAGTGCTACAGCGACAATAAGTCACTCACTAGGGTCTTAGGGATCAGTTGCTTTTGCAACCAAAGCTCTAGTCAGTGCTGAGGCCTTCAGGGCTTTGCCCCTGACCTTCTGCTAGGCTCCGGGACTTTGGACACTCCAGCCCATTGGCTGGCTCAGCATGTATGTTTTGTCTCTTGCCCTTTCTGTCCCTGGCCTACAGCACTGACCACTCCTCCACCCCAGAGAACTCCCGCATGCCCCTGGGACCCTGCCTCAGCCTGTTTCCCAGCATCCTTGGTACGTCCCTTCTCTGCCCAGTGGTCACTGTCTGATTCTCCTTCCTCCCCAGGGCAGAATCCAGCCATGTGGCACAGAATCCAAGGGCTTTCTGGGTGGTGAACAGGATGGCAGGCCAGGTGGCATGGGAGACAGGAGGTTGAGGTCTTCAAGGTGGAGGGGTCAGGGGGCTTCAGTGGAACTAGAGAGCACCAGCTGAGGGGTGCTACTGTTCCCCTCTGCACCTTTGCTCATGCTGCGCCCCCCAGGATGCTCTCCCTGCCTCTGTCCTTCTAGCCCTGGGGGTCTAGCTCCCAGGCCCTGTTTTGAGGTTACAGAAGTTGTTGCTGCCACCAGACCACATTTGCTTACTGTGCATGACCCCCAGAATCCCTAACTCCCTGTCTTCTCTACTAATGTTTGTAGGGGAGGAGAGTCTCATCGGCACTGTGAACTCCAGGTTGGGCAGGGATGAGTGTCCAATGTCCTAGCTTCACCTCCAGGACCTGACCAGGGCCAGGCATGTATGTGTCTGTTGAGGGGCAGGTGAGGGGTGATGTGAGTGAACAGTGGTTGATGAGCTGATTGGCCATGGCTGGGGTGAGGGCCACACTCCCTTGGTGTTGTCAGCAGGGGCACTTGCCCCGGGGCCTGCCCATGGGACACTTCATATCTCATGTGTCAGGTGACATGGTGTTATGGCTGAGGCCAGTAGGCCTGGCTGCTGGCTTCCCTGGGCTGGGGGAGTTACTGGTGGTGCCCCCCACCAGAATGAGCTGGTGGAATGGATTTGTCATTTTTGGGCGTAACTGTGCTGGGTACTGGGTTTCCATCCCCCACTCCCACCAAGACCTCAGAGCCCTGGAATGTCCTGGGAGCCTCTTTGATTATGGAAGGATGGGGCAGGGGTAAGAAGAGAATAGGGGAGGTCAGCCTGGAGGGTAGATCAAGAAGGTCTATAATGGGGGTGGCAGGGAGCTTGGGGAGTTTGGTCACCCACTAGGTAGGGGGCCATCAGGCCTTACCATGCTGGCCCACATTAGCCCTTAGCATCTAGCCCTAGCTCCCAGTACAGGGCCGGATTAGGCAGTGAATTGTACCTGAAGCCCCTCTTCCAAAGATGAAGCAAGTACACTCCAGGTCTCACTTTGATCTTGGCTAGACCAGTCCCACCCTTCTTGGGACGTGGAAAACTGAGAACCCCTCACAGGCCAGGCCCCAGAAAACCTTTGTGGATGGATGGGTGGATAGATGATGAATGGATGGACAGATGAACAAATGGATGTGTGGACAGACAGATGAGTGACTGACCGATCTGAGGTCCTGACTACTGAGGAAGGACCCCATGAGTTCTCTTGAGGGGAAGCTGTGCTTCCAGGCTACCCAGACTCGGGGCTCTCAGGACAGCAATCGTGAGGGTCTATGTCCCGACTTCCCTGTACTTGGCCCAATCCCTAGATTTCCAGGTCTGGGAGCAGCAGGTGAGGTGTGACCCAGTGTCCCACATCCAGCCCTGACCAGCCAGGCCTACTCAGGCCTCCTCTGAGTGACAAGTGTCTGCCTGTGTCCCATGGTCAGAGGCAGCTCCATGAGTGGCACCTAAGCAGGTTCATGGGGCATCCCAAGACGGGGCAGGATTGACATGAACACAGTATTCTAGAACAGAATACTGCTCCTGACTGTTTACTGTGATCTCAAAACTTGCCCACCTCAGGCCTGGGCACAGGGGCTTGGGTGGCCTTGATACTGGGATGTACGGCCCTTCTCCAGCTGGGCTTGTGGAATCTTCTGGAGCTGGAATCCCTGCCCCGGAGGCACCTGCTCCTGGGGCTAGGGCCGGTCTGGGTTTCCCCAGCTATTTTGGGGATCGCGGACTCTTGGTTTCACCAGGCCAGCTGCACTGGGGTGAGGGCCTGTGGGGAGACCAGCTGTGGGCCTGGGTGCTGGCCTGAGGCTGGCTGGAGTTGGAACAGCCCAGTAATAACGAGAATCAACCACAGAGACAAACAAAACACACCCATTTTCCATGATTGTCAAACCCCTCCCTCAGGGGTGAGGTTCCATTATTGTCAACCAGGCTGCACAGAAGGGAAACTGAGGACCCAAGCAGCTAATTCTAACTATAGGGACCCGGCCCCCAGTCAGGGATCCTCCTAGCCCCTGGCCTCTTCCAGCCGTGTGGTTGGGAGACTCCGGCCAGATGCCGCCTGGCTTCTTTCACCCCACTTTATTTTCTCCAAGGCACAAACCCTGTCTCCTGGGCCACACCGTTCATGTACCTGTTAGGCTTGCTTCCATCTCCCCCAAATGTGAGTGCTCCGAGCAGGGCCACACCTGCCTTGTCCTTGCTGTGGGCCTGCACATAGTAGGTGCTCAGGGAAGAGATGTTGAGCAGGTGAATTTGCTCTGGGTTGTGTCTACACTGAAGCCTCATCCATGCTGGGCCTCGGTCCACACGAGAACTGAGTTGGAACCCCTGTCTGACTAGGAGCCCTTGAGGATGGGGCCTCCCAGATGGTCTCGGGTCCCACCTTCTCCAGCCTGCTCTGCCCTGCGGCCCCAGGACCAGCACCCCTTCCCTCAGAGAGCTGCACTCTACTGTCTGGCCCATGGCAGCCTTTCTGTCCTCTGCTGGGAGTGAGGCCTCGTCTGGCCGCAGCTTTCTTTGTCCTCCCAGGGTGGTCAGGAGAGCCTATATCTCCCCATGAAGAATGGGCACCTAGTGAAGACACATGGCTGGTCCAGTCTCTGGACCACAAAGCACTAGGCACAGTGGTGGCTTGGTGGACCCTCAGTGTCCATTAACCCTGACATCAGATGTCCCTGGGCTGGATGCTGAGGAGCAGGAGGGACCTGGGGTGTCCCAGGTCCACTTTGAGCAAGTCAAGAGTGCTCATGTGGCTGCAGGAAGAGGGTGTGACTACAAGGGGGAGGGGGTACCCCAGTGGGTCATGTTGACCATCCGCTACTCTGTCCCCAGTGTGGACACAGGGGTATCTGATGACCCCGGCTCTGTGACGCTGGCCACAGGAGCCACCCAGCCCTGTCCCTTGTCCCTGTTCTGGTTTCCCAAGACATTTCTCCTGGATTCCAGGTCTTCTCACAGCCTGGGCTGGTGTGAGCTCACACCCGGGGGCTCTGGGTGGGGCCCGCAGAGACCAGGAACCCCATGGTGACCACCGGCTGTGGCCCCTTGTGAGGTCATCCTGGCAACTGCCGGTCCCATCGTGGTGCCCCTGTCAAGGCTGGCTCACAGAGCCCTGGATGGTGCAGAGCTGTGGGTGTGTCTCACGGCTGACTTTGGGGCCTGGAGCTGGCCTTGACCCCCCATTTTAACTCATTATAAGGAGCATCATTCAGTAGTTCAGCAAACAGCTATGAGCTCAGATGATCAAAATTTATCATTCAAACTGGGACATTTCTGGAAGTGGTTGCTATTAATAATCACACTGGAACACAGACCGGAACTGGGAATGTCCAGGGAAATCCAGGATGCGGGTCCCCCGCACTACCCCACCCCTCACTAGGCACAGGTGTTCTGTTCTTGGGGGTGACTGTCCCTTATGGGGTTCTTGGGGGTGACTGTCGATTATGGGGTTCCTGGCCAAATAAGGTTTGCCATAATCCCAAGTGATCAACTAGCTTTTTAGAAAAACTGACCCTTACCTTCTGTGACATTTGTGGTCATCGGCAATTGCTCAAGGTGTCTGAATGGGAGCAGAGGTTCCCCCAGATCACTCTAGAGGGAGCGAGGCCTCATAAAGGGGTTGTGTGCAAGATGCCTCTGGGGACGTTGCCCAGCAGTGTGTTTGGGAAAGACCCCGCCAGCTCTGGTTTGAGACATTCCCGTGTGTGGCCAGGGTTACTGTTCCTCCCCAAAGAGCCGTTCAGGAGCCACGTGGGGGAGGTTAGATGTGGGATCACACAGGAGGATGCAGAACCAGGGTGGGGGTGGGAGGGCACAGAGGCCCTGGAGAGGACACTGCTGTGTGGGAAGGGAGGGAGGGTGAAGGGTAGCCCACTCTGAGATGTGGACTGTCACTGTGCTATGTTGTGTGTCACTAAGCCAATGGGCTCTCCAGTGGGGAGCTGACTGTTTGACGCCCCTTGAAACTATATTTTCTAGGTGCCTGGAAACCCAGGTTTGGATCTTGTGTTGGGAAATGAGGGTTTCTTGGTAGTGTCTATGTCTCCATAAAACACAGGCTGGGGTCACACCCTATTCTCACTGCTGCTAGACTCAGTGAATACTGGGGGGTGGAGGAAGAGGGTGTCCTCCTGTCTAGGCTTGGCTGGGCAGCAGTATCTTGGTGCCTGTGCAGGCTCAGAGGGGGGCTGGGCAGATGGGTGAGTCACTTAGCTCAGCTCAGCAGGAGCCCTGGGCTCTCCCCATACTCTGAGCAGTCACCTCTCCTCCCCCTTCCCCAGGGCCCAGATCTGAAACCTCTCCTTCTCCTCCCTCCCCTCCCCAAGAGCCCTCAGCAGTCTCCTCCCTCCCCTCCCCAAGAGCCCTCAGCAGTCTCCTCTCCTACCCTCCCCCAGGGCCCAGAGCTAACACCTCTCTATCTCCTCCCTCCCCTCCCCCAGGGCCCTCTGCAGTCCTCTCCCTCTCCTACCCTACCCTAGGGCCCAGAACTGACACCTCTCTTCCCCCATCCCCCCAGGTCCCTCTGCCCTCCCCAGCCTGAGGCTATTCTGGGCTCTGTCTTTTGGGCTGAGAAGTCACAGCCTCCCTCCCCCATCTGACTCAGTCCCAGTCCTGTCCTTCAGCCCAGGCCTCCAGTAGGAAGGAAGCCCCAAGGGAGGGGGCTGCCCTGGGTCCTACAGCTAGGCAGACAGGGCCAGGTCAAGCCCCCTCCTGGGACCTGTCCCTCTTCTCCATCCTGCGTGGACTTGCCTGCCTGGTGCCCCAGGGCCATCACTCCTTCCAGGGAGGGATGACCCTGCTCTTACCTGGGCAGGGCAGCCCCAGTGAAACCCTCATGCTCAGTGACCTTCAGTGAAATGGGCTATGACAGTCCTAACAGGGACATCAAGTGTCCATGAGGGACTGTGATGGCATCCTGCTGATGTTTCTGTTGGTTCAATCTTAAGTGAGCAGAATCTGCTGCATCAGATCCTCCCTGGGCTGGGAGCTGATGTGGGGGCTCAGGGATGAGGTTGAGGTCAGTGGCAGTCTACACAGCTGTTTCCCCCAGCATATGAGCTCTTCCTGGGCACGGGGTCCTGGTCCCTTGCACTCAGCCCTGACCCACAGCAGTGCTCACTGAGGGACTGTTGAATGAAGGAGGGTGTGAATGAATGAATGACATATCATATTGGGCTGAGCTCCTGTGGAAAGAGCCGGGGGAGCAGGTCAGCAGCAACCAGCCATGTGACCCTGGCAGTGCCCCTGCCCATCCACCACCAGAGCCTCAGTTCTCTCATCTGTGAAATGAGTACATAGCACTTGCCCCTGCTTTGCTTTCTGGATTCAGAGAGTCCTCCCATGACTCCCCTCCTGCCCGCTTCCTACCCACCCTCAGTCAATGTAGAACGAAGAATTCAGGTCCCACAGAGCCTTCAGGATGCCTCTGATTTCTGGAGGTTGTGGGGTTCTATATGCTTAGCACCTTTTCCTGGTCTGATGCAGGCATGGCCTCCTCACAAGACACAGTGGCTTCAGGCTGGGGATCCCTGGATATTCGCAGGACCCAGGCAGGCACAGCTTCCTGTCTGGCATGGGGTGGGGGGAGGTATGGTGACCTTGGGTCAGGAGGCCTGGGTATCTTCCATGTGTGTGACCCTGACCAGCTCTGGGAACGTCTGCCTCCTCAACCTTAAGGTGTGTTTGGGGGGCGGGTATTAGCACCTGCTTGGGGGGTGGTCTGGGAATTACACCGGTCACGCATGTCAGACATCAGTGCCAAGCTTCCCCAGAAGCAGCACTCAGCCAGGGGGTCACCGTCCATATGGCCAGTGGGCTAACATCTCGGGTGGGGCAGTCCCACCACAGGGCAGCAGTCATGGGGAGCCCCAGTGACGTTAGCCTGGCATCCGGTTAAGGGTTTGTGGGATGAAGGGAGGTACGGCCCCCACCTCGGGGCATCCCACATCTCTGAGTCCCACATCACTCTGCTGGAGCAGGCCACCACCATCCAGAGTGAGGTCAGCAGTCCAGTTGTGTGGTTGACCCCAAGGCCAGGCTGGGAGATTGGGTCGGTAAAAAAACGAGACCTTTTTAGATCCATTTCATGGCTTGCAGAGAGAAAGAAAGAGTAGCCGCAGAGGCCAGCTCCCCGTGGCCCTGATGGGTGACAGCAGAACAAAGCGGGTGGAAGAGGATAGAAGATAGAAAGGAGGACTCATGAGATGGGCCTTGGTGGCCTGAGGAGGATTTCAAGACAGTAAGAATGGTGTGCAGTCCTCAAGTCCGCCCGGAAGTTCGGCAGAGAGGAGGATGGTGAGGAGACCCTTGGATCAGGGCACTTGAGGGCCATTGGTGCCCTGGCAAATGCAGGGGACAGGTGGGGGTGATAGGAGACCCTGGTTTGAGACAGGGTCAAGGGGTACATGGACCCCTGGAGGTGGGGGCAGGGGAGAGGTAGGTAGCAACAGGACAGAAGGTGGCATCCAAGATGCATTGTGGGGGTGGGAGAAAGAGTAGGTTTATGGCCAAGGGGACAGGAGAAGGTGACGGGCAGGTGGATTGGCCCGGCTGTGCCTTCCTGGAGGATCAGAGCATGCATGGGGGTGGGGTGCTTGAGGGGCAGACTGGGGCTCCAGATGGTCTACTCTGGAATGACCAAGTGCCTTGGAAGCTCCTGGGGGTGCCCAATAACTGAGGGAGGTCAGAGGTCAGAGGCCCTGACGGAGTCCCCGGCGACCCAGCTTTAGGGGGGCTTTCCCACACAATCTGTTAGAGGATGGGTTCACACACAGACGCCCCGTTAATTTCTGATTGGGAAATAGAATCCTCAAGAGTCTGTTGGGTCAGAGATGGGCCATCTCTGAGTCCAGGCATTTCATTACTTCCGGCTTACTTCTTCCCCCTGGGATCATGTCTGTGGTCCTGTCATGGCCATTGGCAGGGACAGTGGCTCCTCACATGGAGATGTGGAGGCCTGAAAGCTGGTGCTGGGCCTAAGAGATAGCTTGCTGATGGAGATGGAGCAGGGGGCCCCGAGGCAGCCCTGACTATTGGCCATCAGTGCTGCAGCCAGACTAGGTAGGGCCAGGGGAAGGGGACTGGAGTGACATGCAATTGCAGTGACCTCAGGGAAGAGTGTCACTAACATTTCATTGAGGGTTGGGTGGGAAAGTTTTTGGGAGGTGGGTCCCACAGGGCAAAGCACCATGCTCCGCTACCCCCATCCCCACCCAGCCCCATACTTCCTCACAGGGTGTCTGTCCATCCTGGGGTCTGAAGGTTCTAGAAGTCCCGTCTCCTCTGCTGGACGCCCCTCTCCACCTTCCCCTGGAGCTACAGGGACATCTCACATCTCCAGACGTAATCCTGGAAGGCAGCTATGCTCACCACTATACCACAAATGCCCGCTTCCAGACGTAATCCTGGAGGAAATGGGAGCTCCGGAAGGTCCGCAGCAGGAAAGAGCACGGGTGGAAGTGGACTGAGGTGGGGGTGGTGGTCAAGAACCGAATGGAAAAGCAGCCCAGTGACCTCACCTGTCAGGGTGTGTTCTGTCCTGGCTTCCTACCTGGAGAATGCCACTTGAGTCAATGGGGCCTTTTGACAGCTTGCCCTGAAGCAGCCACTCTGGTTGGCACCGGACCCCCTTCCTCTGGAACCCCATACCAGGAGTTTCGTGTGTTTTTCCCTCAGGAGATCATCCCCTGACTGAAGGTGTTACAGATCCTGATGGGCAGCAGCTGGGACAAGGGAGTTGGGGGATTGAGCTGGAGAAGCCAACTGCCAAGGATTGATGCTTTTGGTGCTAGAAACAACCAACGTGAGCCCTGCTGTGACCCTCACCTCCCAGAACTGAGCTTGAAGTGGGGCCTCCAGGGGGAGGGGACCCTCTCTTGGCTCCTCCCCCAAGCGCCCTGACCCTGATTTTTGACCCAGAGGAAGGTGAAGGGGCGTGAGGACTCCAGACACTCTGACTCAGGCTCTGTTTTCCTCGGTCCTTCGTTGGCCCCCATAACTCTATCCCCTGAGGCCATGGGTCCCGGGACAGGGACCTGAGTTCAGAGGGGCTCAGAGCTCTCCAGGGAGGTAGCTGGACAAATCAGGAGGGCCTGGCTGAGGTGGACAGGGAGCTGACAGTGGCCTGTGACCTGGGGTCAGGAGCCGAGATCTGGAGTAGGTAGTGATGGGGTATCCAGGTTGACTCCCTGCTGTGACCTTGGACAAGTCACTCAGGGTCTCTGGGCCTTGGTGTCTCCATTCTTAGGACAAGGAGTATAATAGGCTCTTCCTCCAAGGGTAGAAGGCAGTGATAGGTAAGGCCTAGAGAGCATTTAACTGGGGACCACCTGGAAAGAATGCCCCAAAGCCGTAGCCAAAATCAAAGTCCTTTTCCTGTGACCCCAGGAGGAGAAGGGAGAGCCTGGGCTAAGGAGGCCCCAAGGAGGGGAGAGCCTGGGCTAAGGAGGCCCCAAGAGTGGCCCAGACTGAGCAAGATGCAGGGAGAGAAAGGAATATGGAAGAAAGTTCCCAGACGCCCAGGGAATGGGGCAATGGAGTTACAGTCAGCTGAATAAGGCCCCCAGAGGTGTCTACCTATTAACTCCCAGAATATAGTTTTTTACCTGGCAACAAGGGTTTTGCAGATGTGCTGGAATTAAGGACCTTGTGGTGGGGAGGTGATCCTGGATTATGTGGGTGGCCCCAGGTAGAGTCTTTCTCAAAGAAGAGGGAGGCAGGGAGTCAGAGAGAGAGAGGAGTTGTGGCTGTGGAAGCAGAGGTTAGAGAGAAAGGGAGAGAATTGAAGATGCCACTGCAGCTTTGGCAAGAGGGAAGGAGGTATCACAAGCCCAGGAATATGGTCACAGATTCTCCCCTGGAACCCCCAGAAGGAGCGGCCCAGTGATACCTTGATTTCTGCCTTTGGGACCTGTTTCAGACCTCTGACCTCCAGGTCTGTAAGATAATAAGTGTGTGTTGTTTTCAGGAGCTAAGATTGTGGTGATTTGTGACAGCAGCCACAGGGAATGGACTCAGGGAGCCAAGGGAGCAACTTACCCAGGACACTCAGTGCGGCCACCACTGAATGGTGACATGCCTGGCCCACCCCCACGTAAAGCGTCCCCAGAGTGCAGAGAGGGGAGCGGGAGCCCAGGGGCCCAGCAAGAAGGGCTGTGGGTGCTGGGGCCGGGTCTACTCACCACCCCTCATGTCTGAGAGTGGCCAGAACCCCAGGTCTCCGGAGCCCCACAGCACCACCCAGAACATTCCCAGATGGACTCTGCTTTTCCCAGTGACTTCCAGGGTTGAATGGAGAGAATTCTGAATAAGTGATGCTTCCCCTGGCCCCCAGAAGATGGTGGGTGACTTTCTGAGACTCACACTTGGAATAGTACCTCATCTTTCTTTGGCAGAGCTGGGGCACAAATGGGGAGTGGTCATAGGCCCCGGGGTAGCCAAGGGGCCATCAGGCAGAGTGGGCGTGGGTTGGGCCTGCAGTGGGTGTGGGGTGCTGGGACTTGGCTCCAGGGGGTCCATTCTAGATCCAGGGGCAGGAGCTTGCCTGGTGGGCATGCACTGGGCCGAATCAGGGGACTGTAACTAGGTAACCACCCCCGCCCCACCGGACTCTGGTGACCTGGCGGTAATGGAGACAGGAACAAAGGGGGTTCTCCATCAGAGGCAGCGGAATCGTCCTCAAGGTCATTGATGTATCCTGAGGCAGCTGGAGGGTTATCTGTGTGTGTGTCTGAGCCCAAGTACCATCCCTGGGGAGGCCTCGGGTGAAACAGATTTCCACTTTTTATTATGGTACAAGATATTGGCCTTGGCATTGAGACACCGGTTTCCCTTCAGCAGGGTGTCTTTCTCAGAGAAATTGTGGGTTACCTATTTCCCTCCTTGCACTGGTTCCTGGGGAGCTCAGAGCTTTTGCAGATGCCCAAACCTCCCAGCAGGCCTTATGTGCAACACTTTCTTCCTGGCTTCCTTCTATTCCTCTTAAATCGCTGAACCTGCCATCTGGTGAGGAATTCAAGTGACCCCCAGATTCAAGAGCCTGTGAAATGGAGCTACTGGAGTGTCCTGGACCCTATGGGTGGTCCAGCCTGAGGGAGCGACAGGGAGGGGGTGAAGTGGACAGAAGCTGAGCTGGGCAGGGTGGGCGGAGGAGGGCATAGGGGGACAAAGGCCAGGAGCAGAGGGGGCCCAGATCAGAGCAGGGTTTCCACGTTGAGGAAAGAGAGGACACCAGGGTGTGGAGGGTCCCCACAAGGTCAGGGAGGTAGAGCTTATCTGGAGGTCATAGCCATGGCCCCTCTGACCAGAGAGCTAGGAATGGGCATGGTTCTGTGCTGGAGGAGGAATGGTGGAAGGAGAGGACAGAGAGACAGAGGTTCTAGTGACCAGACTCCTCATATCCCGAGAGATGCCCCAAGGAGAGTGTGGGCTGCTCCTCTCGGGCTACTTTCCTACCTCGATCTCATGCACGTCACCCTGAGAACCCTGGAGAAGATGCTAATCAAGTATGAGACCCAAAGAAATTAGCAGAGAGCGTGATTTCTGATTGACAAAAGGACATTTTACTGAGAGCTGATTGGGTGCCCGGAGCAGGGCTGGGGATGATAGGCGTGAGCCTTGGCAAAAGCTCTCCAGGCCTGTTGGGAGCATCCCAATGCCTCCGTTGGGGGAGCCCTGGCACCCTCTCTTTAGTCTCAGTCCCTCTGCAGCTTCACCTGTCCTCATCCCACCCCTGAGCCATCCCAGCCCTGAGCTGTCTTGTTCCTGGCTTGCATCAGCCTTGAGACCTTAGAGCTCCTTGAGAATCCATCTGTCCTCCAGCATTGGTCTGCCTGAGATCTCCCCCAGGTAACTCTCCCTAGTGTCTTCATGCAGGGTTTCTGTCTGTCCAGCTTGGTCCTTCTGTCTTAACATGGTGTCTGTCTTTCAGGCTCTCCTCCCTTCCCAGCCAGTGAGACCCCAGGATTCCAGGGAGGAGCTTAGCCATTAGCCTGAAGACCACTCGGGGTGGGACATGGTCCACACAAGAATGGTAAACATAGGAAGGAGCAGAGGGTGGGCTGTCCTGTCCTGCTGGCCTGTCTTCTATTCTGGAATATTCTCTTGGCTATTCTGGGTAAGAATGAAACTACCCCATGAGGAAAATTGAAGATTCCTTCTATCCCAGAGGCCAGTGGGGATGGCCAACTGGAGAAGCAGATCTGAGTCCCAGCGACGAGGGCAGGAAGGGGTCACAGGAACTGGCTCATCCTGTACCCACCGGGTGCTGCAGAGCGGGAATAGGCTACAGGGGGTGAGATGGCCAGACAAAAAGTGAACTTTCCAGAATGCCAGAGCATTCAGACCCCAATCAGAGTCAGGACAGAAAGGAGAGAAAAATGCCCCCAAATTTGACTCTGGTCACGAAAGAGAGAATGGGGGAGACTCACCTAGGACAATCACCTGGATCCCTCTGCAGAACATATAACACAGTGACACAGCCTGGAACACAAACCCTCTGTCGCCCCCGGCAGCACACGGCCACCCCGCCAAACCCAGGCCCACCTGCAGCTGCTTGGGAGGCTCAAGGTGCAGCCTCCTCCTTGTGGGGGCTGGTCTGGCCCATGGGAGCTTGAGAGGGGGCTCCCTCCCCACCCGCATCTTCTGGTCCTTGTCGGGGGGTGAGCTTCCCCCTGTCCCGAGCCATGGAGGGGCAGCGGGGAGTGTCTGAGTGACATATCCCATCCCAGGTAGCTTCCCGGAAGGAGCTCTGTGTGTGGCTCAGCTTGCTTGGGGAATGCCACCCGGCAGAGCCGACAGACCTGTTTCCAACACAGACATGATGGGGCCTGTGCCTTTGGCTGAGCGGAGGCCCATGGAGTCTTCTGTATGCCACCACACTTGGCATACACCTAGACACGGGCCCAACCTGGCCATGTGTGCAATAGCAGACATGCGTGTGTACTAGCATGTGCAAGTGACCTGACCGTGCGTGTGCACGTGTCCAGTCTGTCTGTGGGACACGGAGCTGGGTCCCGAGGTCCTGAGGTAGCTCCTAGCACAGCAGTCTTCCTGGTTCTCAGGGCCCATTGCCAACTCCTAAGAAGATGAGCCGGCTCAAGGTTCACAGTTGTCCAGCACACACTCCAGAATGTAAACTTGATGTTGATCTCATGGCCCCAGTGACTACCCACGGACATTTTGGTTTAGTGCTTGTGGTGGGGTCAGTGGTGGATTGGACTCTAAGGGGTCACTGCCTCCCAGGGACCCTGAATACAGTTGGGACCCAATGACACATGTGGGAGGAGGAGGAGTTCTCAGTGGCAGTGTGAGATTGAGTGACTAGGGTCCAGGGACTGAGGGTCTAGTACTGAGTGCGACAGGGACGTCTGTAGATAGGGCACAGGACAGTGTTCCTGGGGAGGCAGGAGCAGGGTGTAACAAGGAAGGGTGAATGCTCTAGGCTGACAATAGGGAATATCTATATGGGGTAGAAAAGCAGCCAAAACATGGAAATGAGGGAGACACAAAGAAAGGAGAGTAGACATCTCAGGAAGGAGCTAGTCCCTGATGGGGAGGCCCCAGATCCAGAAAGGAGATCACACATTATCCAGGAGTCAAAGGAGAACCAAGAGAAGCAGGCTTTGGTGTTCTGGTGACTGATGTGGTTAACACAACAAGAACAAGTAAAGAGACATTGGGGAAGGTGGTCTATCATGGTTCTGTTGTTTGTCTCTACTGCTCTGGAATTTTCTAGGGCCCAACAGGTGAGAGTGAAACTACACTCCCAAACCAGGAGGACGTCTTCTGTAGACCCCTTACCCCCGAGGCAGGAGAGTAATTGTGTTCGCCGCTAAAGACGGTCAAGTTCAGGACACAGAGAGTTTGAGACGCAATGAGCAGAGAGGATGATTTCTGATTGAATAAAGGACACTTTATTGAGTGTTGACGGGGTGCGGGGAGAAGGGCTGGGATGACCCTGCGGGGAGGGAAGATCGTCCTGGAGGTCCTGTGGCTCCAGGCCCCGCTGGGTGGGGGAGGGTGTCGGGGACCTAAGAGCACTGTGAGGGGACCACCTTCTTCTCCACGGTTTTGCCCTCGTGCGTGACCAGGCAGCTGAAGCTGCTGTGAGATTTCCACTTGTCAGGCGACAGGCTCAGGTAGCTGCTGGCCGCGTACTTGCTGTTGCTCTGTTTGGAGGGCTTGGTGGTCTCCACGCCCTGGGTGACGGGGCTGCCGTCTGCCTTCCAGGCCACCGTCACGCCTCTGGGGTAGAAGTCACTGATGAGGCACACCAGGGTGGCCTTGTTGGCGGCGAGTTCCTCAGAGGAGGGCGGGAAGACTGTGACCGAGGGTGCCGATGTGGGCTGACCTGCGGGGCATGGTGGGGGCAGTGGGTCATTGATTCCCTTTCCATTTGCGGGAGACCCTGATGTTAGTGTATCAGGTGGGTGTGGGTCTCTAGGCCCAGGGCATGGGCCCCTGTTTCGGGACCAACCTCTGTCTGAGCAATTATTCTCAAGAGGGTGGCTTGCATCTTCCTCCAACTATTTCCCATCTCTCATGGGTAGCTGTCACACTGTACACCTGCCATCTCCTGACTTGAGAACCCTCTGGGCCCTGGCCTGTCACACAAATGTGTGACCCTCACTCTCTTGCCGTCTTCCTGTGCCATTCTGTCTGTCCCCAGAGTGGATGACAAGAACTCCCTGTGGTCTCCTGTGATCTGGTATTTCTGCTCTGGAGGCCTCTGGATCTTTCCTCTGTGGCAATTATATTTACCCAAATGTATCTCTCTTGAAGTCTGTAATGAGCCAAGGACCCCATAAGATCACGGTCTGCCTGAAGGTTCTTGCGTGTCCCCTCTGCCTTGTCCCTTGGGTTTCCCCTGGCCAGTTGGTCAGTTCAGTAGCCATACTGTGCAACGGGATCTGGCTTTCATTTTGTAATTGGTCGTTTCCCATAAGAGCCAGGAGTCCGTCTTTTCCCCACACCCTGTTGTTCCATGACCCTGTTCCAGGCTTCCTGACTGGAGCACCTTGTCCTCCCTGCTCTCTCCTGTCTTGCCGTGTTGTTTGGCTCTCTGCCCATATAGCGCTGGGTGGCAGCCTGGAGAGGCCGGCGGGAGCCACTCCACCCCTGCAACCATCCTTGGATCCTTGTCCCAGAGCCCTGGGGCCTTCTCAGAACCTCTAACCTGTGTGTCCCCAGCCTAGGACCTGAGGGTGCTGGGTCCCTCTAAAGGCACCAAATGGTCATCCCCCCAATGCTCCCTCTGCCCTCTTCCCTTTAGGATGGCGGACCCCAGTGCTCCCAGAGATAAGGGTGGAGCAACAGGGGCCAGAACAGAGCACACGTAGGACCCAGCACGACCCTGGCAGACAGAGAGAGGAGTTTTTAGTCATCCCAACCATTGCCTGCCTCTCGGGTCAGAGCTAAGGGGCTGGTGATGACCTAGGAAATAAGCAGGAAAATCCATATGGGGAGAGGAGGAGGTCCGGGTCCCAGAGGCTGGGATCCCAGGTGAAAGCATGACCAAGGCTGAGACCAGACGGAAAAGAAAAGAAAAAGAGGCAGAAAATCACCCAAACCTCTGGGAGAGCAGGGAAGGAAGGAGGGAGATGAGGAGACTCACCTAGGACGGTCAGCTGGGTCCCTCCGCCGAACGCATAACACTGTGACACAGGCTCATACAAAAACCCCTCCTGGGAGGACTGTGCCCCACCCACTAGCCCCCCACCTGCAGCTGTGGTGGAGGAAGTGGGGGCACTCCTCTAGGCTGGCGTCTGCTCAGCATGGAGGAGACACACGGCCCCCACCCCTAGCAGATGATAGCACCAGTGACCCCATGTGTTCTGCAGCAGGATCCTTGGAAACCATTCTTCCAAAGGGAGTTGATATCTGATCTGCTCTTGGTTTTACTATCTGCCAGGACGTAGAATAGTTTGTGGAAGGCCTGTGTGTCCTTTTGAGTTAGGTTCCATGGAAAGGAACAGGACATCCCCTCTCAGCATGTTCAAACAACCCCAATTCTTGGTGACACCATGACTTGAGGGCAGAGAGTGTACCCTGCCTCTGAAACCTTCCTTTGCAATTAAAAGAAGGTGGGTATGTGTTCATGGGCCATTGGAACGTTCCTATGTCCCCAGCCATCAGTCTAGAAAGCTCAGATTTTTCTTCTTGGGAATGTCCTAGTGAGGACCTGTCCTAAGTTAAGTCTTGGTTGGTCCTGTAGAGCATGCCAACTTGTGTCCAGGTGACCTTGGGAGCAGCCCCATCCAATCGCTTATCTGGTCTCATGTTGGGAATGGTCTGGTGTGTGACTTCTGCTCTGTTCCTTTCAAAGAGTAATCAATCCCCACTCCTACTAACTGGAACTCGCATGAGTGACTGATTTCACGCCCCGGGTGGGTAGGCACAGATGAGCTAGAGTATATCCTCAATCAGCAAGTAGGAGCTTAGAGATCTCCTCGGGTCATGTGTGTGTACCTAGGAGTCTTCCGAAGAGGCTTTCACTGGACCGATGTCCATATGTGAAGCCACATTTCCATCATGCACAGAGGATGACCTTTGTGTGAACCCCCAAACTGATCCATAAGATCTAAGAGTTTACCAGGTTATCACGCAGTGATAAATCAGTAGGGGAAGATGGAGGGAACTGACCGTCCTTCTATAAAGTGGGGAACAATAGGGAACTATTTACATTTCTTCTTTTCCCTAGATATCAAGGTGTCATTGGGAGAATAAAGAGGAGATCAAGGCAGTCCCTTCATGGGCACGTGCTGCCCTGTCTTCATAGGATAGGGACGACAGAGAGGAAATAATGCCATCATGCACTCTTCCCATCAGATGGTGGAGTCACTGAACCTGCAGGTAGTTAATGCTACCTAGAAAGGTCCACTTGACCTTGGCCCTTTGTTGCTATTACCAACCATTCTGGGTTTTGCCAAGTCTAGGCTGGACCCCCTGAAGCCCCTGATGCCAGAAGCCCTTTGCAAGCACAGGAAGCAGACTGAATGGTTTGGGGGAGGCTGTGGGTTCATATCCTGGTGGGGGAGTCCCATGATCGGCCGTTCTGCCCTCCCCGCCACTACCTTTTAAGGGGAAGTAGAATATTTTGGGAGATCTTACTGACCCAAGGGACCAGAAGATACATCCACCAATGACACTGTCAAATCTGATTCCATAGTCATTAAATGAAAAGGAAATTCCACCAAATAATGTTTACAACATATACACTTAACCAGGGATTCACATACAAATATATGAGGAGTTTCTATAGATCGCTAAGAAAATACAAGGAATCAAATGGAAAAATAGGCAAAAATAGCCCGGAAATTCACAGTAAAAATAAAATCAGTCAAAAAAAATACGGAAGGGAAGAACGCTCAACCACGATCACATAAACAATTAAACACAAACACATCCTCATTAATACTCATCAGGGATGAGCAAATAAAAAGGGTCAACAGTATCACAGTATTGGGAAGGATGTAGAGGAAAGGGCACTGTCATTCACTGCAGTGAATATAAGCTGGGACAGCCTTTCAGAAGGACATTTGGGTAGTATATAAAGAACATTTCAAAAGCACATTCTCTCTGGTCCAATAATTCCAGTTTAGTCATTAGTCATTGGTCCAAAGTAGACACTTAAGTGCACTTCAAGCACACACACAACATATGCACACATATGTGGGTATTTCCATGACAGCATCACTTGTAATTTATATTTTAAATGGAAACAACCTAAATTTCCATTAATAAGGTAATGATTACATACCATCTAGTTCATCCAAAATTTGAAGTCTTACAAAGCCTAATATTATAAGAACATGGGAGATCCATACAGATTGAGATAGAAAACATCAGTAAAAAGCTGTTTAAAAAGCTGGTTGCTGGATTCTATGCAGAGTATGATTCCATTTTTTTCAAATAATGGATGTATAACCAACTAGATGCGTGTGTGCATGTTTTCAGGGACATACCCACATGGGAGAAGGATTAGAAATATATAGACCAACCTGACAGTGGTCATCTCTGGCGAATGGGTTTTAGGGTAAGATGTGTGGAAATGGTAAGCAGAAACATTAGACTTTTTCTTTAATATACTTCTTTGCTTAATCTTTTATTTTTTTTACAAGTACCTGTTACTTTTATATTAAAAATTATTTTAGAAGATAAAAACCAAACATATATCTTCCTGTGAACATTTTCAAAAGTACAGAAAATTAGAAAGCAAAAATTTAAATGAGCTGAAGTCCCATCAGCCAGAGACATACCATTGACATTTTTCTATATTTTTGGACAGTCTTTTGAAAATGTGCACACATTTCAGAAAAAGAAAAAAAAAAAGCCCAATTTCAGAGTTTTGGAGGCTTATGTAAGATTCCCAATGATGGATGTTCCAAAGGTATTTGGTCACACCCTTTCTGTTGGATATTTAGATTATTTCCAGTTTTCTCCCAACATTAATAATGTTGAGCTAGCCATTTTTTTTGTAAACCTTTGGTTACATTTCTGATTATTCCTCCCCTACCCTCACCACTCCATGAATTCCTAGAAGTGTAATTACACAATTTAAATATATATATACTTTTAAAAAGTGACCTGCTGCATATTGTTAAGATGGTTATACATTTTAGACTTTCTATAGAGAGTCCATGAGAGTGCCCATTTCTCCCTGGTCAAACTCTGGTACTTGCTAATTTTATAGGAGATCTTGGTACTTGGCCTTTCCTCCCCATCCCCAAGGTGCAAGCTTTGGCCGTTATCCATCCTTGGTCCTCTAATCTGGCCTCACACTAGTCTCCTATCCGAAAATAGTTTTCCAAACATGAATCCGACCCTGACAGTCCGCTGCTTAAATCCCTCAACAACTCCCCTGTACCCCAAGATCAAGGATGCACCGAATAAAACACAACGCACAGCACGGCGTGGCGTGCATGCTCACCCCTGCTTCAGGCAGGGAGCTCCCTGCTGCACCTGTGCTCCCCGCACACCTGCGCCCATGCGCATTTCTCTCCTCTCAGCCCAGGCGTCTCCCAGTGCCTTGAGGGCCAGCCTCATGCTTCAGTTCCCGTGCATCTGTCAGATCAGTGTGATCTGTCCCTGTGCCTGTGACCTCTTTTGTTCAGGTCCACCATCTTTGGGTCCCCAGTCCTGGCTCCTGTTAAGTATGAAAAAGTTGCAGAGTGGACATCCTTGGGGGAGACTCAGCCAAGCCCTTGCTCCCCTAACTGCCTTGCAGACCACCTCTTCTGTTGCACCATTTTGTTTCAACACAGGACACACTGATGGGATCACAGAGTTTGGGCCTCGGACTTCTAGTCCCCAGACTGTTTGTGCCTGTGCTCTGTGACCTTGGGGAGGTCAGTTTACGTCTCTGGACCTCTACCTTCCTCTGCAAGATGGGGATAACAGCAGGATCTAACTTGGGGTACAGAGAGAGATGTTCTGCCCCTGAAACCATTAGTGCCTCTGGGTACATCTTGCTCCTGCCTCCATGTTTCTGCCCTACCCAGAGGACAAGGGTGAGGCAAGGGTGGCACTAGTGCAAAATTTAAGGGGTGCCAAAAGTTCAGTCATCAAGATAAATCGTATTTTTATGCAATATTAAAAGCTAAAAATCAATGCAAAAAAAAAATCCGTGGAGGACAAATATCATCACTTTAATTACAGCCAGTGTCTGCCCAGGCCCCTTCTCTCTGACTGATTCTTCCTTCACTCCCTTCTTCCCCTCACTGCTGCTCTCCTCTTTGGATGCCCACTCCTGGCTCCCACCTCAGGGAGCTCCCCATATTCCCACCATAACTCTTTTGGCTCCTTACCTGTCTCATAGGCTTCGAAAGCTGGACAAGCTCCTTCCTGCTGGGGCTGTGCTTGGTGGTGCTGTGTTGGGGACAGCAGGATTTGGGTGCCCACAGCCAGGCTTTGCAGCAGTAGGGGCCAGTGCTGCCTGGGTCAGGGCTCTGCCCCCCCGGGGGCCATCATAGCTCTCTTGGCCTGTCTTGGGCCTCATCTGCCCTCAGGGTGGAAGCTTGGCTTGAACTTCCTGGAGAGGGGCCACCAGTCCCTCTTGCTGACAGCAGCTTTCCCAGTGTTCCTGGCCCACATGACCCTGTCTTCTGCCTGGGCCTTCTCTGGTCCCTACACCCAGTGCCCAGCCCTCTCCAGGGCTCATGGCTATTACCCCTGGGGATCTCCTTCAGAGTGAAATCTGCCAACTGCCCTGCTGTGGTCACATACTGGGCTCCACCTCCTCCCATTGAAGTCCGCCCACAGTTCCTGCTCCTGGGGCCCTGGGTGGGGCCTACCTGACCTACCTTATTTCCCTCTTCCCCAAGGGTGTCCCAGATCTATGGGGCATCTCTCTGGGGCTTGAAGGGGCCACAGGGAGCAGCTGAGTGCCCAGTGGATCAAGAATCACCAAGGCCTGATTCACTGAGGTGGAGCTGGGGCTAGGGATTCTCTCTCTCTCTCTCTCTCTCTCTCTCTCTTTTTTAAAGAGTTTATTTATTTAACAGACAGAGATCACAAGTAGGCAGAGAGGCAGGCAGAGAGAGGGGGGAAGCAGGCTCTCCACAGAGCAGAGAGCCCGATGTGGGGCTCGATCCCAGGACCCTGAGATCATGACCTGAGCCGAAGGCAGAGGCTTTAACCCACTGAGCCATCCAGGCGCCCCTAGGGATTCTCTTCTGACAAGTCCCCCAGGCTGGGTCCCTTCACACTCCAGTTCCTTGGCAGGTTTGGTCAAGAATGGCTGTTTCGCCTTTGGTCATCTCAGCTTCTCAGCCAGACAAGGGCCCTGCAGGGAGTGATTCTATATCCCTCACTCAAAGAGTAACATCAGGCTCAAGAATGTTGAAGCCTTCCAGACTTAGGTCACTCTGGACCTCAGTTTCCTCATCTGTAAAATGGACAGATTTTAGATTATGATTTAGATTTAGATTATTATTCAGCAGGGCAGTCATGATGAATGAAATCATGTGACTGCTAAGCCCCGATGTAGCAGGTGTTGACTGACTGCCCTTCGGATTTGGGCTTTAGAACAACCGTTGGCACGTCATGGGGGCAAGTGTGCCTGCTTTACAGGTGAAAAAAGTAAAGTCCATTGAAAGTGAATGCAGGAGCCAAGGTCATTCTGGGAGTGGGCTGCAGAGTGATCAAGAATCTAGGAGTGAGCTCGTTCCCTGCACTTCAGCCCTCTGTCCACCTGGAAGGCTCATGCTTTGCTTACAAGGGAGCCAGGATATAGGCTCTGTTGGGCAGGGGTGCAGGAGGGATGGGCTGCACAGGTGCTTTGGGTTGGAGTCCGTTGGAAAGCCCAGGAATATAAAACCTAATGCAATGAGACTGACGCAGGAAACGGGGCCAACTGGTGGCTGGGCTGAGATTGTCTTGCCCATTTGAGGATGAGGAAATTGATGTTCAAGCAGATTCTATGCAGAGGTCTGGCCCTGGCATGGCTCCAGAACATGCTTTGTTGATGATGACCCCACTCTCCGGGCCTAGTGAAGTCACACAGCTCAGTGCAGAGCAGTGACAGAATCCCGCCTGTCACCCAGCACCTCCTCTCTTGCTTTCCAGTTGCCTTTTCTGCTGCAAGGTCTTTCATACACCTGCTCAAATCTGGGTTTGCAGCTTCTCATTTCTATGTCAGCAACTCTAAAAGAGGCCTCCCAGGGCCTGCCTAAGTGACTTTCCTGGGAGGTCCCTTTAATAGTTGTCTGGCCCATGTTTTGAGTCAAGCAGTCTTTAATTTTCCTGCTACATTTGGCGAAGATTGTCCTTTCCATGGGTTGAAGGCCATGCCTCTGACCTTGGCACCATGAGGGCTGGGGAAGGATGGGTTTCAGTGGTCCAGGCTGAAGCTGTTCCCTTCCAGCATCCCTGTGTGGGTGTGAAACTCACTTGCTACCTAAGGCCCAGAAGTTGTGGTCCTCCAGGGGACAGTCCCAAGTCTTGGGAAGAAAAAGGGGCTTTCCCTACAGGCTGCACCTGCCACAGCCTCTGGGCAGCCACCATCACAGACCACATCCTATTGTGGTGGCTGTGGTCAGAAATCTGGGCCTGGGCTGTTTCCTGGAGGACTCTTGAGGGATGGGCTGGTCTTCCCAGCTGGTGCAGCTGCAGCTCTGGCCCACTCAAGCCTGCCCCTCACATCGTCCCTGGATTGAGATGTGTCAAGGGCTGGATTCACATTGGGCCAGAGGAGTCCAGGTATGGCTGTCCTGGTGGGCTCCCTGCTGAGGGTCCCTGGCTCCTCTGTCCTCTGCCCCAGCCCTCCTCTCATGGAGTGGAAGGGTTGTGCCCCTGTCCAGTCACTTCAGCCCTGCTTCCCATGTCAGAGGGTTCCCCCTGCCTCCTGCTGATCAGTCTCCTGCCCACTCTCTATTCCACAGACCTCAGAGACTGCCTGTGACCAGGTCTCCTCAGCTCCTTGCTCCCTTCCATGCCAAACTCAAGTTGGCTGGGCCTTTTCATCTCACTGTTGTTCTGGGGTGTGTGTGTGTGTGTGTGTGTGTGTGTGTGTGTGTCACAAAGTATCTGTCCGGGGATGCGACAAGTGTTCTGGAATCTCTCAGAATCCTCAGAGTCAGGGTCTGGCTCTGCAGCTCCTGAGCCCCCCCTCCAAAGGGTCCCCGGGAACCCTGAAGACCTCCGCACCTCTGGCGATCCTGAGGGGCAGTCTCACCTCACCCCCAGCTTTCCTCCAGCAAATGGAAAGGGAATTCTACTGCTTCTCTAGATGTCACAGACTCACCATGCTGGTGGGGACCTTCTAGCTCCTTCAACTGATAAAGAAACTGCAGCACAGAGAGGGAGAGTTTCTTTCCCAAGACACACAACAACCTGGTGTAAACATGGTGTTCGGGAACTTACCAGTACCATTCTGAGACCTGGGAGGACCATCCTTTCTCTTTTCTTTTCTTTTCTTTTTTCTTTTCTTTTCTTTTCTTTTCTTTTCTATTCTTTTCCTTTCCTTTCTTTTCTTCTTTCTTTCTTTTCTTCTTTCTTTCTTTCTTTCTTTCTTTCTTTCTTTCTTTCTTTCTTTCTTTCTTTCTTTCTTTCTTCTTTCTCTTTCTTTCTTTTTCACATGAGGTGGGGCCAACCTGGAACTGAAGGGTGGGGATGCTTCGGAACATTTAGGTGCTTTAACCTCTAAGGCTCCTAATCTAGTCGCCTGGAGTGCAGCCCCAAGAGGACAGTCCAATAGGGGGCAGCAGAGACCAGCAATAGAAGGAGGCTAAACCCTACAAAGGGCTGGAGCTCCGGAGGGGTTGCAGGGGAGGCCACGGAAGGGTTCCAGCAGTGGGGCAGGTGGGAGGGTGCAGAGGCTGGACTCTGGTTCTTCATCTTCCCTGACGCCCACCTCACCCCTGGAACCAACACTTGGGGGTGGGGTGGGGAGGCGAGTGAATCGAGTCAGTCCAGGGTAGGGTAGGATCCTGACCTGACTCACAGTTTTGCATGGAGTTTTTCTGCATTCATTACGATTTTAAAAAATACTGCATTAGATACTATTTATCTTGATTACTGAGTTTTGGGGTCCTTAATTTTACACGCAACGACAGTGTCTTACTCTGCTCACACTAATCCTGGCTGTGTCCGGAACTCTGAGAAACCTATTGAGGGAGTGGGGGTTAAGCGGAGGGCCGGGTTCTGGAGTGGGTGTGGCCAGCGCCCTGAGGTTCCAGCCTCATCTGACCAGGTGGGTTGATATTTGCATAGCGAATCCCTGTTTTCCAGGCCCTTTCCAAAGTCGGATTGATACCTGGGAGCATGGTGAGGACCTGCATGGCAGGTGGTGGCTTTGTAGCAGCCACAGCTCTTTCAACTGTCTACCAGCAACAATCATCCTGGCAGGTCCTCATCCGGTCAAGGCACCTCCTTAGAGAGTGGTACAATCTCCTTTACTACATTCATAGAAAGCACTCCATCCTGATGGCTACCAATACTAGTGTAATTTATATCTGATTCTGATGTCATTATTCTCCAAAGCTCACACACCCTCATATCTATTTATAAATCTGTGTGGCACAACATAGTAACTGTTGCATTGTATGTTGCAAACTAAATATGGACAAATAGCCTAGCGACCAACTTCGTTCATAAAAAATTATTATAAAATGGATAATCACATAATATCAACATCATTTTATTGCTTGACCATGTCTCCAGACACATCTTTTGATTTTTAATGATTTTATAATATTCCCCCAAATACCCACCCAGATGTTTACATGTGTTGACAAATACAGCCAGATGATTACTAACAGAAGCACATCTGAATAGTATCTTTGACAGTGAGGACTGGATTTGTCATTTAGATAACACAGTGGGGCTTCTCCCAGATTGAATGGTTCAAGTCGGCACCACCAAGTTTTGAAGGAAAAATATACCTGCAGCACATGAGAAGATGAAAGCATGTTTCTCAAAAAAAAAAAAAAAAAAAAAAAGGAAAAAAAAATACTGTGTTTGCGAAGATGCAAGACGATTACAGATTTTAATTTTTTTCCCAGTCTTCTAAACTCTATCATGCACGAGAGGTCTCTTAGTAACTTCCAGTCAAGTTTCTTGGTGCGTGTCCCTGATATGAACCTGGGAAAGTGGACAACAAATGGCTGGGTGACACCTCTGTGCAGGGAGCTGATTCTGGGATGGAGCCAGACTGCAGGAGGTTTATAGAGAATGCTTGGGACCAACCCATGTGCAAGGGATGGGTGCGAAGCAGAGTGGGCAGAGGAAGGAATCAGCTATAGTGGAGCTTTGCTGTTGGGATGGTCTTTCTCAGCTTCCCCAAGTGGGCTGAGAGGCTTGGTCTTCACACCCTCACACTCATCAGCTTTCAGAGGCCAGCTGTTCAGGGCAGGAACACGGCTCGGCTCTGGGTGGCTCTCTTCATCAAGGGAGCTGACAGATGAGGGCAGGGATGTTTGCAGGCATCTCTCCCAGCAGATGAGGTGATAAACCCTTCATTCCAGAAAGGGTCAAGTGGTGCATCAAACTGCCTACCCGTTCAAATCCTCTCAAAGGCAGGTGGCTTCCAATTCTTTGCTTTCAGCAAAATTAAAAGTATTTGAGATAGAGCTGCAAGCTAATAGACAATTGAAAAAAATAATTTTTGACCATCAACCACTAATGATTTTTGGCATATAATTAGGAAGAAGCTCAGATCCGTGAGTGAAATTCTATTACAAAACTTCTGTTTATGAGGTGAAGGTTTCTTTGGGGTTCACGTAAAAATGAAAGCCAGAACAGAATAGATGCAGGGCCTTGCTTCATGCTGGCAGGACCTCATATTCATCAATGGATTCACAAACTGACACTACTTAATGATTATCTGTGTAAATTTTAATATGTTTTTGTTGTTTCAATTACATACTGCTATGAATAATTAAGATGCCAACTCAGTGTGGCAGAAAATACTTTTAACGCTCAAGGTCACAGGCTGTGAAACTGAATTTTAGAATGTAAACTTAATGTATATTTTTAGGACAGAAATGCATGACAGGATAATGAATAAAAGACTCAGGTGTAAAAATGTATGAGCAGATCAAACTCAGTGCAGGGTATGGAGTGAAAACAAAGTTCAAGATGAGGGAAGAAAGATGGAAAATTTCCAAATGTTAGAGAAGAATTTTCAAAAAGAGTGGGCGTCAATCATGATGATACTCACATTCTCTCTCTACATATAGAAGAACGTTGAGAACGTTTTACAAACTTATGGTCAAAACCTTACAGGTCTACTTACAAAGCAGCAGGGAGCTTGAACCCCGATTCTTGGAAGGTGGGTGGGCCATGCTGCCAAGTGTTCAGCTGCAGGCCCTGTCCCCCTCCCCAAAGGAGGCTCGTCTCTAATGCATAAATGTCCTGGGTCTCAGCGCAAATCAACAAGCAGGACTGCCATGAGCTGGAGGCCAGCTAGTAGCTGTTTCCTTCCCTTCCAATATATTTTTTTAAAATTTTAACAAGATTGTATTTATTTATTTGACAGAGAGATAGAGAGAGAGTAAGAGAAAGAGAGAGAGAGTGCACAAATAGGCTGAGGGGCAGGCAGAGGGAGAGGGAGAGGGAGAAGCAGACTCTCCACTGAGCAGGGAGCCCGATATGGGGCTCGATTCCAGGACCCTGGAATCATGACCTGAGCCGAAGGCAGTTGCTTAACTGACTGAGCCACCCAGGCGCCCCTCCTTCCAGTATCCTGACTCCTCTGATCAGTCCTGAGGGAAGCGAGCGAGGAGCTAAACCTGGGGAGGGAACAAAGCAGTCCCAGGGATCAGCTAGTAGGGGGACATCTGGACCCACAGGGCGCTGATGACAGCCTCTATGACTCAAAACAGGCCCATACCTGCCATTTCTCAGTAGGATAAACAGAGGCCCCGAGAGGGCAAAGAACCTGCTGGAGTCTCCCAACCCTGGAGGGTCGGAGCTGGGACCAGAGAGGATGCCTGGCCCTCAGGCCTGTAGCTGCTCAGACAGCTGGTGAGGGTGTCAGGTCTGGGTAGGAGGGTTTGTGGCTCATTTCCCCATCTGCCTGTGTCACCGTGAGCATTACCACTATTGTCCCACACCTGACAGTAATAGTCAGCCTCATCTGCAGCCTGGGCACCGCTGATGGTCAGGGTGGTCGTGTTCCCCGAGTTGGTTCCTGAGAATTGCTCAGGGATCCCTGAGGGCCGGTTGCTATCACCATAGATAATCAGCAGAGGGGCCTGGCTTGGCTTCTGCTGGTACCAGTAAGCATATTTCCTACCAATGTTGTCTCCCCCACACGTGATCCTGGCTGTCTGTCCCAGGTTCACTGACACCGAGGAGTCCTGAGTCAGCTCATAAGCGACTGTAGAACCTGCAAGAGAGGACATGAGATGTGGGCTTCCATCTGAGGGGACTCTGCTTTCTTGGTCTGGACAGAGCTCCAGGGGTTCTCTTGACCCCCAGAGTTGCCCCTTCCCAGCAATCTCAGCCCAAGGAACCCAGAGCCTTGGATAGAGCCTTTGAAGCAACATGAGCCCCCAGCCCCTTTCTCTGGGCAAGTGCAGTCCCTTAGAGCTCACACAGAGCCAGTAAGCACAGTAGGAGGTTTCGCCCATCTAGCCCCTCATCCTGCAGCAAGGTGAAGAGATTCTGTCCCCTACTAGATCCCAGTGAGCCTGGGCATAGCACCTGTGCAGTGAGCAAGAAGGCCGAGGAGGAGAGGGGTCCAGACCATGGTGGAGGCACCCTGATTCTGCTCCCAAGGCCCAAGGCTGGGCAAAGTTCCTCCCAGGCCTTTCTTATCCCCTTGCTGGACAGACCCGCTGGTTATGCAAATCAGCCAGGCCTCGGGGCTGCTGCTGAGGAGCTTCATGGTTTCAGAAAGGGAAGGGCTCAGCCCCAAGGGGCATAGACTGGAGCGAGGAGTCCCTTGTAGTTCCCACCCTCAGCTCAGGGAATCCCTCTGGTGGTTGTGTAGTCTGGGGCTACAACTCCAGTTTTAGGCTGTGCCCGGGCATAGCTCCTGGGCTATTCTGATTGGAGAAGCAGAGTCTGTTTTCCAGGGAACCTAAGTCCTGCTCACAGAATCCTCCTGGATCCTGTCATCAAGGTGGCCAGAGTCATGGTGGTGATGCTGAGATTGTTCTGGACCCCCAGAACAATCTTTCTATTCCCTCTGTTCCATTCTGGCTCAGGAGGGAGGTGGTTCATATCACCCAGGACTCGTAAGTGTCTCATCCATCCTTGTGTTGTGGTGGAGGCTGCGTGCTGGTCCACTCCCAGCTCCACCTTCAGAACGTTCCATGCTGTGTCTCCTCTGACACTCCCAGGCCCCAATGCAGTGACCTTCCTCATCCCCACTCCAGGAAAACCCTGCATGCTTAGACAGGGGCAGTGTCCTACTGCAGATCACAGTTTGTGAGCTGTGAACATCAGAATCTGAGTAAAATTCCTCTCTTGCCAGGGGCACATGGGGCTGTTAAAGGTCCATGGAGGTGCTGTGTCTGCTCCTGGACAGGTGGTGGTGCCAATTTCTCAGAATCTCCGATGTGCCCTGGCTAAGGCAGAGACACATTATGTGCTCAAAAGATACGACTTGAGTATAAGAGAATGAAATTTGGTAGTGAATTATAAGAATGCCTCATGCGAAATTAAAATTACTTTTTAAATTTCAGTTGCTAGCAAAAATGCATTAAGTAATAAAAATTGTTATAATTTATGAGGTTGAGTAATGGTTATTGTATCCCTGGAGTGGAAAAAGAAAAAGGAAAAAAATTGGCACCAGCCTCCTGGAGACAGAGGGGGAAAGGAGGAACTCCTTGTAGTAGGACAAGGAAGCTCTCAGAGCAAAGAGGAGGGGTGGGGGAGGGATGTGTGTCTTCAGTGGGAGGGGTGTTTATAGACTTTTGAGAGCTTCCGCACCACTGGGGTGTGTGTAAGAGATTGAAGTTCCAAATCTGTGCCAGATAAATGGGTAATTACTGCAAGATTTGGATCAGCATAAGAAAGAGCCAAAAGATTTTGTACATTAGTGTCAAACATGATACTAATGAATCATGAAGGATTCATCAAGAAGGAAGACAACTTTTCCTTCAGATCTCAGGTCATGATAACTAACACCCCCTGCATGTTAGAACCCCTGATGCCAGGCCCACCCCATCACCAGGTGGCTAGCCAGGTGATCTCTGCTGCCCCCTGGGCTGTGACAAAAGCACAGGTGGTTCACGCCGAGTCGGGATGCTGTACATACTTTCAGCAGATCATATGTTAGACCTAGGTGGTATTGCTTCTCTCTGGGTCAGGATTCATGGGTCTAGGAACCGGGGTGGAAATGGGAATGGCAGCACTCACTCTTATCCCCAGTGGGCCACCAGCAAAATGTTCCCTTCTCATCTCTGGCACTTTGCTCTCTGACTGACTGCCCTGCACTTGCTGGTTGAGACAGCTCTGTGGCCCTTCCTGGCTCCTCCTTGTAGTGAGGCACCGGGAAAAGTAGGGGACACTGGCTGCTGTGGCTCATGGTGACTATCATGGGGGACTTGGGTACCTACTACCCATTTGGGTTTGGCAGGTAGGTGTATAGATTCAGAAGATCCCCTAATACTCCCTGGGGCTGCAATTACAGTCATATATTCACCACAATCCAATGCAGCAGATCTAATAATGGACAAATCTTCCAGAATGAAGGTTTGATTGTCCCAACTGGCAGAGCTGATGACTAGCTCAAGTCTTTGCTGAGGGAAGGGGAATGTGGGGTGGGCAGGTCACTGCTTGACCATAGGTGGTGAAGAAATGAGCAGGATACAAGGACAAGTGTTTCTTCCTCATAATGACATGAATATGTTTGGATATATATTAACCATATGCTTTTGTTTTATTCTTCTGTCTTATCCCATTATTATCTAACAACAGATGTGTTAATAGTTAACTTTATATCTCAATATAGAAATTAGAGGATATCAGATCAGCTGGGACAAAAGCAATCATCACTGCAGACAACAGTATATTTTGATTCCTCTTGTGGGGAAAGGGTGAGTGTGTTTGTAATTGTTCATTGGATGGATTCATCATATTAGGTGGAAGAAAAGTTACCAATATTTTCTTCATTTAGAGCCTGTGGTTAGCCTGGGTTGGGTTGATTTCATGTGAATGAGGGGTGGACTGGATGGCTTATTAAGTGTCAACATTGACAAGCTGATTGTATCCACAGAATTGTCTGTCCATATTTCTGGGTAGGATGGAGGTAGAGAGATTCTTGTGCAAGATGTGGTGGGGGTAGAAGTGAGGCAGCACCCATCATGGGTCTCACTCCTGTGATTGAGTCTCATCTGGCCACTCTGGAGGAGGAGACAACTCTCCCAATTGCTCTCATTCACCATCAGGATAGATGTGACTCTCCGACTGTCTGTCAGAACCCAGATCACCTAGTGTGTCTGCACCTTTTTCATTGTTTAAAAACACAGGGAATGAACTGATCTGTTGGGGATTTTGACACACGTAATGGGGTTTAGGGGGACAAACCAGAGCTTTGCGGGTAAAAATAGCCTTCTCAGATCCCTGAGAACCCTTTTGGAGGTGCCGGCCTTCCTGCATTGGGTTCCTGGAAGCAAACTCTGACATGGAGAAGTGCTCTGGGGAGGTCAGCCTGGGCAGAAGCAAAAGGGACCCATAGCGAGCCATCAGATGAGGTCTCCTCCCTGCAGGGACCTCTCAACCGTTTAGGACATCTGAACCTGAGGAAGGGTCTTGAGATCTTGGACTCAGGCCATCGTTCAAGAGAATCTCTCTGAGAAGGGTCAGAAACCTGGGGGGAAGCCATCTTCTGAACCAAGAGCACTTCCCAGCAAGGAGCTTCCCTGTGAGCTGCCAGGGGCCTCAGACAAAATGGGGGTGTGTATGAGCCCAGAAGAGGGGTGGCCTCAGTGGGTAATGCACTGGTCTGCTCCACTCAGAATCCCCAGCTGCCATGCCGGCAGGGATTCAGGAGCTCAGCTGAGCTGGAAAATTCCAGACTCTAATCCTGGTCAGTGAAGGGGTGGCCCATGGCCACCATATGGAAATGCACGGTCAATGACCATGGATGGAGGTTCTTTCAGCTTGTCCTTCCACCCAGGCCCTCCAATTCCAAACACACTCAGGCCCAGACAATCTCAGGAGCCCCAAATCAACCCTGATATACCCTATACAGGTACTGCCTGAAGGGTAGGGTGGCTAGTGAGGTCTGGGGACCTTGGGTCTGGGGACCTAGGTCAGAGCTGCTCACTGCTCTGTGCACAGGCCTCCTGGGGATAGAGGAGAGTGTGACACAGATGGGGAAGGGATTGTGTCTCACTTCCCTGTCTGCCTGTGTCACCGTGAGCAGTACCAGTGCCCCCTGATGACTGACAGTAATAGTCAGCCTCATCCTTGGCCCGGGCCCCGCTGATGGTCAGGGTGTGTGTGTTCCCTGAACTGGAGCCAGAGAATCGGTCAGGGATCCCTGAGGGCCGTTCAGTGTCCTTATAAATGACCAGCTTGGGTGTTTCGTCTGGCTTTTGCTGGTACCATTGTGCATAGTATTTGCTCAGTACTTCTCCAGAGCAGGTGATGGTAGCCGTCTGTCCCAGGGACACGGACACCGAAGGATGCTGAATCAGAGCACTGGAGGCCATGGAGCCTGAAAAGACAGAAGAGGAGAGGTTGATGTGAGGTTCAGGGGCTCCTCCTAGGGAACCAATCTTGAGCCTGTGCTGGTCTGAGCTCAGGGTTCATTTCAGACGCAACTCAATTCTTTGGGGACTGAGCATGTGGCAGCCCTGGGGGCAGCACCTGTGCAGAGAGTGAGGATGGGGAGCAGAAGAGAGGTGAAGGCCATGGTGGATGTGCCCAGAGCTCTGCCTCCTAAGACCCACAAACCTGCTGGGCTCTACCCCAGGCTCTTTAATTCCCTTCCAGGCTCTTGGGACTGTGATTGTTAGTACTTATGCAAATTTCCTCCATTTCTGGGCTTCTACATGATAAACCAGTGGTGAGATCAGAACATGTGACTGAGGAGGCAGAGGGGAGCCCCCAGATTCCTCCAACCAGCTCTCAGTTCAGACCATCAGCCTTTGTCTGCAGGGTCTGGGATCATAGGCACTTTCTGGGGATCAGACCACATAACTAACTCCCTGTGCCTACCCTGCTGGCCATCTGTCCTTGGCTCCCTCTGTGGTCTTTCAGGAGCCTGGCCGTGGGGCTGGGCTGAGCCCTCTGAGAGTACAGGCAATACCTGATATAGGGAGGGTGGTCCTGTGGCCTCATTACATTCCTCATCCTCCTGTGTGTTGTCCCCTCTGTTTCCCCAGAAGCACTGTGATTCCATGCTTCCCATGTCATTAAATTGTGGAACTTTCTCATTAGTATTTTTGTGCATCATTTTGTCTGTGGGAGTTCACTAGTTAACCCACCACCTGCTGTTGGAGATGCATCACATCTTCTAGTCTATAGTCACATGGTGATTTTGTCTCTGTGACTGATACCCCCATCCTAAACAGAGGAGCAATTGACATTGTCAATAATTTTCTTTTATTTTTTCATCAGTATTAGATACAGTCATGCAAATTTCATGAGAAACCATCCCTGAGTTAAAAAACCACCATCAAGCTCCATGTCTTGTCAGGGTCCCCAGGGTCATGTTTTCCCACTTGGGGTGAGCTTTGTAGCCAGAGCCAGGGTCCTTGCAGGAGCTGGATTCTGTCACTGAACCAAGGACAGCTCAATGGACCAGAGCTGTGGCTTCAGGTAGTGAGAATCCCTTCACTCTGGAGACAGTCTCATCAGGAGACTGTGGATGGTCATTCCAGGCACCAGGAGTTCCCAGTGTTCATCCTCCCTCACCCTGAGTTGCTCCTGAGCAACAAAGTTACAGCCTGGGCTCCTGTGCCTGGAGGTGGGAAACAGGCAGAAGGTGAGTGGTCAGGGGGTTCTCAACATGTCCAGCTCAGAGGATTCAGTTCCCGGAACACCGGTACAAAGTGCAGGGAGCTGCATTTCCCATGTGAGACATTCACTGTGTCAGGACTCCTGTCAGTGTCCTGGGTGTCACTGTGTGTCTGACCTTCAGATCAAGGTCCCCTCAGCAGCTGGATATAGGAGTGATCACTCCAGCTTCTTCCTGAGGACTGAACCCTGGACCTCTACTGACCCCCAGACCTGGTGGCCCTGTGAGGCTCCCCCTGGGCAGCCCCAGTCTCTGTCCTGCTGCTCCTGATGCAGCTCTGCTGCCCCCTGCTGATGGAGGGGGATTCAGACCAGGAGCTTCCCTCCTGCAGGTCAACCCAGAGCACCTGTCACCTAAGAAAGGGCGTAGACCACGGTTTCCAGCCTCCCACAGGCAGCTGTCTCCCTGTCCTGCTCAGCCCAGCACAGCCAGGTCACATATACGGTGCAGGAGGTGGGGCAGGTGGGATTCCTGTACTTGTTCCAGGGTTGAAGTGTCCTGGAGAGCCTGCTGTCTTATTTCAGAAAGAAGGGTGCCGGGTACAGTGTAGTGCATTTGAAAAGGGTCAGAGTCCAGACAAACCTGTGTGATGTCCCACGGCCACCAGTTTCCAGTGTATTGGGGAATAAGGACTGATGTTTCCTGCATCCCTATCCATGTAGTTGGGTCATGAGAATAGCAGGTGTTGCTTCTGGTGCTAAGTTCAGTTGAGCAGGCAAACCTTTACTTTACTCTTCTTAACAGCCATCTTTACTGCTATAAGTTTTTTTTTTTTTTCTTTTACAACTCACATCTCCTGGTTCTTGGTGTGGGAGGATTTTGAACTACCCTGTTTGTGGTCTGGTGAAATTGGGAATCTGCTAATTCAGACTTGGGTAAAATTGCATGTGATGCAGGTCACAGAATAGCTGAAAACTTTTCCTTGTGTACCCACAGAGGTAGACAGTTGATTCCAACACCAAGGATAACTCATTGAGACCCTATTGGGTCTGTCTAATTAATTAAACTCTTCAATAATTTGTACGATTTAATTTGAAAACAAGTATTTTTCACATCAGTATAAACTTCCCCATTTCACAGCAGATAAAGTGAGTGCTCAGAGAGGCTGACTTCCCAGGAAAACAGAGGAGAGTGGGGCAGGTCCAGGAGTGGAGCTCAGGTGTGCTGGATTCAGACTCTGAGCTCCCTGGTGCAGAGCTTGGGAGGGAGGAGTATGACTTCCATGATCTGGTTGTGGAGAGTGTGTCATGGGTCCTTCTGACTCCTCCTAGCAGGGATTCAAAGTAGAGGCATTGTCTAGGGTGTTTCATAATGACTGTCATGGGGGCAACTGTGTGTCTACAACACAACTGGGGGTAAACAGGAGTATATGGACTCAGGAGATCCCCTAAGATACCTGCGGCTGTGATTACAGTCATCAATTCACCACAATCCAATGCAGCAGGTCTGATAATAGACCCATCTTCCAGAATGAAAGTTTGGTCATCCCAACGGTAGGGGGGATCATGACTAGCTCAGGTATTTGCGGAGGGAAGGAGACTATGGAGTAGGCAGTGAAGAAGGTAATTCTAGACACTGCAGTGACCACCGGGTAGTAGGAGAAATGAGCAGGAAGTAACAAGTGTTTCTTCCTTATGTTGACATGAATACATTTGGATATATAGTCATAATATGTTTCAGTTTTGTTCTCCTGTCTGATCCCATTATCAACTAACATCATATGTGTTAACAGTAGTTAACATTATGTCTCAGTTAAGCTGGGACAAAAATAAAGATCACTAACAGACAAAATTTATTTTATGTCCTCCTGTGGGGAAAAGGTGAGCATGTTTGTAATTGTTCACAGGATAGTTCTATCATATCAGGTGGAAGGATGGCTGCCAACATTCTCTTTATTTGGAGACTATGGTCTGTGGGGATCTTGTTAGATTTTATGTGAATGAGGGGTCGACTGTTGTGTCTTATTAAGTGTTACTGTTGATAAGTTGAGCTGTGTTTCACAGAACTGTTGTCTGTCTATATTTCTGGGTAAGGTGGGGTTAAAGAGAGATTCTTGCACAGATTTGGGGGTAGAAGTGAGGAAAGACCCATTTTGGGTCTCACTCCCGTGGTTGTGTTTCTTCAGGCCACTCTGTCAGCAGCAGCAACTGCATCATCATCCTCCATTCAGCATCAAGATAGAGGTGACTCTCCAACTGCCTTTCAAGACCCAGAGCACACAGTGTGTCTGCATCTTTTTCCATTGTATAAAAACACAAGAAACAATCTGATCTGTCTAGGACAAGCAAATTGGTGATTGGGGAAAGAAACACCAGCTTTATATATAGTAGCCTCCTTAGGTCCTGGAGGATGCTGTCTGGGATGCCTGCCTTCCTGAATTGGGTTCCTGGAAGCAGACTCTGAGATTGCGAAATGCATGTGCAGTAAATCTGGAAGGAGCTGGGGAAGTCAGCCTGGGCAGAAGGAGAAGGGACCCACAGTGAGCCATCAGGGGAGTCTCCCTCCTGCAGGGAGCTCTAAAGCTGGGAACTTCAGGACATCTGAACCTGGGAAGGCCCTTGGGATCTTGAACCAAGGCCATCATTAAACTGAACATCTCTGAAAAGGGGCAGAAAACTGGGGAGGCAGATTTTTGAAGCACAGCACTTTCCTGTGAGGAACTCCCCTGTGAATTGTCAGGGCCTCCTGCAGGGGTAGGTGGGTGAGTGATCTCAGAAGAGGGGATGTAGGTGACCTCACAGTGTCCAACGCCCTTGTCTGATCCTCTCAGAATTCCAGCTGCCATGGACCAGGGTTTCAAGAGCTCAACTGAGCTGGGAATCTCTGGGTTCAAATATTGGGCAGTTAGGTAAAAATATTTCCCAATGACCACAATAGGAGATGAAAATCTCTGTTTTTCCATCTACCCAGGCCCTCTGTCCCTGATTTATACCCAGGACAGACAAGCAGGGCAGCCTAGTTCTGTCAGCCCTCAATGCATCCCTGACCCTTCCTATGCAGAGTCTGTCTGGAGGTCAGTGGGGAGAGGGAACACTGGGGATCACACATGGGTGTACCTGGGTCAGAGCTGCTCATGCTTTGTGTACAGTCCTCCTAGGGCTGGGGGAGAGGGTGACACAGATGGGGAAGGAATTTGTGTCTCACTTCCCCATCTGCCTGTGTCACTGTGAGCATTACTGCTACCACCCTTATATGATAGAAAATAATAGTCAGCCTCGTCCTCAGCCCGGGCCCCACTGATGGTCAGTGTGGCTGTGTTCCCTGAACTGGAGCCAGAGAACCTGTCAGGGACCCCTGAGGGCCAGTTGCTATCAGTATAGATAATTGTCACGGGGGCCTGGCCTGGCTTCTGTTGGTGCCAGGAAACATATGTACTTCCAATGTTGTCTCCCCCACAGGTGATGCTGGCCGTCTGTCCCAGGTTCACTGACACTGAACCTGGGACAGTACATAGGCAGCCAGAGAACCTGCAAGAGAGAAAAGGAGAGGGAGGCTTTCAAATTTGGGTTTCATCATTAGCAAGCCCACACCCTCCTTACCTAGATTGGAGTTTAGGGATACTCTGGGCATACAGGACACCTCTGTCATATGTCTTAGGCCCTGGGAACCCTGTGCCTCGATGGTGTGTAGAGCTTTTGAACAAACAAGAACCCTGACCCTCTTTCCCTGGGCAGGTGCAGCCCCTTAGGGCTCACACAGAGCCCTCTAGCCCTTCATCTTGCAGCTGGGTCCTAAGCATCCTGCCCCCACAGGCAGTGCTCTGCTGAGCTCCGTGTCAGGGCCAGGCTTATGACAGTTCTGTGCGTCTGGGTGGGTCTGAGCCTGGGCTCAGCACCTGTGCAGTGAGCCGGGAATCCAGGACAAGAGGGGTCCAGGCCATGGTGCTCACAGCGACAAAGGCAGATGAAGGTGCCCCAGTTTGCTCCCTGAGACCCTAGGCTGGAACATTCTTCCCCAGTCCTCTCTTATCCCCTTGCTGGTAACACCTGCAGGTTATGCAAATCATTTGGGGCTTAGGGGCTCTGCTGAGGAGCTCTGTGGTTTCAGAGAAGGGTCATCCCCAAGGGACACAGAGGGGTAAGGGTGGACCCTGAAGACCTCCCATCAGCCCAGGGGGTTCTACTTTATCAGCTTGCCCCGTAGTTGTTTCTGAAATGTCCTCTCCTTGCTCCAGTTTCTGCCCAGATCCCTGTTTGTGACCATGAAACGAAGAGAATTCTTCACTTGTTAAGCACACATGGATATTTGCAGGAGTTGTTGAGGTGCTGTAGGTGATGTCCTCAGGGAGAGCTCCTAGGGCAGGTCATAGATTCTGTAGCTCAGTCTCCCCAGTGTGCACTCAGTTCCTGGGATAGATGCAGTGTTTGAGTGAGGTTTGACAGTACTGGGTTTTAGCAGAAATGGGCTGGTTTGGAGAGGCATGAAGTATTGGACCTGTGCAAGAGACAGGCAAATTCTAGAAGACACAGATTTGAGCGAGATGGAGTTAGAATTTCATGTCGATGGTAAAGATGACACTATAGAAACTCTATAACTTTTCCTTTAGGTCTCAGGTGGTGGTGACAAACCCTCCCTCCCAACTAGAATCCCTGATGCCCAGACATACCCTATGTTCAGGAGACTTTGCCAAGTGATCTCTACTGTTCCCCGGAGGCCACTCCACGTAGGTGACTGGAGGTGCAGGGAAGACCTTCCTCCAGGTGGAGATTCTGAATCCATTGCTCCGATTTTGAGTCCCTGATCCATGGACCTTTGGCTCCATGTGAGGCATTGCTTTTCTTTCCCTCTTCCTCCCTCCATCCCTCTCTCCCTCCTTCCTTCCCTCCCTCCTTTTTTTCCTTAGCATATAATGTATTATTTGTTTTAGGGGTACAGGTCTGTGATTCATCAGTCTTACAGAATTCACAGGGCTCACCATAGCACATACCCTCCCCAGTGTCCATCACCCAGCCACCCTATCCCTCCCAACCCCCTCCCCTCCAGCAACCCTCAGTTTTGTTTCCTGAGATTAAGAGACTCTTATGGTTTGTCTCCCTCTCTGGCTCCATCTCGCTTCATTTTTTCCTATGATACACTGTCTTATTTCTCAAATTCCTCATATCAGTGAGATCATATGATAACTGTTTTTCTCTGATTGACTTATTTCACTCAACTTAATACCCTCTAGTTCCATCCACATTGCTGTAAATGGTAAGATTTCATTTTTGAGGGCTGCATAATATTCCATATACCACATCTTCTTTATCCATTCATCTGTTGATGGACATCTAGGATCTTTCCATAGTTTGGTTATTGTGGACACTATGACTATAAACATTAGGGTACACATGCCCCTTTGGATCTCTACATTTGTATCTTTGGGTTAAATATCCAGTAGTGGAATTGCTGGGTGGTAGGGTAGCTCTATTTTCAACTTTTAAAAAAAGATTTTATTTATTTATTTGAGAGAGAGAGAGAGAGAGAGAGAGAGAGAGATCACAAGTAGGCAGAGAGTTAGGCAGAGAGAGAGGGGGAACCAGGCTCCCTGCTGAGGAGAGAGCCTGATGTGGGGCTCAATCCCAGGACCCTGAGATTATGACCTGAGCCAAAGGCAGAGGCTTAACCCACGGAGCCACCCAGGCGCCCCTATTTTCCACTTTTTGAGGAACCTCCATACTGTTTTCCAGAGTGGCTGCACCATCTTGCATTCCCACCAACAGTGTAGGAGGGTTCCTCTTTTTCTGCATCCTTGTCAACATCTGTCTTTTCCTGACGTGTTAATTTTAGCCATTCTGACTGGTGTGAGGTGGTATCTCATTGAAGTTTTGATTTGTATTTCCCTGAGGCTGAGTGATGTTGAGCACTTTACCATGTCTGTTTGCTGTTTGGATGTCTTCTTTGTAGAAATGTCTGTTCATGTCTTCTGCCCATTTCTTGATTGGATTATTTTTTCTTTGGGTATTGAGTTTGACAAATTCTGTATAGATTTTGTATACTAGCCCTTTATCTGATATGTCATTTGCAAATATCTTCTTCCATTCTGTTGGTTGTCTTTTGGTTTTGTTGACTGTTTCCTTTGCTGTGCAAAAGCTTTTTATCCTAATGAAGTCCCAGAAGTTCATTTCCCCCTTTCTTCCCTTGCCTTTGGGGATGTTTCTAGGAAGAAACTGTTGCGGCTGAGGTTGAAGAGGTTGCTACCTATGTTCTACTCAAGGATTTTGATATATTCCTGTCTCACATTTAGGTCTTTCATCCAATTTAAGTCTATTTTTTGTGTGTGGTATAAGGAAATGGCCCAGTTTCATTTCCATGTGACTGTTCAATTTTCCCAAGACCATTTGTGGAAGAGACTCTCTTTTTTTCATTGGACATTCTTCTTCTTTTTTTTGTATTTTTTTTTTTTTTTTTTATTTTTTATCACCCTCTCCCCATCAACCCTCATTCTTCTTTTTTTTTTAAAAGATATTTATTTATTTATTTATTTGACAGAGATCACAAGTAGGCAGAGACAGGCAGAGAGAGTGGAGGAAGCAGGCTCCCTGCTGAGCAGAGAGCCCGATGCGGAGCTCGATCCCAGGACCCTGAGACCATGACCTGAGCCGAAGGCAGAGGCTTAACACACTGAGCCACCCAGGCACCCCCTCATTGGACATTCTTTCCTGCTTTGTTGAAGATTAGTTGACCATAGAGTTGAGGGTCAATTTCTGGGCTTTCTATTCTTTCCACTGAACTACGTGTCTGTTTTTGTGCCAGTACCATACTGTCTTGATGATTACAGCTTTGTAATAGAGCTTGAAGTCTGGAATTGTGATGCTACCAGCTTTGGTGTTCTTTTCAACATTTCTTTACTTATTCAGGATCTTTTCTGGTTCCATGCAAATTTAGTGATTTTTCCATTTCTTTGAAAAAAGTTGATGGTATTTTGATAGGAATTGCATTAAATGTGTAGATTGCTCTAGATAGCATAGACATTTTCACAATATTTGTTCTTCCAGTCTATGATTTTTCCATTTCTTTGTGTCTTCCTGAATTTCTTTCATGAGTATTCTATGGTTTTCTGAGTACAGATTCTTTGTTTCTTTGGTTAGATTTATTCCTAGGTATATCTTATGGTTTTGAGTGCAATTGTAAATGGAATTGACTACTTAATTGCTCTTTCTTTTATCTTGTTGTTGGTATAGAAATGCAACTGATTTCTATGAATTGATTTTATATCCTCACACTTTACCGAATTCCTATAAGAGTTCTAGCAGTTTTGGGGTGGAGTCTCTTGGGTTTTCCACATAAAGTATCATATCATGTGCAAAAAGTGAGAGTTTGACTTCTTTGATGATTCAGGTGCCTTTTATTTCTTTTTGTTTTCTGATTACTGAGGCTAGGACTTCTAGTACTATGTTGAATAGTAGTGGTGATAGTGGACATCCTTGCCATGTTCCTGACCTTGGGGGAAAAGCTCTCAGTTCTTCCCCATTGAGAATGATATTTGCTGTGGGTTTTTCATAGATGGCTTTTATGATATTGAGGTATGCACTCTGTATCCCTTCACTGTGAAAATTTTAATCAAGAAAGGATGCTGTACTTTGTCAAATGCTTTTTCTGCATCAATTGAGAGTATCATGTGGTTCTCGTTCTTTCTTTTATTAATGTATTGTATCACATCGATTGATTTGCTGATGTTGAACCAATCTGGCAGCCCAGGAATAAATCCCACTTTGTCGTGGTGAATAATCCTTCTAACGTACCGTTGGATCTTATTGGCTATTATTTTGGTGAGAATTTTTGCATCCATGTTCATCAGGGATATTGGTCTGCAATTCTCCTTTTTGATGTGGTCTTTGTCTGATTTTGGGATCAAGGTGATGCTGGCCTCATAAAATGAGTTTGGAAGTTTTCCTTCCATTTCTATTTTTTGGGAACAGTTTCAGGAGAATAGGTATTAGTTCTTCAAATGTTTTGTAGAATTTCCCTGGAAAGCCATCTGGTTCTGGGCTCTTGTTTATTGGGAGATTTTTGATAACTGCTTCAATTTCCTTACTGGTTATTGGTCTGTCCAGGTTTTCTATTTCTTCTTGGCTCAGTTTTGGTAGTTTATAAATCTCTAGGAATGCATCCATTTCTTCCAGATTGTCTAATTTACTGGCATGTAGTTGCTCATAATATGTTCTTATAATTGCTTGTATTTCTTTGGTGTTGGTTGTGGTCTCTCCTCTTTCATTCATACTTCTATTTATTTGGATTCTTTCTCTTTTCTTTTTCATACATCTGGCCAGGAGTTTATCAATCTTATTAATTCCTTCAAAGAACCAGCTCCTAGTTTTGTTGATTTGTTCTACTGTTCTTTTGGTTCCTATTTCATTGATTTCTCATCCGATCTTTATTATTTCTCTTCTCCTTCTGGGTTTAGGCTTTCTTTGCTGTTCTTTCTCTAGCTCCTTAGAAATAAGGTTAGGTTGTGTATTTGAGACCTTTCTTGTTTCTTGAGAAAGGCTTGTATCGCTATATACTTTTCTCTTAGGACTGCCTTTGCTGCATCTCAATGATTTTGAACAATTGTGTTTTCATTTTCACTTGTTTCCATGAATTTTAAAAAATTCTTTAATTTCCTGGTTGACCCATTCATTCTTTAGTAGGATGCTCTTTAGCCTCCATGTATTTGAGTTCTTTACATGTTTCCTCTTGTGATTGAATTCTAGTTTTAAAGCACTGTGGTCTGAATGTATGCAGGGAATGATCCCAGTCTTTTGGTACTGGTTGAGACCTGATTTGTGACCTAGGATGTGATCTATTCTGGAGAATGTTCCATGCATGCTAGAGAAGAATGTGTATTCTGTTGCTTTGGGATGGAATGTTCTGAATGTATCTACAAAGTCCATCTTGTCCAGTATATCATTTAAGACCTTTATTTCCTTGTTGATCTTTTGCTTAGATGATCTGTCCATTTCAGTGATGGGGGTGTTAAAGTTCCTTACTATTATTGTACTATTATTGATGTGTTTCTTTGATTTTGTTATTAATTGGCTTATATAATTGGCTGCTCCCAGGTTAGGGGCATATATTTAAAATTTTTAGATCTTCTTGTTGGATAGACCCTTTAAGAGTGATATAGTGTCCTTCCTCATCTCTTATCACAGTCTTTGGTTTAAAATCTAATTTACCTGATATAAGGATTGCCACTCCAGCTTTCTTTTGATGTCCATTAGCATGGTAAATCGTTTTCCACCCCCTCACTTTAAATCTGGAGGTGTCTTTGGGTCTAAAATGAGTTTCTTAGCATATTGTTGGGTCTTATTTTTTTTTTTAAATCCAATCTGATACCCTGTATCTTTTGATTGGGGGCATTTAGCCCATTTACATTAAGGGTAACTATTGAAAGATATGAATTTAGTGCCATTCTATTGCCTGTATGGTGATTGTTCCTGATTATTGTTTCTGTTCCTTTCTGGTCTATGTTACTTTTAGGCTCTCTGTTTGCTTATAGGACCCCTTTCAATATTTCCTATAGTGATGATTTGGTGTTTGCAAATTCTTTTAGTTGTCCTGGAAGCTTTTTATTTCTCCTTCTATTTTCAATGACAGCTGAGCTGTATATAATATTCTTGGTTGCATATTTTTCTCATTTAGTGCTCTGAATATATCATGCCAGTCCTTTCTGGCCTGTCAAGTCTCTGTGGGTAGATCTGCTGCCAAACTAATGTTTCTGCCATTGTAGGTTACAAACCTCTTGTCCTGAACTGCTTTCAGGATTTTCTTTTTGTTTTTGAGACTTGTAAGTTTTACTATTAAGATGTTGGGGTGTTGACATTTTATTGATTTTGAGGGGGGTTCTCTGTGTTTCCTGGATTCCTGTTTCCATCCCCAAATTAGGGAAGTTCTCCACAATAATTTCTCCAATATACCTTCGGCCCCCCCTCGCTCTTTCTTCTTTTTCTGGGATCCCAATTATTCTAATATTGTTTCATCTTATGGTGTCATCTCTCTCTCTTGAATACTCCCCTCGTGATCCAGTAGTTGTTTGTCTCTCTTTTTCTCAGCTTCTTTTTTTCCCATCATTTGGTCTTCTATATCACTAATTCCTCTTCTGCCTCACTTATCCTAGCAGTTAGAGCCTCCATTTTTTATTGCACCTTATTAATAGCCTTTTTGATTTCAATTTGGTTAGATTTTCATTCTTTTATTTCTCCAAAAAGGGATTCTCTACTATCTTCTCTGCTTTTTTCAAAGCCAGCTACTGTCTTTATAAATGTCATTCTGAATTCTAGTTCTGACATCTTACTAATGGCTGTATTGATTGGGTCCCTGGCAGTTGGTACTGCCTCTTGTTCTTTCTTTCTTTCTTTCTTTCTTTCTTTCTTTTTTTTTTTTTTTTTGAGGTGAGTTTTTCCATTTTGTCATTTTGCCCAGAGAATAGATGAATGAGGGAACAAAATGCTAAAAGGGTAAAAATGACCCCAGAAAAATATACACTAAACAATTCAGAAGAGACCCAAAACTGGGGGGAAAAGAAAGGAAAAAAAAAGAATATGATTAGGCTGGTGAATAGAACAGAACCACACACTAGATTTTGAGTGTATTTTGGTCTGTTAGAGGAAACTGCCTCCCCCAATTTTTTTTCTGCCTCCCCAAATTTTAAAGAAAGTAAAACTTGTATACATACAAAAAATAAGGTTAAATACAATGAGGAGATAGAATTCGACTTCCAGAAAGTGGTCACTTTTCTCTTCTTAGAACTGCTGCTATTCTTTTCCTCAATCTCCTCTTGAGTTTGTAGGTGTTCAGAATGGTTTTATAACTATCTACCTGAATTCCTGGGACCAGATGAAATTTAGGTCTCCTACTTCTCCACCATCTTACTCCTCCCCGGAATTGCTTTTCTCTAAGTAGTACCTGCCAGCCTCAAGATCATACGGGAGCTCATTAGATTACCCATGAAAATATGAACAGGCTCATTTAGAGGAAGGGAATTTAGGGCTCATCTGTCATATGGGTGGTGGGTGGTCACGCATGTGGTTATGGAGCTTGGCCTAGGGGACAGAGGACTCACAGACTGCCTCTTACTGGTGCCAGTGGCTGATGCAGGACCAACCTAGGGCAGAGGTGACTATTGCTTCAAAGTCAGAGACAGGAGAAAAGTCACTTAACAAGCATTTATTCAGACCCACTTTGATCAAGCAGACATCCCATCCTGGAAATTAGTGCAAATAAGACATAGTCCTGGTGTCAGAGTTTCCATCTTGGGGCTAGGGCAGCAGAATGGACACACTTGCTTTGCTGATACAGCATATAGACTCCAACCCCTTCTATCTGCATCTTATCTTCTATATTCCTTTAGAAGTCACACTATAACTATTCTCAGGTGCCACTGGGTCAACATTGACCCCATCCATGGCCCGAAGCTGGGCCATGGATGTGTCATGTGCCTGGGGATCTTTTTGGAGATTTTTGCTCTTGTGAATGAAGGAAATAGACTAGATTTATGCTGTGCTCTTTCTCTTGTACTCAGGTGTGATAGCAGGAGATGTAGCAGCCATCCTGAGGTCTGCTGTCAAAAACAAGGCAAAGCTAAGCCTCCATAGTAGTGATGGTGGGAGGAAAGTGAGATGATTTGGGACTTCACAGGACTGTTGAGTACCTGGAGAACCACCATCTGACTTCAGACTTATTTCTGTGGGAGAAAAATAAGCATCTGAATATTCATGCCTCTTGTTGAGATGTGCATGTATTGCATTACAATATTCCTGACCAGTTAGGATGACAATAAACATAAAATGGTCAATTAATAATTAATAAAATAATTATAGAAGAATATGTGCAGTGTTGGGTGATGTGCAGAGAATGAAGTGAGATCAGACAAAATGACAAGCATGTCATGTGTGGGGAGAGCCTGGAGGAGGGCTCTCTTCAGAGGAGACTGTGGGGCTGCCTTCAGGATGGGAAGAAGGGACAAGACTAAAAAGTGTGTTTGGAGTCAGTCCCTGTGTAGTAGAGGCTGGTTTGTGTGAGGATTCGGGGACAGTGAGAACCTTAGTTGTCTGTGGTTCAAAGCTAGCTGAGTTCCAAGGTGACATTTTCTGAAGTTAAAAACTTGAGGAGCAGTTGTAACATGTTAGCATTTGTATGTTGTATGTTTCCAGGGAAGGTGAATCACAAGAGGAGCGCTATGTAAACCTCCCTGCAAACTGAGTGAAAAGCAGGAGCCCATTTGTAGCTGACAGTCACTGTGGCTTCTCTGTGGCTCACCTGTGTATTGGTGCTCTGTATGACATCAAATTCCTGTCACACTCCTGTATATTGTATATTTATACCCAAACACATATACAAGTATATTCATATGTGTGCACATACATACTGATTGTGTCTGCTGTATGTGTGTGTTTGTAGTGACATTTGTGTCTGTGTGTGCATGTATACATATTTATGTGTATTTTCTAGAGATTTTGAACTCTGAATTGTGTAGCAAGTTGCTATTGATGGGGTCTTTGTGTTGTTAGGAGATATGTAGTTTCATTTCATCAGAAATTATAAGCTGGGTGTTGTTACCTTAATGAATAGCAGGACCAAATTAGTCATCAGACCCTGTTGACTTTGGGCATTGGTATCAGTTAGTTAATTATGGAGTTCCTACAAGTGAAATAGATGGTCAGCTTACCATTTTTAAAAAAGATTTTATTTATTTATTTGAGAGTGAGAGAGAGAGAGAGAGAGAGAGAGCATGAGAGAAGAGAGGTCAGCTGGAGAAGCAGACTCCCTGCCAAACAGGGAGCCTGATGTGGGACTCGATCCTGGGACTCCAGGATCATGACCTGAGCCAAAGGCAGTCGCTTAACCAACTGAGCCACTCAGGTGCCCAGCTTACTATTTTTAAAGCATATGTATAAATAGAAATATTTGCCTTTGGCAAACACTTTGACTTGCTACTGAACCTTAGCAGGGATTGTGTGCTCCTTATTAGCTACTAAATCACCATGTGACCAGACTGCCTGCAAGGACTGGGTGCCATCTGAGCAACGACAACGTGGAATTGGGCATTCATAGAAGCTGTCTATCATTAAACAGAGGAGAAAAATTTGAGATCAGGCTTCAACAAGTCCTAAAGGAACAGGTGAGTTGCATGAGGAAGAGGCCAGATGTCTATAACCTCTAACCCCTACTCCATTATCTTTTGTCTGTTGCACACAGCTATGGCCCAATGGGGATAATCCAATGACCAGCTGATATAGAGAAAAAAAATACAGGACTAGTTTACAGAGGTTCCTAATGATATGCAGGCAACTCTGACTGTTAATAATATTTCTACTGCAACTGCATCTGGGACACCCCTGCATAATATGGGTGCAGGAGTATTTGAGCAGAGTAATTAGTTTTTTTTTTCACCTGGACAGAGAGAAAGACAGAAGTGGCTTTATTCTAACCTATGGGCTCTGACTCATAATTTGGCTGGGTGGTAAATTTTGGAAGGACATAATAAGAAAATTAGTGAGGACATTTGAAGAAGAGTTATGTGAGTAGAAATCCACAAATGAACATGAATGTGGATGCTATTTATGTTCCCTGAAAATTTCTACCATAATGTGTCCTCAAAAGGAAATGGTGTTAATAATCAGGTGGATAATGTGATGTGTCTGGGGACAATGGTCAGACTTCTTGTCTATCCACTCTTGAACTTGTCCAGTGGGCTCCATAGCAAAGTGCCCATGTTGCAAGGTGGGTGGTTATTCATGGGCTAATCACTATGGATTTCCAGTCACTAAAGCTGACCTGGTTATGGCTGCTTGTGAGGACCAATTTGCCAACAGCAGAGACCATCCTGAAGTTTCCATTCTGAGACCCTCCTTAGGGAATCATCCAGGAGCCTGGTGGCAGATTAATTACATTAGACCTCTTCTATCTTGGTAGGGATTACTCTGTTCTTGCTGCAGTGGACCTTTACTGAGATAAGGAATTTCTTCCTTTGACTATAATGCTTCCTCTCAAAGTATTACTCTTGGACTTTCAGGATACATCAATCCACTGTCTAGTGTTTCAGGGAGGCTTCTGTCCAAAGTATAGTTTGCCCATATACATGGGATTCACTGGCTTTACCATCTTCCCCACCATTCTGAAAAAGCCGGCTTGAATGAGTAGACTAATATCCTCTTGAAGACCCAGTTACTGTACCAGACATGGGATAACACCTTGTGGGACAGGGACAACATTTTTCAAAAAGTGATATTTGCACTACATCTGTTTTCAATTTGTAGTGCTTTTTCTCCCATACCCAGCATTCATGTGTCTAGGAATCTAGAGGTGGAGTTAACTCACTGATATTCCCAGTGACCTGCTGCAAAATTATGACTGTCACCATGACCCTACACTCTGCTGACATAGGGTCTTAGTTCTAAAGAAGAACTGCTTCTACCCAGAGACAGAGCAATGATTTTATTCAACTGACAGGTCAGACTTCTCCTTGTCACTTTGAGTTTCTTCCATCTCCATTGATGTCTCTTTGATTTTATTCAACTGACAGGTCAGACTTCCACTTGTCACTTTGAGTTTCTTCCATCTCCATTGATGTCTCTTTGTTGGTCCTCCCAGCCTGGTCTTCCATCCCCAAACAAACCATAGCCAAGAAAACATGACAGCTGCATCCTGTCTCCTGCACATGCACTCTGATCCACATAGTGCAGAGGCTGCCTGGAGGACTGGATTGGGAGACAGATCTGGGAATCTCAGATGTGGGGCCCTGGGCCAGACCTATTCTTCTTTGTCCACAGTCATCCTAGGCTGAAGGAGATTGTGACACAGATGGGGCAGAGGTTTGTGCCTCATATCCCTGTTTGTCTTCTGTCACTGTGAGCATTAGTACCACTGTCCCACACCTGACAGTAGTAGTCAGCCTCATCCTTGGCCCTGATCACACTAGTGTTTAGGGTGGCCATGTCTTCCAAGTTATAGCTGGAGAACCAGTCAGGAATCCTTGAAGTAAGCTTGCTATTGTCATATATGACCAGCCAGCATCCTGTCCTGGCTTCTGCTGAAACCACTGCACACTGCACATTTCTATACTGTCTCTCAGACAGATGATAATGGCCATCTGTCCCAGGGTCACTGAACACAGGGCAGCTGGGTCAACATTGGAGGCCTTTCAGGAGACTGGCCATGAGGCTGAGTTGGGCCCTCGCAGAGCTACAGAGAACACCTGGTTCAGGGAAAGAGTTCTGTGGCTTCATCACTTATCCCTCCTGCTTCATGTCCCCTCTGTGTCCCCCAGCTGTACTCTTGTCCCATTCTCAGCATGTCATCAGAATGGGAAACTCTTTCATTCTGACACTTGTCCATCAAGGTGCATGTGGGAATTTAGTATTATATAATCACCTGCTGTTGGAAATTCATCACAACTTCTAGTCTATTTCCACGTGGTGCTTCTGTCTCTATGACACCCCCTAACCCATAGGAGATCAGCTTCTGGCATTGTCAACACTTTGATTCCTTTCATTTTTTTTTCACCCATGTCTCATGTAAATTTGTGATAAGGGCCAGAAACCATCCTTCCCTGAGGGACTCATTTCAACCTCTGTGTCTCTGTGAGAGTCCCCAGGGTCACATCTTTGTACACACAGTGTGAGCTGTGGAGACTGGTTAGTCAGTGGTCCCTCCTGGGAACTGGATTCTGTCACTGAAGCAAGGACAGCAGATGTGGTCTGAGGCTGTGGGAATCACTTCACTCTGGATACAGTCTCACAAGAAGGCTGCAGACCCTCCTTCCAGGGACCAGGGGCTCCAATGCCCCACCTCCTGTGCCCCGAGACACTCGTGAGCAAGGAAGCTACAGCCCTTGATCAGAGTCTGCCTGGAGTGGGGCAACAGAAGCAGAGTGTGAGGGGTCAGGGCGTCTCTGGACGTGCCCAGTACAGAAGCGGCAGCTCCCTGGGACCTCAGGTGGAGAGTGAGATGACTGGAATTTCCCAGGAGAAGTTCATACACCGTCAGGACTCCTTTGAATGTCCTGGGTAACAGTGTGTGAGTCAGACCCTCAGATCATGGTCCCTGGAACCTGAGGAGATAAGGATGGATCATCACTACTTTCTTCTGAGGACTGAACCCTGGACCCCTGATGACCCCCAGACCTGGTATTCCTGTGAGGCTCCCCCTGGGCAGCTCCAGTTTCTGTCCTGCTGCTCCTGATGCCCCTCTGCTGGGGGAGGAGGACTCAGACCAGGAGCTTCCCTCTTGCAGTTCTCCCAAGAGCACCTGTCACCTGAATAGGGGTGTGGACAAGGGTTTCCAAGTCCCACAGGCAGCTGACCCTACTGCCCTGCCCAGAACAGCACAGAAGGTCACATACACTGTGCAGGAGACAGCACAAGTGGGATTCCTTCCCCTTTTCCAGGGGTTGGTATGTCCTAGCCTGTCCCTCTGGCTGTTGCAACTTGTTGGGTGCAGGGTAAACTGCAGTGTATTTTGAAAGGATCACAGTCCAGGAAACCTTTGTGAAATCCCATTGGAATCCCTTTCTCTCCATTTAGGAATCAAGTCCGATGCTGCCTGCATCCGAGTGAGTGTCGCTAGGTCACAGTGCAACAGAGGATCCTCCTAGCGCTAACCTTTACATATGCACCTAAATCTTTATTGGCCTATTTCTGTCATCTCTGCCACTGCTGTTTCTACTACAACACATAGCACTAGCAGTCTGGGGGAGGATGGTTTGTACAGGAGCCTCTTCCGTGATTTGGATGAAACAGGGAAGTTGGGAATCTGACCAGGATGTGCAATTTCACGTTATACATATCACACTTTTGCTAAGCCCCTTTCCTCGTATTTCTGCAGAGGATGAACAAGGAACTCCCAGCCCAGTCCCCACTCACTGAGACCCCACAATCTTTGTTTCATTCATAAGACTCTGTCGATGTTTGTACATCAATGAATTTGGAAACAAAGTGTTTCTAACATCAGTATAATCTTCCCCATTTCATATCACATAAAGTTGAGGTCCAGGGAGTCTAGGTTCCCAGGAGAGCAGAGCAAAGTGGGGCTAGTCCAGGACGGAGTCTAGATGTACTGGATTCAGATCCCAGGCTCCTTGGGGGCACAGCTTGTGCAAGACAGGAGGGAGGGTGAGGGCAGCCTGGGCAGCAAGGTTTCTGTTCCTGAGCTCACTGCCAGACCATCCTGCCTGGTCTATAAAGGAGCCCCTCAGCCTGCACATGGTGAGGGTCAGTAGGGTCGTGTCCTAGGTTAGAGATGGACGATTTGTAGGGACATTGGACACTGTTTGGCTGTTCAAGACCCTGCCTGTGTCCTTCTGGATCTGCTGTTGCTTGCTTCTCCCTGTCCTCAAAATTGGAAGGAATGACAGGGGTCCCCTGGCCACAAAACTGGGGTCAAAGAGTCTGGACACAAGGCCTCCAGGTTTAGGAGACTCAGGGGCTCCTTCTCTGGGTACCACACCAGCAGCACCCTCCAGGCTGACTTCAGGTTCAAGGTCATGCTCAGGTTCCTCTGGGGCCTGAGCCTATGAGGAGCGCCTGGGTCAGAACCTGGTGCTGGAGCAATGTGGTGGTGGAACCAAGTGAGGAGGGGAAGCAGGAGAGGGTCCAGGCCATGGTGGGTTTCTTTTGGATTTGCATTCCTCACCTCCTACCTTATTAGAGTTCCTTCCAGGGACACAACATCACTCAGATGCAGGATAAGGACGTCATAACTTGGTTTCGACTCCATCATTATTTCTGCTCTCATTGTCATACGTTTTTGCGTAAAACGCAAAAACAACAGACGTTGCTGTTGTTTTTGCTTTTAGCACTTGATTGTACTTATAGGCATTAACCACTAAAATTTGTTTTATGTTTATCCATGTAGTTATGGTCTCCCAAGTTTATTATACTTTGTGTAGACTCACATTTCCATATGTCACTCTTTCCTTCTGACTGAGGGACATCCTTCACTGTCACTTGTCCTGGGGGTCTGTGGGTGATCAGTTCTGGGAGGTTTGCTGTCTGAGAAACATTGATTTTGTCTTCACTTTTCAATGACATTTCTCGTCAGTAAAGACCAAAGATGACAGATATTTCCTATTAGTATTTTGAAGACATTGCTCCTTGTTTTCCAGTATACATGGTTCATGATGAGAAATGTGCTCCCAGCACGATGCTGGTTCTCTGTAGGGAACATGACTCTCCTCTCTGGCTGTGAGAGTGTCTGCATCACTGATCTGTAGCAATTTCATATGATGTGTCCTGTGCTGTCTCTCATGTTCCCTGTGCCTGAGTTTCTTTGAACTTCTTGGATATATTGGTTCCTGGGTTTCTCCAAATTTGAAGGCTTCTTGTAGATTATTTATTCACAGATTAAAAAAAATTATTTATTTTTGTAAAAATTTCTTTTCAGTGTTCCAGAATTCATTGTTTATGCACCACACCCAGTGCTCCATGCAATACGTGCCCTCCATAATATCCACCACCAGGCTCACCCAACCTCCCATCCACCTCCCCTCCAAAGCCCTCAGTTTGTTTCCCAGAGTCCACAGTCTCTCATGGTTCATCTCTCCATCCAATTTCCCCCAACTCACTGCTCCTCTCCATCTCCCCATGTCCTCCATGTTATTCCTTATGCTCACAAATAAGCGAAACCATATGATAATTGACTGTCTCTGCTTGACTTATTTCATTCAGCATAATCTCTTCCAGTCCCGTCCATGTTGATACAGAAGTTGGATATTCATCCTTTCTGATGGAGGTATAATACTCCATAGTATATATGGACCACATCTTCTTTATCCATTAGTCCGTTGAAGGGCATCTTGGTTCTTTCCACAGTTTGGTGACTATGGCCATTGCTGCTATGAACACTGGGGTACAGATGGCCCTTCTTTTCACTACCTCTGTATCTTTGGGGTAAATACCCAGTAGTGCAATTGCTGGGTCATAGGGTAGCTCTATATGTAACTTCTTAAGGAATCTCCACACTGTTTTCCAAAGTGGCTGCACCAACTTGCATTCCCACCAACAGGTAAGAGGGTTTCCCTTTCTCCACATCCTCTCCAACACATGCTGTTTCCTGTCTTGTTAATTTTGGCCTTTCTACTAGATGTAAGGTTGTATCTCAATGTGGTTTTGATTTGAATCTCCCTGATGGCTAGTGATGATGAACATTTTATCATGTGTCTGATAGCCATTTGCATGTCTTCTTTGGAGAAGTGTCTGTTCCTGTCTTCTGCCCATTTTTTGACATGATTATCTGTTTTTTGTGTGTTGAGTTTGAGGGGTTCTTTATAGATCTTGGATATCAGCCCTTTGTCTTTATTGTCATTTGTGAATATCTTCTCCCCTTCTGTGGGTTGCCTCTTTGTGTTGTTGACTGTTTCCTTTGCTGTAGAGAAGCTTTTGATCTTGATGAAGTCTCAAAAGTTCATTTTCACTTTTGTTTCCTTTGCCTTTGGAGACATATCTTGAAAGAAGTTGCTATGGCCAATGTCAAAGAGGTTACTGCCTATGTTCCCCTCTAGGATTCTGATGGATTCCTGTCTCATATTGAGGTCTTTTATCCATTTCGAGTTTATCTTTGTGTATGGTGTAAGAGAATGGTTGAGTTTCATTCTTCTACACATAGCTGTCCAATTTTCCCAGCACCATTTATTGAAGAGACTGGCTTTTTTTCCACTGTATATTTTTTCCTGCTTTGTCAAAGATTATTTGACCATAAAGTTGAGGGTTCACATCTGGGCTCTCTACTCCGTTCCACTGGACAATCTGTCTGTTTCTATGCCAGTACCATACTGGCCAGTACCATACCATCTTGGTGATCACAGCTTTGTTAAAGCTTGAAATCAGGCAAGGTGATACCCCCAGTTTTGTGTTTCTTTTTCAACATTTCCTTAGCAATTCGGGGTCTCCTCTGGTTCCATACAAATTTAAGGATTTTTGCTCCAGCTCTTTGAAAAATGCCGGTGGAATTTTGATCAGAATGGCATTGAAAGTATAGATTGCTCTAGGCAGTATAGACATTTTAACAATGTTTATTTTTCCGATCCATGAGCACGCAATTGTCTTCCATCTTTTTGTGTCTTCTTCAATTTCTTTCATGAGTGTTCTGTAGTTCCTCGAGTACAGGTCCTTTACCTCTTTGGTTAGGTTTATTCCCAGGTATTTTATGATTCTTGGTGCTATAATATATGGAATTGATTCTCTAATTTCCCTTTCTGTATTTTCATTTTTAGTGTATAAGAAAACAACTAATTTTTGTACATTGACTTTGTACCCTGCCACATTACTAAATTGCTATATGAGTTCTAGTAGTTTGGGGGTGGAGTCTTTTGGGTTTTCTGTGTAAAGTATCATGTCATCGGTGAAGGGAGAGAGAGTTTGACTTCTTCATTGCCAATTTGAATACCTTTTATTTCTCTTTGTTGTCTGATTGTTGTTGCTAGGACTTCTAGTACTATGTTGAACAAGAGTGGTGTGAGTGAGCATCCTTGTTGTGTTCCTGATCTCAAAGGGAAGGGCTCTGAGCTTTTTCCCCTTGAGGATGATATTCACTGTGGGTTTTTCATAGATTTTATGAAGTTGAGGAATGTTCCCTCTATCCCTATACTTTGAAGCATTTTAATCAGGAATGGATGCTGTATCTTGTCAAATGCTTTTTCTGCATCAATTGAGAGGACCATGTGGTTCTTCTCTCTTCTCTTATTGATTTGCTCTATCACATTGATTGATTTGTAAATGTTGAACCACGCTTGCAACCCAGGGATGAATCCCACCTGGTCATGGTGGATAATCTTTTTAATGTACTCTTCACAGATTTTTTTATTTCACCCTCAGTCCCTTACCTTCCCTCCCTGAAGTCCCTATACTTACACACTCTCTGGGTGGCATGAAGGTGTCCTCTGGGCATTGAGCATTCATTAATTTTATTAGGTATTTCACTGTGTGTTTCATTTTGAATACTTTCCATCACTATGACATCAAGTTTCCTAATCTCTTCTTTTGCAGCATCATACCTGCTGTCAGGCTGTCCCCTGTATTTTTAAATTTCCAGACATATTATTTTGGAAGTTTTAAAAGAAGTGTTCTTTAAAAATGTCTTCCATTTCTGCTTTTCACCTGTGTAGTCCTTCCTCCACCCACAGTCCCAGAGGAAATAGAGTTCTAACAACTGATTTCAAATCTCCTGCTGATTCACCCTGCACAGCCTGCCTGGAGGACTGGGAGAAGGGGACAGACTGGGGACCTCAGACCTGGGGACCTGGGCCAGACCTCACTGCTCTGTGCACAGGTCTTCTGGACTGGAGGAGAGGGTGACATATATAGGGAAGGGGTTTGTGTTTCACTTCCCTATCTGCCTGTATCACTGTGAGCATTACTGCCGCTTTCATAGGACTGACAGTAATAGTCAGCCTCGTCCTCGGCCTGTGACACGCTGATGGTCAGGGTGGCCATGTTCCCTGACTTGGAGCCAGAGAATCACTCTGGGATCCCAGAGGGCTGCTCACTATCTGCATAAATGACCATCAGAGGGGCTTGGCCTGGCTTCTGCTGGTACCAGGGTACATAATCATAGTCCAGTTCCTCTCCAGTGCAGGTGATTGTAGCTGTCTGTCCCTGATGGCTGACACAAAAGGCGGCTGAGTCAGCTCACTGGAGACCACGGAGCCTGAAAAGACAGAGGAGGAGAGGTTGCAATGAGGTCCAGGGGCTCATCCCAGGGTCCCAATACTGAGGTTGTGCTGTGCCTGAGCTCAGGGTTTGGGGCAGGCTCAGCTCAGGTCCTGTGGGGCTGAGAGTGTGGGCTGGACTGGGGAGAGTACCTGTGCAGAGAGTGAGAACGAGGAGTGAGAGAGGGGTCCAGGCCATGGTGGGTATGCTCAGTGCTCTCTCTTCTAAGAATCACAGCTGGACCAGGCTCACCCTGGCCTCTCTTATTTCTTTCCAAGCCTCTTTGTCTGTGAAAGTTAGTAATTACGCAAATTTCCTCCTTTCCAGGACTCAAATCACTTGTGAGCTCAGACCAGGTGATTGAGGAGGAAGAAAACATCTTGCAGCTTCCTCCAACAGCTCTCAGGTCAGAAAATGAGCCTTGGTCTCCAAATTTGGTATCATAGTCACATTCCTGTGGTTTGAACATAACCACTGACCCTACCAATTCTGCCTGGGGTTTGTCCGGGGCTGGCCAAGGGTCTTTCAGAATCCTGGCCATGGGGCTGGTCTGGTCCCTCTAAGAGATGTAGACAACACCTGATTTAGGGAAAGGTGGTCCTGTGACCTCATTACTTTCCTTCCCTGGATTCTTGTTCCCTCTGCATCCCCCAGAGACTCTGTGGTCCCATCCTTGGCATGGCAACAGAATAGTAAGCTCTCTCATTTTGAGATTCTTTTCTTTTTTTTCATTTTGAGATTCTTTCATCATTTTGTAAGTAGGTGCTTACTTGTTTTTTTTTTTTAAAGATTTTATTTATTTATTTGAGGGAGAATGAGTGAGAGAGAGCATGAGAGAGGAGAAGGTCAGAGGGAGAAGCAGACTCCCCAAGGAGCTGGGAGCCCGATGTGGGACTCGATCCTGGAAGTCCGGGATCATGACCTGAGCTGAAGGCAGTTGCTCAACCAACTGAGCCACCCAGGTGCCCAGGTGCTTACTTGTTAAACAACCACCTGCTTTTGGAGATTCATCAGGATTTCTACTCTATTTACACATGGTGTTGTTGTCTCTATGACAACCCCCATCGCACAGCAGACCAGCAATTGGCGTTGTCAACTATTTCATTCCTTTTAATTTTTCATCAGTGTTTCATGCAAACCTGTGTAAAGGGCCTGAAACCATGAGAAACAACTTCAAGGTTTGTGGTCTTGTGAGGATCCACATGATTACATGTTCCCATATGTTGTGAGTTTGAGGGCCTGAGCCATGGTCCCTGCAGCCATGAGAATCATGTCACTCTGGAGACAGTCTCACAAGGAGGCTGCATCCCAGGGACCAGGGGCCCCAAGTGCTCTGCCTCCTGCTCCCTGAGATGCTCTTGAACAAAGGAGTTGTAACTTCAGGTCTGAGTTGGGGTGGAGGTGGGGAAGGAGAGGCAGAGTGAGTTATTGGGGTGTCTCTGGATGTGCCCAGCACAGAGGGGAGTCAGTCGCTGGGGACACTGGTGGACAGAGAGGGGACCTGAATTTCCCAGGTGAGGTGCTCACTGTTTCAGAACTCTTGTCAGTGTCCTTGGTGACACTGTGTATTTGACCCTCTGAACATGGTCCTTGCAGCCTGAGGAGTTAGGATGGATTATCCCGATAGTCTCTGAGGACTGGACCTTAGACAACCCGCTGACCCCCAGGGCTAGTGTCCCTGTGAGACTCCCCCTGGGCAGCCCCAGCCTCTGTCCTGCTGCTCCTGATGCAGCTCCTGATGCACATCCTCTGATGGTGGAGGAGGACTCAGACCAGGAGCTTCCCTCCTGCAGGTCACCACATAGCACCTGTCACCCGAGAAATGCTGTGGACCAGGCTTTCCAGGCTTCCACAGGCAGCTGCCCCCTGGTCTGCCCGCCCAGCAGAGAAGGTCCCATACAATTTGCAGGAGGCAGGGCAGGTGGGATTCCTGTATTTGTCCCAGGGTTGAAATGTCCTGGCATTTCTCGGTATCTTCTTGAAAAAAGGAGAGTGCAGGCTACAGTGTAATGCATTTGAAAAGGGTCAGTCCCAGACAAACATGTGTGATGCCCCACAGCCACCAGGTTCCTATGTATTTAGGAATCAGGATCGATGCTTCCTGCATCCCTATCCATGCAGTTGGGTCATCAGAGCAACAGGTGATGCTTCTGGTACTAAATTCTGCTGAGCAGGTGAACCTTTAATTTTATTGTTATCACTGCTGTTTTTACCTCTTTTCCCTCATTCCAGACTACATCTTCTGGAATTTGGTGTGGGAGTATTTGTAAACTAGCCTAGTCTCTGGTTTGGTGAACTTGGGAAACTACTCATTCATACCTGCATCTAACTGCACAGGAAGAAGGTCCCAGTGTAGCTGAAAACTTTTCCTTGGATTCCCCCACTCACAGATAGGAGACTCTGACACCAGGATTAACTCACTGAGACCTCACTGAGTCACTCTCATGAAAGAGACTCTTTAATGTTTTTTTATTTTTATTTTTTTTAAAGATTTTATTTATTTATTTGACAGAGAGAGATCACAAGCAGGCAGAGGCAGGTAGAGAGAGAGGAGGAAGCAGGCTCCCTGCTGAGCAGAGAGCCCGATGTTTTTTTATCTTTTAATGTGAAATAAGTATTTCTTACATGAGCTAAGCTTCCCCATTTCACAGTAGGTAAAGTTGATGACCAGAGTGGCTATCTTCCTAGGAAAATAGAGGAAAGTGGGTTGAGTCCAGGAGTGGAGACCAGGTGTGCTGGATTCAGACCCTGGGCTTCTTGGGGCAGAACTTGAACAGGATGGGAGGGAGGGAGAGGCCAGGCTGGGCAGCAAGGCTTCTGTCCCAAACTCACTGCCATTCCCATCCTGGCTGTTTGGATGTGCAGAGGCCTGGCCTGGGTCCTGCTGGCTTTGCTCTGCATTATTGCTTGGTTCTCTGTGCTCCCCTGAGCAGATGGGGGTGCCAGTGGTGTCCTGGCCATTCTGCAGGGGGCACGGAGTCATCTGAGGTCCACAGTGTCTGCAGCTCCAGGGAACTGTGGGGCTCATTCTCAGGGTTTCTACTCCTGAAGCATCCCCTGCACTGAATTCAGGGTCAGGGTCATGCTCAGAGTATTGTGGGGGCTGAGCCTGTGCGCAGGCCCAAGGGCAGCACCCAGACAGAGAGTAGTGTGGGGAGCAGGAGAGGGCCCAGGCCATGGTGGGGACCCCAGAGTTCTGTCTCCTGAGCCCCAGTTGGAGCCTGGCCACCTTAAGCCTCCCTCATGTCCCCACTTTTCCCCTTGAAGATGTTCCTTCTCCCACTGGTGGAGGGAATCCTTGTGCTTCTGGGTGAGTTTCATCAATCTGGTTCACGTGGAGCTGTGCTCCCTTCTGGACTGCAGAGGGAGCTCTTATCACTGTGTGTTTGAACATCTTTAAGCCTGGAGAAGGAAGGGACATGTGGGGGCATTTTTAGTCCTGTTCTCATGAAATGTGCACTGTGATTATTTCTTCCCTTCTCTCTCTGTGTGAAATACATCACAGAATACATTCATCCTAATTATTTTAAGTATTCAGTTCATTTTCCCAGATTTCTTCTCTGTTACCTGTGAATGTTTCATGACTTACATTGTGGAGCAGAAGTGGGTGAGAATTGTCCTAAAACATTTCAGTGTCATTCCTTTACTGGAGGTTTCCCATCAACAGCAGCCTCTTGGGTGTTGCTGTGACACTGAATCTGATAATCCCTGTCATTAATCATGGTGTTTAGAGCATTCTTGAATGTGATTAGTACTGTCCCTTCAATATAGCATCTTGCCTTTATTTTCTTGTTGTCCCACGTGTTTTTTTGTTCCCCCTTTCCATGTATCTTTTTTGGATTAATGCAGCATTTGATACGATTCCATTTTATCTATTTCCTCTACTTACAAGCTGTAAGTTCTTTCTGTCTTATGATCAGTAACTTGCAATAGTCCACATTCCCATGATGCTGCCATGTTCCATGGACAATAAGCACCTGATAACATCTTTATGTGTCTCACCTCTCAACATATTCTCTGTGATTTTTCTTACATATTATTTCACATCTGTTAGAAATTTCAACATACATAGTTATTATATTTGTGTGGGCAGTGACATCATTTTTATAAATTTTTTTCGTGTTATGTTAGTCACCATACAATACATCATGAGTTTTTGATGCAGTGTTTCAAGATTCATTGTTTATGCACCACACCCAGTGCTCCATGCAATATATGCCCTCCTTAATACCCATCACCAGGCTCACCCATCTCCTCACCCCTCTCCCCTCCAAAACCCTCAGTTTGTTTCTCAGAGTCCACAGTCTCTCATGGTTCATCTTCCCCTCTGATTTCCCCCCCCTTCACTTTTCCTTTCCTTCTCCTAATGTCCTCCATGTTATTCCTTATGCTTCACAAGTAAGTGAAACCACATGATAATTGACTTTCTCCGCTTGACTTATTTCACTCAGCATAGTCTCTGCCATCCCATGCATGTGATGCAAATGGTAGGGATTCATCCTTTCTGATGGCTGAGTAATATTCCATTGTATATATGGACCATATCTTCTTTATCCATTTGTCTGTTGAAGGGCATCTTGGCTCTTTCCACAGTTTGGCTATTGTGGACATTGTTGCTATGAACACTGGGGTACAGATGGCCCTTCTTTTCACTACATCTGTATCTTTGGGGTACATACCAAGTAGTGCAATTGCAGGGTCATAGGGAAGCTCTATTTTTAATTTCTTAAGGAATCTCCACACTGTTTTCCACAGTGGCTGCACCAACTTGCATTCCCATCAACAGTGTAAGAAGGTTCCCCTTTCTCCACATCCTCCCCAACATTTGTTGTCTCATGTCTTGTTAATCTTTGCCATTCTAACTGGTGTAAGGTGATAGCTCAATGTGTTTTTTTTTTAAAGATTTTATTTATTTGACAGAGAGAGATCACAAGTAGAGAGAGAGAGAGAGAGAGAGAGAGGAGGAAGCAGGCTCCCTATCTAGCAGAGAGCCTGATGTGGGACTTGATCCCAGGACCCTGAGATCATGACCTGAGTTGAAGGCAGAGGCTTAACCTACTGAGCCACCCAGGCAGCCCTCAATGTGGTTTTGATTTGAATTTCCCCGATGGCTAATGATGAACATTTTTTTCATATGTCTGTTAGCCATTAGTATGTCTTCTTTGGAGAAGAAGAGTCTGTTCCTGTCTTCTGCCCATTTTTTGACTTGATTATCTGTTGAGTGTTGAGTTTGAGAAATTCTTTATAGATCTTGGATATCAGCCCTTTGTCTGTACTGTTATTTGTGAATATCTTCTCCCATTCCATGGGTTGCCTCTTTGTGTTGTTGACTGTTTCCTTTGCTGTGCAGAAACCTTTTATCTTGATGAAATCCCAGAAGTTCATTTTGGCTTTTATTTCTATCGCCTTTGGAGATGTGTCCTGAAAGCAGTTGCTGTGGGCAATGTTGAGAAGTTACTGCCTATGTTCTCCTCAAGGATTTGAATGGATTCCTGTCTCACATTGAGGTCTTTCATCCATTTTGAGTTTATCTTTGGGTATGGTATAAGAGAATTAATTCTAGGGGCACCTGGGTGGCTCAGTGGGTTAAAGCCTCTGCCTTCGGCTCAGGTCATGATCCCAGGGTCCTGGGATCAAGCCCCACATCGGGCTCTCTGCTCAGCGGGGAGCCTGCTTCCCCCTCTCTTTCTGCCTGCCTCTCTGCCTACTTGTGATCTCTGTCTGTCAAATAAATAAAAAAAGTCTTAAAAAAAAAAGAGAATTAATTCTACTGTATATAGCTGTCCAATTTTCCCAGCACGATTTATTGAGGAGACTGTCTTTTTTCCGTTGGATTTTTTTTTCTGCTTTGCAGTGACATATCTTTTTTTTTTTTAAGATTTTATTTATTTATTTGACAGGCAGAGATCACAAGCAGGCAGAGAGGCAGGCAGAGAGAGAGAGGTGGAGGCAGTCTGCCTGTTGAGCAGAGAGGCCGATGCGGGGCTCCATCCCAAGACCCTGGGATCACAACCTGAGGCGAAGGCAGAGGCTTTAACCCACTGAGCTACCCACGTGCCCCAGTGACGTATCTTTTAAAGAGATTTAGATAATGGGGCGCCTGGGTGGCTCAGTGGGCTGGGCCTCTCCCTTCGGCTTGGGTCGTGGTCTCGGGGTTCTGGGATCAAGTCCTGCGTCGTGCTCTCTGCTCGGCAGGGAGCCTGCTTCTTCCCCTCTCTCTGCCTGCCTCTCTGCCTACTTGTGATCTCTCTCTGTCATATAAATAAATTTAAAAAAACCTTATAAAAAGAGACTTAGATAATAAAAAAGTCTTAATATTTGTCCCTTTAGTTAGCATTTCTGATCTTTACATTGATTTTTTAAAAAAGATTTTATTTATTTATTTGCCAGAGATAGAGCAAGAGCGAGAGAGAGGGAGAAAGAGCTAACGCACAAGCAGGGAGAGCAGTAGGCAGAGGGAGAGGCAGGCTCCCTGCTGAGAAAGAAGCCTGATGCGGGGCTCGATCCCAGGGCCTTGGGATCATGACCTGAACCAAAGGCAGACACTTAACCAACCGAGCCACCCAGGCGTCTCTTACATTGTTTTTATAGATTCAGATTCTTCCTGGAATTACCTCCCCTGCCTGAGGGTTGTCCATTTTTAAAAAGATTTTATTTTTTATTTGACACAGAGAGAGAACACAAGCAGGGGGAGCAGGAGAGGGAGTAACAGGCTCCCTACTGAGCAGGGGGCTTGATTCCAGGACCTTGGGATCATGACCCAGCCAAAGTCAGATGCTTAACTGACTGAGCCACACAGACACCCTGAGGGATGTCCATTTACTGCTTGTAGTTTGGGTCAGTTTTTGACCAATTGTGTCAGTTTTTGTGTATGTGGAAATTTTTTATTTAGATTTCATGTTTGAAAGACATTTTCCCCACGTGAAAACAGTTTTTTTCCTCTTTTCAGTAAAGATGTTAATCCACTGTCTCTCACTGGCATTTCCACCATAACAAAATCTACTGGAATCCTTCTCTTCCTTCCCTTGAGTGCAGGGATTCTGTCCCTATGGATGCTTCCTTTCTTTTTTTTTTTTTTTTAAAGATTTTATTTATTTACTTATTTGAGAGAGAGAGAGAGAGCAGCAGAAAGAGGGGGAGATGCGGGCTCCCCACTGAAGAGGGAGCCTGACTCAGGGCTCAGTCCCAGGACCCTGATCATCACCTGAGCCAAAGGGAGATGTTTAACCAGCTGAGCCACCCAGGTGTCCCTGCACAACCTGTTTGTTAACATAAGCTTCTCTCTGTCTCTTCCTTTGTATCTCTCTGTGTAACATTTAAATATACACGTAGGTGTATATGAGAGACATGCCCTATTGGATCCATATTCTCTGGAGAATCCTAAAGAAGGCGCTCTACCAGCTCTTACTCTTTTTGGTTCAACTCTTTTGATTTTAATGTCTTATTTCAGGGTGCAAATCCTCACTTCTTAACTCATCAGAGTACCTCATGCCATAAGGTACCATAAGAATGTGATAACATGATTTTTCTTTTCCCATCATTTTTGCTAAAATTGTCATATATTTTAGTTTTTACAACCATTATAAATCAAAACATATTGCTATTATTTCTTCTTAAATAGTTGACTACTTTTTACAGACATTAACTATAAATTTTTTTCTATTTATCCATATAGCTCTGATATCTGATGCTTTTTATATCTTTTCATAGAGTTACATTTCTCTCTGTCATTGTTCCTATGGGGGATCCTTTATTATTACTTGTAGGGAAAGTGTGCGGATGATCAGTTTTGTAAGGCTTGCGGTTTGAAAAGTTTTATTTTGTCTTCATTTTTCAATGACATTATCACTAGGTAGAGATTGAGGTTTATAGGTTCTCTTCTTTTAGTGTTTTCAGACATTGCTCCTCTGTTTTCTTGCTCACAAGGCTTATAATGAGAAATGTGCTCCCACCAGGATGCTAGTTTCTCTGTAGGGAACATGACTCTTCTCTCTGGCTGTGAGAGTTTCTGCATCACTGGTTTGTAGCAATTTCATTACAATGTATGCTGTGCTGTCTCTCATGTTCCCTGTGCCCAAGCTTCATTGAGCTTCTTGGATATATTGGCTTATATAGTCACTAAAGTTTGAATATTTTTGGTTATTATTTCTGGAAATATTTTTTTATTAACCACCTGATCCCCACCTTCTCTCCCCTAGTTACTCTAATCATACTCTTTGGGCTGCATGAAGTTATCTTAGACACAGAGGTTTTATTCATTTTTTCCAGCTTTTCTCTCTCTGTTTCAGGTTTAACAGTTTTCATTGCCCTGTATTCAAATTCACTAACCTTTACTTTTGTAGCATCAATTTTGCTGACAATCTCACCTGTGTATTTTTGATCATGTAATTTTCATTTTGTGGCTTAAAAGAATTTTGATCTTTTAAAAATGTCTCTATATCTTCTTCTAACTTGTTCAGTCATTCCTTTATGCCAGTCCCAGGTGACACATAGTTTTAATACCTGTGTGCATTTCCTGTGTGATCCACCCTATGCAGAGCCTGACTGCTGGGCTGGGTGGAGTGGGAACTCAGGGGATCTCACTTGTGGGGACGTGTTCAGACCAGTTCACTGCTCTGTGCACAGGCCTTCTGGGGTTGGAGGAGAGTGTGACACCAACAGGGAAGGGGTTTGTGTCTCACTTCCCTGTCTACTTTTGTCACTGTGAACATTACCATTGCAGTCAAATGACTGACAGTAATAGTCAACCTCATCCTCAGCCATGGGCCCCGCTGATGGTCAGGGTGGCCATGTTCCTGAGTTGGAGCTGGAGAATCGGTCAAGGATGCCTTAGTCCCAGTTGCTATCACCATAGATAATCTACAGGGGGTCCTGGACCAGCTTTGCTGGTACCACGGACCATCTTTCCTTCCAATGTTGTCTCCCCCACAGGTGATCCTGTCTGTCTCTTCCAGAGTCACCAACACTGAGGGGGGCTGATTCAGCAGGTAGGAGGCCATGGAGCCTGGAAGACAAAAATATGAAAGATGGGTTGGACTATCCATCCCAAGAGATACTCCTAGCTGCCTAGCCTAGACTGAGCTCCAGGGATTCTGTGGGAACACAGGGTATCCCTTCACCCCAATCTCAGTCCCAAGGGCCCATGGTCCTGACAGGGGGATGGAACCTGTGATATAATACAACCCCCCACCCCTTTTACTTCTGCAGGTTTAGTCCTTCAAAGGTCATGGAGGCCCAGTGATCATTGTCCTTTCAGTTTTAGCCCATGAGCCCCTTATCCTGCAGGATGATCATGAGTATCCTGCCCACCATGGATAGCCCCCTGCTGAGCTCAGAATCAGGTCCAGGCTTTTTCCAGATCTATGGGGCTGGAGGTGTATGAGCATGGGTTTAGTATCTCTGCAGAAACAGGAAGCTGAGGAGACAAGTGTTCAGGCTGTGGTAGAGGTGGCCCAATTCTGCTTTCAGGGTCCATGTTGGCAGGTTTTCCATACAGGTCACTTTTATTCATTTGCTGGAAACATCTGCTGGTTATGCAAATCAGCCAAGGCTCAGGGGCTGCTGCTGAGGAGCCTTGTGGTTTCAGACAAGAACTCAGTACCAAGGGGCACACAGAAGAGGAGAGCAGCATCTGCAGACCCAATCATTGGCCCAAGAATTCTTACTTCAACTGTTGGTCCCATATCTGGGGATGATATCTCTACCCCCTGACTATGTCCTGCATCAGCTCCTGGGTAGGTCTGGCCATTGCAGCACTCAGAGGTGAGGTCAGTCTGAATATTATGAACCCGTTCTACAGGTGAAATGAGAAGGCAAAGATGGTAGGGTCCCAACCCAAGCACAGCTCCAGAGAGGCAGAACCCATTAAAATGTCACCCTTAATAAGGGCATATACAGTATTCCAGGAGTCCCTGTGGTTCTATAAGTTTCTGTCCTTGATGTGAGCTCCTGGGGCACTACAGAGATGCTGTGCTTCAGTGTTCCCAATGTGCTGACAGGCTCATATAGAATAATTCTGGCAAAAACGCTAGACAGTGTCCGTGTTTTGCCATGGGCTGGTGAAATACAGTTGTAGTGCCTATGCCAGAAGAGTAAGAAAATGCAGAAGAGACAAATCTAAGAGACCTGGAGCCAGTGGGATTTGGAAATCAGTGTGAAGTAAAATTCTCTAGGAAATGGACACCTTTCCTTCAGGTGATAGGTCCTAATACTAGTCCCTGCATGTTAGAGACTCTGATGCCCAGACCCTCACCTTGTCCAGGTGGCTTTCCCAGGTGACCTCTGCTGCCCCTTGGTGGCTATTACACACTGGCTGCTGGAGGTACAAGGGTGTCCTCCGTCTAGGTTTAAATTCAGAATCCACTCATGAAGCTGTGATTCCCTGATCCGTGAAGTGCTGACCAGAAGGGAGGAAATCCACTCCACTGTGTGGCCTGTGCCAGCCATAGACCCACCATGACAGGCTCAGATGAATCATGAAGAGTCCTATTAGAGACTGAAGAGGGAAGGCCCTCCTGACACATCCCCATAGATGTCTGTGGGGTGGTGGAGGTCATGCAGGTGGTCCCAGGGCTTGTCTCTGGAGCACACAGAACTCAGGGGCTGGTTCTCCCTGATGCAGCTGTGAGTGCAGCACCTACAGGGGGGCAATGGCTGCTCAATCCCCAAAGAGACGAGAGAAAATCCTCTAACAAATGTCTATTCTCACCCACTTTGTCTTGCACATTCCCCCTCATGTGTTGACCCGAAGAAGACACAGAATCTGCTCTCAGGGCTTTCCATCTTGGGGGTGAAGCCCAATAATAGACGTACTGGTGTGCAGACCCAGATGGGAGACTAGACTCCTTTCTACGTGTATATTGTCACCTACATCTAATTGAAAGTCAGAAGCTTCCTTTTGTCAGGTCCCTGGCAGCCACGCTTGACCATGTGTCCCAGTGTAGACCATGGGTGTCATGAAGCTTGCTCTCACTAATGAAGAAAGTAGATGGGATTCAGCAGCACCTTTCCTGAGGAACATGGGGTAGGAGTTGGAGCTGAGCACTCCCTGGGGTATATCATCAATACGAATGGAAGCAAAATCAACATTGTAGGGGTAAGAGGAGGGAACACTAGTGAGACTGTGGGTGCTCATGGGATTGGTGAGCCCCCAGAAAACAACACCCTTCTTACCTCAGACTTCTTTTTGTGAGGAAAGTAAGCTCCACTCTTCCATCTCTGCTGTTCATCAGTGTGTTCTTGCAGTGGACAAGCCTTCCGGGCGAAATGGGGACCAAGGCATGAGTGGCAAGTTCTGTGCTGGAGAACATGGATTCAGAGATGAGACAGAACTGAACAGGCAGGCTGCTCCATGATCAGAGGTCAGGGCCCATCCTGAAGAGGGAGTCCAGGAGCTGCTCTCAGGTCAGGAAGAAGAAAGGAGCAGAGAGACATGAGTGGGAAAAGCCCAGTCAGTGTCCTTGGGGACTGTTGTAGAGAATCTGAAGGAAGGTGGGGAACCTGAGGGACCTGGGATTCCAACCCAGTTCAGGGCTCATGTGGACTTTTCTTCTAAGGTGAGCATTCTGGGCACAGAGGGATGTGTCTGGTGTGGTAAGAGGTAATTTCCAGATAATAAATCAGGTTCTCAGGGCAGCTGCATGGCACATAGAGGGGCCTCTAGGAGGAAGCTGCTGAGGTGGGGACAGGTTTGACACAAAGTGGGTTCAGACCAGCCCCATTTTGCCTTAGGTCACCTGGGGGTTGAGGACACTCAGGATAGTAGTTGCTCTTCCTCCCCTCCGGTCTTATCCAACTGCAGTCACAGGGTGACTAAGAGGCAGCATGTGCCTCTGGCCCTGTCTCCCTGTCTTGTCCCACGCGATGACCTGTCACTGCTTTCCCCAATGCCTACAGACTGGCTGAGCTGAGCAACAACATGAAGGGAGGGTGCAACTGACAGGAAAGGAGGGCAGGGAGAGGAGTGCAGGTGTCTGGTCCCCGGAGAGGGAGAGAGAGAGTAGAAGCTGGTAAGTGCAAGGCAGCAGCCATCCCCTGCAACAGGTGAGGAAGGCTGCTCAGACTGAGAGGGGATGAGGGACAACCTCAGCCAGAATGGTCCAGGCCCAGAAGGAGACAGCTCCTTCCTCTCAGAGCTGCCAACTGCCTGCGGGGGCGCTGTTGCTCTTGGCACAGTGACTGCCCCACTGACCAGGGAGGGAGGTGCCAGGCTATCCATTGTCCTCACTGAAGCAGCCTCTGGTGGAAATCTCCAGATTGTAATTCCCTAGAGGGACCTTTTCATGATCCTTTCACTTGAAAAATCCCTGGAATGATTATTTTGGTCATAGGGATTCCCACCCAAGATCCTGTTTCTGATTGATCAGGTCATTAAGTAAAATTTAGATGAAAGATTCCAATCGCATTCTCCATTCTTTTGTGAGGAGAAAATGATTTCACTTCTGTGTCTCCTACTCCCAGGAAGGTATCATTCTAACACAAGCCAGGGTGGAAATGGCGGAAGCTTCTCCTCTTCCTTCTTAATAAATTCCTCATCTGTTCCCTCGACCTCACGCAATTACTCTAACAACCAATTTCAAAACCACAAGTCAGAGAATCATGGAGAGAAATTGAACTTATGATACAAATTTCTTCAAAATAATGGAAAAGTTATTTTCCCTCAGAGCTACAGTAATGCCCTAATGCAGCTCGGGCCACCACATAGGCTCACAAGGGGGTGGGAATGAGTTCATGTGGGTCAGAGGTCAGCTAAGGGTTAGACTTGCTTGGTGCAGGTGACTTGGGGCAGTCGGTGGACAGTGGTGCCAAGAGAAGGTGGGCCTCAAGGTGGTGTCTGTTCTTCTTCTTCAGTTTCTGTAAAACCTAAAGAAGGGAAGCGCCTGGAGCAGCAGGGGCCTGGTCCCCTCTTCAGTAAGCTTTGGGCAGCCCTTCAGGTTGTAGGAAACCTCGTCCAGGAAAACAAGGAGACAGAGGGCCGCTGGGGCCCACCCAGGCTGCTTGTACCCAAAGAGAAGAGAAATTCCTGCAAGACTATGGTGTCTGAGACAGCTGTCTCCCCAACTGAGTGACATGTGATTAAATCTAGGACCCATGTGATATATAATGACACCTTAAGTCTGTATTATCTACAGTGAAACCTGACTACAGTGCCCACAGAGCAGCCCCACCCCCCATCTTCCACTGTTCAGTAGGGTAATCACAGATCTGAGGACAGGGAACCTGCTAGTCTCCCATCCTTCAGGGTCCAGGCCAGGACTAGGAAGGACTCATGCTCTTAGTCCTGACCAGCAGCTGCTCAGAGGACAGGTGAGAGTGAGAGCCAGACCATGGCAGGATGGTTTGTGTCCCATCCCCCATCCTTCTATGTCACCTGAGTCACTGCCAGGCACTCCCAATGGTATGTTAAGTAGCACAGCAATGGTCAGCCTAGTCCTGGCTCTCAGTCCTGGTCATGCTCAGGGGGCCATTTATCTATGTTCCATCCTCAGAATCAGCCCCGGATGGTCGTTCATATCTGTATATATACCAGCTGGGGGACCAGGCTTGGGTTCTGCTGCTGCCAAAGAGGTATGTTCATGCCTGAGCTCATCCCTAGAGCAGGGTTCCTGGGCTTGATTAGGGCCACTGACATGGAGGGAGTCGGTCTCAGGTCAGGGTAGGCACAGAGCCTGTAAGAAAGGAGAGGAAATGGTGCTGGAGGAAGACAGCTGAGTCAGAAGTGACTGTCACAGCCCTCTGAAGGGAGGGCGCAATGTGGACACAGTGAGTGCAGGACCTTGAGTGGGAGGGAGAGTGGGGCACTTGTGCCTTCCACTGTGCCTCCCTATGGGCCTCTCACCTCAGCTGGGACCAGCAGCAGAGCAGGGGTGAAACCACTCAGAGAAGGATCCTTGGAGGAGCAGTACCACAGGCTCACTGAGGAGCTGTCCCACCTGCAGATGCCTGGGCCTCACCCAGTCCGGCTGCAGCTGCATCTGCATCTTGGGGAGCAACCCCTTCCCCATCCCCCAGGACTGTGTGCTCGCTGTGCTTCACAGGGTGGGGGTCTAGGCACTGTGGAAAATCTCACTTCTTCTTCTTATCTCCCTAGTTCCTACTTGGCCACCTGGGACATGGGACTTCACTGACCTGCTCTGGGTAGGGGAGCTTGAATTAAACTCCAGACCCTGTATGATCTGAAAAGTTGATTCAGAATGGACACTTTCACCAGCCATATGCAGTGTGTGCTGTGGATGGTGATCCCTCGGGCATACTGGCTGCACGGCTCTGTGAGCAGAGTCGGAGCCTTATTTCTTTCAGTGCTTCCTGGGAGTGGGTCAGGAGTAACAGTGAGGGTGCTGGCTGGGGTGATTCATGTTGACTGTCATGGGGTGACTGGGTGTCCACTGCACAAGTGAGGCAAGGGGCGGTATGTATGCATTCAGGAGATCCCCTCGTAGTCCCGGGTTTGTGGTTACAGTCATGAACGTGCCACAGTTCAATTCAGCAGGTCTGAAAATGGACCAATGTTTCAGAATGAAGGTTTAATCCTTCCAACTGGCTGGGATGAGGACTAGCTCAGGCATTCGCTGAAGAGAGGGGATCAAGGAGTGCGTGGTGAGGAAAGTAGTTGTAGGTGCCCTTTGAACACAGGGTAGTGGCAGAAATGAGTATGCAAAAGTAACACGCATTTCTCTTTATGTTGTAAGAATGTGTTGGATGTATAGTAATCATATGTTTATGTTTTCTCCACGTGTGTCATCCCATTATCATCCAACAACAGGTGTGTTTATGGCAGGAAACTATCTATCTCAGTATTGACGTTTCAGATATCAAATCATATGGGACAAAAATAAATACCCCCAGTACCCCCAGCAGACAAAGTGTATTTTGTATCCTCTTATGGGCGAAAGAACCTATTTGTGATTGTTGTGGGATAGTTGCATATTATCAAGTGGAAGCAAGGTTCCTGATATTCCCTTTATTTGCAGACTGTGGTTTGCGTGGATCTAGTGGATTTCATGTGGACATGGTGGGACTCTGGTGGCTTCTTATGTGTCAGCATTGACAGACTGGACTGCGTTTCATAAAATTGTTTTCTGTCCATATTTCTGGGTAGGGTGGGTGTAAAGAAGGCTCCTTGTGTAAAATGTGGGGGGTAGAAGTGAGGCAGCACCCCTTGTGTGTCTCACCCTTGTGGTTGAGTATCTTCTGGCCACTGTGGAGGATGAGGCAACAGTCCCAATGTCACTCAGTCACCATCAGGATAGATGTGACTCTCCAACTGTCTGTCAGAACCCAGAGCACCTAGTATGTCTACATCTTTTCTCCTCATATACAAATAGAAGAAAGGATCTCATCTGGTGGAGATTGGACATGCACCTTGTGGATTTTGGGGAGATATCCCAGCTTTGTGGATATATATAGTGGCCTCCTGAGGACTGTCTCCAGGATGCTGGCCATCTCAGATTGGGTTCCTGGAGGCAGACTCAGGGATAGGGAAGTGCATGTGTAAAAACCTGGAAGGAGAAGGGAAATCCGCCTGGGCAGAAGAAGAGTGACCCACAGAGAGTGAGCCATCCGATGAGCCTCCTTCCTTCAGGGAGCTCTCCAGCTGGGACTTTTCAGGACATCTGAGCCAGAGGCAGGGCCTTGAGCTCTGGGCCTCTGGAGATCATTCATTTGAAGCTCTCTGAGAAGGGACAGAAACCTGGGGGAGCAGATCTCTGAACCAGCAGGACGTTCTAGTGAGGAGCTCCCCTGTGGTGGCCAGGGGCTCTAGGAAGCAGTGGGTGCGTGTGTGAGCCCAGAAGAGGGGATGTGGGTGACCTCTCAGTGTCTACTGTACCCGTCTGTTCCACTCTGGTAGAGGAGTCTCCTCTCATGTCCCCAGAGCTTCAGGAACTCAGATGAGTTGCGGCAATTTGAACTGTAATCTGATCAGTCGGGAGAGCATTAGCCCACGACCACCACATGGAAATGATGGGATCATGACCACTAGACAGAATTCTCCCTGTGTCTTTTTTCTACCCAGGCCCTCTGTCTGTAGATGACACCCAGGCCCAGTGAAGCAAGTAGCCTAGTGCCGTCAGCTGTAAATGCTCTCCTTGTCTCCCTGTGCAGAGCTGCCTGGAGGGCTGGATGGGGAGGGAGGTGTGGGGATCTCAGATGAGGGGACCTGGGTCAGAAGTGCTCCCTGCTCTGTGCACAGGCCTCCTGGGGCTGGAGGAGAGTGTGACACAGACAGGGAAGGGGTTTTTGTCTCACTTCCCTGTCTAGCTGTGTCACTGTGAGCATTAGCACTGCTGTCCCACACCTGACAGTAATAGTCAGCCTCGTCCTCAGCACGGGCCCCGCTGATGGTCAGGGTGGCCGTGTTCCCCGAGTTGGAGCCTGAGAACCGGTCAGGGATCCCTGAGGGTCGGTTGCTACTCCCATAGATAATCAATACGGGGGCCTGTCCTGGCTTCGGCTGGTACCATTGAGCATTTTTACTTCCAATGTTGTTTCCCCCACAGGTGATCCTGACTGTCTGTCCCAGGTTCACTGACATCGAGGGAGGCTGAGTCAGCACATAGGAGGCCATGGATCCTGCAAGAGAGAAGATGAGAGGTGGGGTTACAGCCAGGATATCATCCACTGTATGTGCCCACCTTCCTGGAATGAGCTCTTTCAATTCCTTAGGCCATTTCCACCCTTCTGTCATCTTAGTTTCTGGGTGCCCTGGGCCTGCCTAGTGGATGGAGCCCTTGAACAAATGAAAAGCAGCTGCGCCTGTTTCTCTGGGCAGGTGCAGCCGTTTGGGAATCACAAGGAGCCACGGTGTACAGTGGGGCATTATCGCCAGCCCCTCACCCCACAGCAGGGTCTTGATCATCCTGCCCCCGACTGACAGTCCAGTTCTGAGCTCAGAATCAGGGCCAGGAGTGTCCCAGAACCCAGGGCTGGGATGGGTGTGAGCCTGGACTCTGTACCTATGCAGTGAGCCAGAAATCCGAGGAGGAATGGGAGCCAGGCCATAGTGCTGGTTCCTGAGGCTGAAGGCTGGGCGGTTTTCCTCAGTGGCTTCTCTTAAGCTCTTGCTGCAGACACCTGCAGGTTATGCAAATGAGCCAGAGCTCTGGGGCTTCTGCTGAGGAGTCTTGCGGTTTTAGAAATGGGCTCAGCTCTGAAAGGGGAACCCTCCTACACTGTTGGTGGGAATGCAACTGGTGCAGCCACTCTGGAAAACAGTATGGAGGTTCCTCAAAAAGTTGAAAATGGAGCTTCCCTATGACCCAGCAATTGCACTACTGGATATTTACCTTAAAGATACAAACGTAGTGATCCAAAGAGGGTACAGGCACCCAAATGTTCATATCAGCAATGTCCACAATAGCCAAACTATGGAAAGAACCCTGATGTCCATCAACAGATGAATGGATAAAGGAGATATGGTATGTGTGTGTGTGTGTGTGTGTGTGTGTGTGTGTATATATATA
>NW_019154092.1:125463-208730 GCF_002288905.1 Enhydra lutris kenyoni | reverse complement strand
TGTGTGTATATATATATATATATATATATATATATATATATATAATAGAATACAATGCAACCATCAAAACACGAAATCCGGCCATTTGCAACAATGTGGATGGAACTAGAAGGTATTATGTTAAGTGAAATAAGTCAATCAGAGAAAGACAATTATCATATGACCTCTCTGATATGAGGAAATTGAGAGGCAGGGTAGGAGGTTGTGAGGGGTAGGGAGGGAAAGAAGGAAACAAGATGGGACCAGGGAGGGAGACAAACTATAAGAGACTTAATCTCAGGAAACAAACTGAGGGTTGCTGGGAGATGGGTGGGGAGGGATAGGGTGACTGGGTTATGGACATTGGGGGTATGTGCTATGGTGAGTGCTGTGAATTGTGTAAGACTGATGATTCACAGATCTGTACCCCTGTATTATGAAGCAAATAATACATTATATGTTAATAAAGAAAGAAAAAAAAAAGAAATGGGCTCAGCTCCAAGGGACACAGAGATGAGAGAGGCAATCCCTACAGACCCATCCTCAGCCCCGGGGATTCTCTTTCACACTGTGTTCCCATAGTCTGGGGTCCAAACTCTATGCCTCTCTCTGTCCTGACCTGGCTCCTGGACAGGCAGGATCACAGCAGACCTGTGAAGTGGATTCTGTCTGTAGTTTCTGAACCCAGCATAGAACATTTACTCTGTAGGTACTAGAGGATTATAGGTCACTGAGTGTCCTACTCCTGGTTAATAGTGGTAAACATCAGAACAGGAACAAAATTACTCCCTTGCCAGAGGTACATGGAGTTAGGGGGCCACTGTGGTGCTGCAGGTTTCTGTGCCAATGATCTTCCGAGACAGGTCATAGGTGTTGTGCCTCGGTATCCCCAGGGTTTACTCCCTGCCAGGGACAGACCCAGTGCTTGAGGAAGGATTGACAGTGACTGAGTGTAGCAGGAATAGGGGTGGGGTGGAAAGTCATGAAGTCCTGGACGTGTGCTAGAGCCAGAGACAAATTCTACAGGGTAGAGATGAGAGGCCACGAGTCAGAATTTTACATTAGATGACCTACTGCCAGGTCATCTCTGCTGCCTCCTGGTGGTTGCTCCACACTTGCAGCTGGAGGTGCAGGGAAATCCTTTGTCCAGGTGGAGATTCAGGATCCACTGCGCACACATCCTGATTCCCCCTGATCCATGCACTGCTGGGCCCAGGGGAGGGTTTGCTCTTCTCTGTAGGGCCCCTGCCAGCTTTGAAACCAGGAAGGAGGAGTCAGATTATCCATGAAAATAGGAAGAGACTCATGTAAAGGTAGGACCCATCTGAGGTATCAGGGCTCATGTCTCTGTGGTGGTGGTGGTCATGGGTGTAGTTTGGAGGCTGGGCACCAGAGGACACAGGACAGGGACTGCCTTACTTGATCCGGCTGCTGGAGCATCAAGTAGTGTGATAATGGCTCCTGGCTTCAAGGACAGAGACTAGAGGACAGTCACCCAACAAACATTTATTCAGAACCAGCTTGGTCTTCCATAGGTTCCATCTTAGGAAATCAGTGTGAATAAGACACGAGTCTTTCTCAGATTCCTGCCTTGGGTGGAGCAGCACTGGGGACACAGTTGCTTTAGTGACACTGCCACCAACCCTGTCCATCTGCATCTTGCCTTCTATAATCATTGAGAAGCCCCACTATTGTTATTCTCAGGTCTGTCTAGGTCAGTATTAACCCTGTGGCCTAGAACTAGCCCATGAATGTGTCATTCTGCTGGGGATCTTTCTGGGGAATTTGTCTGTGAATGAAAGAATCAGACTAGATTTATGCAGTGCTCTTTCTGTTTTACTGGTTTATGATAGCTGGAGCAGTGGTAGCCAGCCTGAGTTCTGTTGTCAACAACAAGGCAAAGAAAAGCCTCCATAGTAGTGGTGGTGGGAGAGACAGTGAGAGGATTTGGGACCTCATGGAATTGGTAGTTCCTGGAAAACCAGCATCCGTCTTCAGACTTAACTTCTATCTGCAGGAAAATACCTGCTTGAATGTTCATGCTTCCAAGTGAGATGGACATGCATTGCATTAAAAACTACCTGGCTAGTTGGTATAATAACTAATAGAAGCAAGCAATTAATTAAATGATAGAAGAACCTGTGCAGTTTTGGGGGACGTACAGAGAATGAAATGACATGAGACCAAATGACAGGCAGTTTGTGTGTGTGGAGAGACTGGAGGAGGCTTCTCTGAAGAGGGGACTTTCGGGCTGCTGTCAGGATGGGAAGAAGGGACAAGAACTGAAGTGTGTTTGGAGTTAGTCCCTGTGGGGAAGAGTCTGGTTTGTGCGAGGACGCAGGGACAGTGAGGACCTTATGTGTCTCTGATTCAATGCCAGTTGAGTTCCAAGGCGATATTTTCCAATAAGTTAAAAACTCAGTGGCAGGTGTGATGTGTTAGAATTCTTAATGTTGTATATTTCCAGGGAAGATGAGTCACGAGAAGAGCCTGTGTGAACCTCCCTGAAAACTGAGTGAGAAATGGGAGCCCGTTTTAGCTGACAGTCACTGTGGCTTCTCCATGGCTCACCTGTGTGTGTGTGTTTCCACATGACATCAAATTCCTGTCACACACCTTTATATCATGTATTTATAAACACACAACACACACAAATGTATCTGAATGTATTTGTGAGTATGGGTGCACATATACCCTAATTGTGTCTGCTATGTTTATGTTGGAGATATATTTGTATATATATGTATGATATATACACATATGTTTTCTAGAGATTCTGAACTCTGGGTTGGTTGCCAAAGTTGTGTCTTGGGGGTCTTTGCATTTTTAGGAGACATGCAGTTCCATTTTATCACCAATGATAAGGTGGGTGGTGTTACCATAATGAATGGCAGGACCAAGTTAGTAATCACACTCATTTGACAGAACACGCTGGTATCAGTCAATGACAGTGTTCCTAGAACTGAAATAGATGGCAGCTTACCCATTTTTTTTTTTTACATCTCTATTATTAGAAAGAGCCAACTGATACATGCTTTAGCTTGCTACTGAACCTTAACAGAGACTGTATGCTCCTTACTAGCCACTAAGTTACTATGTGATCGAGCTGCCTGCAGGAGCTGAGTGTTATCAGACCAACCACACCAGGGAATTGGGCATTCACAGCATCTCTCCATCATCCAACAGAAGAGGTAAATTCAAGATCAGGCTTGCCCAGGTCCTGAAGGCACAGGTGAGTTGAATGAGGAAGAGGTCTGAAGACCATGACACCAACACATACTGCATTGTCTCTGCTCTGTCTGGCACAATTATGACCCAGTGGGGACAATCCTATGAACAGCTGATCCAGAGGAAAAACCGTGGTTGGTTTAAGCGGTTCCTGTGTGATGTGCAGCCAACTCTGCTAGTTAACAGTTGTAGTCCTGCAGCCCTCATCTGGGACACAATGGACAATTTGCACAATATGGACAATTTTTCAATAAGGCAACATTTGAGCAAAATGTTTGGTTTATTTCACCTGGGCAGAGAAAAGGACAGAAGTGGCTTATTTCTAACCTATATTCTCTGACTCAGTGTGGATGGATGGTTAGAGACTTAGAAGAAACAGGAAAAGGAAAGTGGTGAAAGCTGTTTGAGGAAGAGATGTGTGAGGAGAACCCACCTGCAAATGAACATAGAGCTATTTGTGTTCCATGGAAATGGCCACAAGAGTGTGTCCTCAGAGGGAAATGGTGTTAATAATCAGGTGGATAATGTGACATTCATCAGACAGTGGTGAAGCCTTCTTGTCCATCCACTCTTGAACTTGTCCAGGGGCCCTAGAGTAAAGTGGCCATGTTGCACATTGGGAGGTTATTAATGGGATAACCCCTAGGTTTGTCCACTCACAAGGCTGACGTGGCTATGGCTGCTTCTGAGGAAACAATCTGCCAAGAGCAGAAACCATCCCAGATTTCCCAGGATGAGACCATCAGCCTTGGGAATCAGCCAGAAGCCTGGTGGCAGGTGAATGACATTAGACTTCTTCCATCATGGAAACGATCACTCTTCTTGGTGGAAGAGACCTTTACTCTGGATAGGAACATGCTTTCTTTCACTGCAGTGCTTCTTCCCAAACTGTAACCCTTGGACTTACTGAATGCCTCACCCACTGTTCCAGTATTCAGTGTGGCTTCTGTCCAAGGCTCACATTTCACAGCAGAAAAGGGCTGCAGTGTGTTGATGCCCATGGTTCTGGTTCTACCAGAACTACTGCTTCTACCATGTTCCCCACCGTTCAAAACAGCTGGCTGGCATGATGGACTACTGCCTCTTGCATACTTGTTTACTGTCCAGTCACATACAATACCTTGTGGGACTGTGGCAAGACATTTCAGAAGGTTATATTCGCATTAAATCTTGTCCAATATCTGAGCTGTTTCTGTCATAGCCAGCATTGATGGGTCCAGGAATGAAGAGGTGGAATTGGGAACGTCCATACTCACTGACATGCCGGGTGATCCACTGCAAAATTTTTACTCCTTGTACCATGACCATACACTCTGCTGCCCTAGAGGTCTTAGTTCTAAACAAGAACTGCTTCCACCCAGAAACACCACAATGATTTTATTCGGTGAAAGCTGAGACTTCACCTTGTCACTTTGAGCTTGTCTTGTCTCCATGGATGTCTCTCTGTCCTTCCAGCCTGACCTTTCATCCCCAACAAGTACATAGGCAAGAAACATGACAGCCTCATCCTGCCTCCTGCACAGGCACCCCTGATCCACACGGTGCAGAGGCTGCCTGGAGGGCTGTGCTGGGAGAGAGGTCTGGGAATATCCGATCTGGGCCCTGGGCCAGACCTCTGTGCTCTGTCCTCAGTGCTCCAGGTGCTAATGGAGAGTGTGACACAGATAAGAAAGGGGATTTTGTCTCATAACCCTGTCTGCCTCAGTCACTGTGAGCATTACTGTTGTCCCACACCTGACAGTAATAATCAGCCTTGTCCTTGGCCCTGGTCCTGCTGGTGTTTGGGGCAGGGACTGTGTATTCCAAGTTGGATCTTAGCATCAGAGAATCCCTGAGGGCACTTGTTATTGTCATATATGACCAGAAAGGGTCCTGTCCTGGCTTCTGCTGATACCACTGCACACAGAAGATTTCTATACTGTCTCTCTGACAGGTGATCATGGCCATCTGTCCCAGGGTCACTAAGCACAGGGCAGCTGGGTCAACACTGGAGGCCTTTCTGCAGCCTGCCATGGGCCTGAGCTAGGTGGGCTCCTGTAGAGCTACAGACAAGACCTGATTCAGGGAAAGCTGTCCTGTGGCCTCAGGGTCTACTCTTCCTGCTTCACGTGTCCTCTGTGTCTCTCAGCTGCACTCTGGTCTCATCCTCACCATGTCATCGGAATGTAAAACTCTGTTATTCTAACATTTATTTATCATGGTGCATGTGGGAATTTACTTGTTATACATTCACCTGCTGTTGGAGATTCATCACTACCTCCAGTCTATTTCTACTTGGTGCTTCTGTCTCTGTGACACCCTATCCCACAGCAGTCCAGCAACCTACGTCTTAACACTTTGATATCTTTCATTTTTTCATCCATATCTCACATGAACTTGTGAAAAGTGCCAGAAGCCACGCCTGACTGAGGGACTCACTTTAAGTTCTGTATCTCTGTGAGCATTCCCCATGGTCACTTCTTTGCACAAGTGTGATCTCTGGAGACTGGAGAGTCAGTGGTCTCTCCTGGGAACTGGATTCTGTCACTGAAGCAAGGACAACACAGGGACCAGAGATGTGGATTGAGGCTGTGGGAATCACTTCACCTTGGAAACATTCTCAAAAGGAGGCTGCAGACCCTCCTTCCAGGGACAAGGGGGTCCAAGTGACCCCCTCTCCCTCCCATCCCAGAGACACTTATGAACAAGGAGCCACAGTTCTTGGTCATAGTCTGCCTGGAGGAGGGGAAGGAGAGGCAGAGAGTGAGAGGTCAATGTGTTTCTGGATGTACCCAGCACAGATGGGTCAGCTCCCTGGGACTTCAGCTGGAGAATGAGGTGACTGGAATTTCCAGGTGAGGTGATGACTGTGTCAGGACTCCTGTCAGTGTCCTGGTTAGTAACTGTGTGTTTCTCTGACCCTCAGATCATGGTCCCTGAAGTCTTTGGAGTTCAGATGGATCATTCCGACAGTCTCTGAGGACTGAACTCTGGACGCCTGCTGACCTGCAGACCTGGTGTCCCTCTGACCTCCCCCTGGGCATCCCAGCCTCTGTCCTGTGGCTTCTGATGCAGCTCTGCTGCCCCCTGCTGGTGGAGGAGGACTCAGGCCTGGAGCTTCCTTCCTGCCTGTCACCCCATAGCACCTGTCACCTGAGAAAGGGTGTGGACCATGGTTTCCAGCCTCCCACGGGCAGCTGCCCCACTGGCCTGCCCTGCACAGCAGAGACAGGTCACATACAGGATGCAGGATTCAGAACAGGTGGGATTCCTGTACCTGTCCCAGGGTTGAAATGCCCTGGAGAGCTGCTGTCTTGTTTCAGAAAGGAGAGTGCAGGCTAAAGTCTAGTGCATTTGAAATGGGTCAGTGTCCTGACAACCCTGTGTCATGTCCCACAGCCACCAGGTTCCTGTGTATTTAGGAATCAGGACTGATGCTTCCTGCATTCCTATCCATGTAGTTGGGTCATCAGAGCAACAGGTGATGCTTCTGGTGCTAAATTCAGTTGAGCAGGCAAACGTTTATTTTACTCTTTATTGCTGCTGTATTTACTACTATTATTGTTATTCCAACCCATATCTCCTGGAGCTTGGTGTTGGAGAATCTGTAAAGTAGCCTAATCTGTGATTCTTGTGGAACTGCATATCTGCTAATTCTGACTTGGATCTATTTGCTCATGATGCAGGTCACAGGGCAGATGAAAACTTTTCCTTGGATTCCCACAGAGGAAGACAGGAGACTCCAACTCTAAGGTCAGCTCACTGAACTCACAGGGAGTCTCCCTAATTAGTAAGACTCTTACAACATTATGTCTCATTTGATGTGAAAAGAACAGTGTTTCTTACTTGAATGTAAGCTTCCCCATTCACAGCAGCTGAAGCTAATGCCTAGAGAGGCTAGAAAGGTCTCCTAGAGAGGCCTGGAAAACAGAGAAGTGGGAGTGAGTCCAGGAGTGGAGCTCTGGTGTGCTGGATTCAGACTCAGGGATCTTCGAGGGCAGAGCTTGACCAGTGCAGGTTGAGGCCAGGCCTGGCCACAGGGCTTGTGTCCCTGGCCTCCATCCCCAAACTGGTTGGAATCTAAAGGATCCCCCTCAGCCTGTGCATGGGGAGAGTAAGTGGGGGTGTCCTAGGTTAGTGCTGGAGGATCTGTGGGGATGGTGGAGGCTGTTTGGCTGTGGTGGGGCCTGGTCTGGGGCCTGCTGGCTCTGCTCTGTATTATTGGTTTCTCCTTTCTCTCCTGAGCAGTGGGAATGACAGGATCTCATGGTCACACCTCTGGGGACAGCTGATTATTATAGGGGCCCATCGGTTCTGCAGCTTCAGGAGCCTATGGGACTCATTCTCAAGGGCCCTACCCCTGCAGCATCCCCTGGGCTGAGCTCAGGGCCGGGGTCATGGGCAGAGTCCTGTGGGGGCTGAGCTTGTGTCAGTGCTTGGGGCAGGACCTGGGGTGTGAGGAGGGGGAGAGAGTTAGGAGGGGGCATCTTGTAAGGGGCAAGGCCATAGTGGGGACCTCAGATTTCTTTCTCCTCAGTCTGCTGCTTAGCCTGGCCACCCCAAACCTCTCTCAAGTCCTCTCTGGTCCCCATGAGAATGCTCCTTTTCAGTCTGCTGGAGAGAATCTCTGCTTCTGTGTGGGCTTCATGGATCTGGTTCATGTGGAGAGGTGCTCAGCTCTGGGCTCCATAGGGGAACACTTGTCATTCTGTGTTCGAAAATCTTAAAGGCTCATATGAGAAGGGACATGTGAGGACATTTCTGTTAGCTATTCTCATGCAATATGCTCTGTGAATATTTTTTCTTTTCTCTTGTGCGTAAAATACAGAACAGAGAATGTTCCATCCTCATTATTTCTGGCTCAATTCATCTTCCTAGAGTTTGTATCTGCTCCCTGAGAATGTTTCATGTCCCACATTGTGGAGCAGAATTAGTGGGAATTGTCCTGAAAGTTTGCTTATGTTTTAGTGTCATTTCATGTACTGTGGGGTTGTTATTTGCAGCATCTACTTGGGTGTTGCTGTGAAACTCAATCCAACAATGTCTGTCTGTTAATGGTGGTGCAGACCATTTCCTGCATGTGATTAGTAGCATCATTTAAATATAGCATCCATGGATTTATTTTCTGTTTGTCCCATGTGTTCTTTGCTCCCTCTTTCCATTTGTCTGTTTTTAACAAAAGTAATAAAATGTTATTTATGCTTGTTTTTTTGTTTTGTTTATGAGCTATGAATTCTTGCTGTCTTATGATCAGTGGCTTGGAGTTATCTACATTCAGGTGATGTTATACCATGTTATATGGCATATAAGAACCTGATAATAGACTTCTCTTACCTCTCAGCCTATTTGCTATGATTTTCATACATGCAATTTTACCTACATTTGAAATGCCTACATACATTGTTATTATATTTGGTATATACAATGCATTATCTTTTATAGAGATTTAGATAAGGAAAAAGTCTAATTTTTATCCCAATAGTTAGCATTTCTGATGTTTACACTCACTTTGTAGAATCAGATTCTTTCTGGAATCACCTTCTCCTTCCTGAGGGAAGTCCATTTGTTTCTTGCTGGTATTATGCATGGGTCATTTGATGAGAAATTCTGTCAGTTTTGTATATGTGAAAAATTTTTTAATCAGTCTTAATTTTGAAGACTCTTTTCCCTAGATGAAGAATTGTTTACCCCTTCTTCCAGTAATTTAGAGATGTTAACCCACTGTCTCTCACAGACATTTCCGTCAATGCAAAATCCACTAAACTCTTCTTTTCATTCCCCTGAGTACAGGTGTCTTCCTCGGGCTGCTTCTAAGACTGTCTCTTTTTCACTGCCTTAAATGTTTGATCTTGTTGGGTTTGGTTTTTTTATGACTATTATAATGATTTCTTGTTCTTCAGTTTTGTTGAGATTCTGAGTTGTCACTTGTCAATTTTCATCAGATTTGGAACATTTTGGCCAACAATTTTTCAAATATTTTCCCATCTTCTCCATCCCACTGTCTCTCCTCTTCTGACACAATCACACCCTATTCCATTGATAAAGTTGCTCTCCAGGTCAGTGATTCCCTGTTCACATTTAAATCTTTTTTCTTTCACTTTGCGGTGTCCGTGCTATCTTCTGGTTCCCTTGCATGTTTGTCTTCTCCTGCCTGCTGTTGTTCTCAAACCTTGTCTTTGTGACGTGAGACGTTGCTAATTTCATCTCTGGAAGTTTGATTTTTCTTTTTGTCTCCTGTTAACATATCATTTGACCTGTTAACGACTAAATTTTGACTACACATTGCAACATCATTCTTTCTTATGCCTCCAGTCTTCTGGTCTCCCTGAATCTTCCAGACCTGCTGCCCTAGGAATCCAGGACCAATTTCTTCACATAACTTCTGTCTGTCTGTCTGTCTGCCTGTCTCTCTCTCTCTCTCTCTCTGTGTGTGTGTGTGTGTGTGCAATATATGAATACACATCTAGGTGTAGATGAGATACACGACTTTTGGATCTGTAGTCTCTGGAGAATCACAACTAGTTCACTTTACTAGCTCTTATCTTTGTAGTTCAGATGATTTTGTTTTAATGGCATATTTAACTTATCATGTACCTCCTTGTGTCATGATATAATTCCCATGACATTCTTCCCCCATCCATTTTGCTGGCATTGTCATATATTTTATTTTTCCATCCATTATAAATCACTACACAAGTTCTTATTTCTGCTTAAACAATTGACTACCTTTTATAGGTGTGAATCTATAAAATCTTACTATATTTATCAATATTGTTCTGACATCTGATACTTACTGTAACTCTATATATACTATAGATTCACATTTCCATCGGTCACCCTTTCCTTCTGTGTGAGGGGTGTCCTTTACTGTCACTTATGCTGAGAGCCTGTGGTTGATCAGTTCTGTGAGATGCAGGCTGAGAAAGGTTGATTTTATTTTCACCTTTCAATGACATTATCCTTCGGTGAACATCAAAGTGGACAGGTGTTTTCTATTAGTACTTTGAAACCATTGTTCCTCTGTAATTTTGCTCACACAGCTTGTGATGAGAAAGGTACTCCCAGCACCTTGCTGGTTCCTCTGTAGCACCTGGTCTCTCCTCTCTCGCTGTGAGAGCGTCTACATCACTGGTTTGTAGCAATTTCATTCTGAGGTGTGTGGTGTTATCTCTTGTTTTCCCTTGTCAGAAGTTTCTTGAACTTTTTGATATACTGGCTAATAGGTTTCACCAAATTTGGAATATTTTGGGTTTTATTTCTTCAAATGTTTTCTATTCACCATCTGCTCCCCATGTTCTCTCCCTAGTTACTCTGATTACACACTTGAGGCTGCGTGAAGTTGTCCTAAGTACCCTGATCTTTATTCATTTTTTTTCAGTGCTTGCTTTTTCTTTTTCACTTGAAGAGTTTTCATTGCCGTGAAATCAAGTTCACTAATCCCTTCTTTCTCTTTCAGCATCAAATCTGCTGACAATATCACAGCATGCATCAGATCACATGTACTTTATGTTTAGGGACATTTGAAAACATTTGGTCTTTAAAAAATATCTTCCGTTTCTTCTTACATGTTCAGTCACTTCTTTACCAATAGTCACAAATGAAACATAGATAAAATTACTCTGTGCATTCCCTCCCCTGATCCATTCCCTGAAGAGCCTGTGTGCGGAGGGAGGTCTGGGGACCTGAGATCCAGGGACCAGGTCCAGACCTACTCCCCACTTTGTCCACATGCCTCCTTGGGCTGAAGGAGTGCGTGGCACAGATGTGGAAGGGGTTTGTGGCTCACTTCCTCATCTCCCTGTGTCACTGTGAGCATTACCATTGTTGTCCCATACCTGACAGTAATAGTTGGCCTTGTCCTCGGCCCGGGCCCTGCTGATGGTCAGGGTGTGTGTGGTCCCTGAACTGGAGCCCAAGAATCAGTCAGGGATCCCAGAGGGACACTCAATGTCCTTATAAATGACATTCACAGGGGCTTGGGCTGGTGTCTGCTGGTACCATTGTGCATATTTTTTGGTCAGTTTCTCTCCAGAGCAGGTGATGATAGCCGTCTGTCCCAGGGACACTGACATGGGGGGAGACTGAGTCAGCACAGTGGAGGCCATGGAGCCTGAAAAGACAGAAGAGGAGAGGGTGGTGTGAAGTGCAGGGGCTCACCCCACGGTCCCAATACTGAACCTTGTTGATCTGAGCTCAGGGTTCACTTAGGACCCAGCTCAATCCTGTGCGGGCTGAGTGTGTGGGCAGCCTGGGACAGAACCTGTGCATAGAGTGAGGACGGGGAACAGGAAAGAGGTCCAGGCCATGATGGATGTGCCCAGAGCTCTGCCTCCTGAGTCCCACAACACTGCTGGGCTCCACACCAGCCTCTCTTCTTCCATTCCAGGCCCTTGGGACTGTGATTGTTAGTACTTATGCAAATTCCTCCATTTCTGAGCTCCTACATGATAAACAAGTGGTGAGATCAGAAGACGTGCCTGAGGAGGAAGAGGGGAGTCCCCAGCTTCCTCCAGCCAGCTCTCAGGTCAGACTACCACCTTTTGTCTGCAGGGTCTGGGATCACAGGTACCTCCCAGGGATCACACCACATGAAACTCTCTGTGCCCACCCTGCTGGCAGTCTGTCCCGTCTCCCTCTGTGGTGTTTCCGGAGCCTGGCCATGGGGCTGGGCAGGGCCCTCTGAGAGTTACAGACAAAACTTGACATAGGGAAGTTGGTCCTGTGACCTCATTACCTTCCTTGTCCTCCTGCATGGTGTCCCCTCTGTTTCCCCAGAAGCACCGTGATCCCATGCTTCCCATGTCATTAGATTGTGGAACTTTCTCATTAGAACGTTTGTTCATCATTCTGTCATTGAGGTGATGGAAGATTCTGTCCCAAGGGAGTATTCCTGGGGCAAGTCATAGATGTTGTGCCTCAGTATTCCCAGTGTGTAGGGATGGACCCAGTTGAGGAGGGTTTGACAGTGCATGAGTTTAGCACATATGGGATGTGGTGGGAAGGCATGAAGAGGACCTGTGCTAGAGACAGAGGCAAATTCTAAGGGGACAGATGAGAGACAACGAGGCAGAAATTTACATCAGTGTCTACCATACTGTGTCCTCAAAAGGAAATGGTAGTAATAATCAGGTGGATAATGTGACATGTCTGGGACAATGGTGAGCCTTCTTGTCCATCTAATCTTGATCTAGTTTTTTGGGATCCATAGCAAAGGGCCCATTTGTAAGGTGGGTGTTTATTAGTAAGATGGGTGTTTATTAATGGGCTAATCACTTTGGATTTAATTTTTATTACAACTCACATCTCCTGGAATTTGGTGTGGCAGGATTTTGAACTACTCTGTCTGTGGATTGGTGAATTGGGAATCAGCTAATTCAGACTTGGATATAATTGCACATGATACAGGTCACAGAGTTGCCAAAAACATTTCCTTGTGTACCCACAGAGGCAGACAGGAGACTCCAACACCAAGATTAACTCACTGAGATCTCACTGCATTTGCCTAATTAATTAAACTCTTCAATATTTTGTATCCTTTAATTTGAAAACAAGTGTTTCTCACAACAATATAAGTTTCCCCATTTTGCAGCAGGTAAAGTGAATCCTTAGAGAGGCTAGTTTACCAGGAAAACAGAAGAAAGTAGGGGCGAGTCCAAGAGTGGATCTCAGGTGTGCTGGATTCAGACCCTGGGCTCTTTGCAGCAGAACTTGACTAGGGTGGGTGGGAGGAAGTATGACTGCCCTGCTCTGGTTGTGGAGAGTGTCATGGTTCCTTCTGACTCCTCCTGGCAGGGACTCGAAGTAGGGGGCACTGTCTGGGGCGTTTCATGATGACGTGGGGAATCGAATGTCTACAATCCGATTAGGATAAGCATGAGTATATGCATTCAGGAGATCCCCTAATATATGGGACTGTGATGACAGTCATCAATTCAGCGCAATCCAATTCAGCAGGTCAGATAATGGACCAATCTTCCAGAGTGAAAGTTTGGTCATGGGGGGGAATCATGACTAGCTCAAGTATTTGCTGAGAAGAAGAGGAATATGGAGTTGGCAGTGAAGAAGGTAATTCTAGACACCACAGTGACCAAAGTAGTGGCAGAAATGAATAGGATAAAAGTAATAAATGTTTCTTCCTTATGCTGACATGAATAGGTTTGGATATATATTAATCATATGTTTCTGTTCTATTCATGCCATTATCATCTAACATCGGATGTGTTAACAATAGTTAACTTTATATCTCATTACTGAAGTTACATAATATCAAAACGGCTGGGACAAAAATAAAGATCACTAGCAGACAATGATGTCTTTTGTATCCTCTTGTGGGTAAAGGGTGAGCTTGTTTGTAACTGTTCACGGGATATTTTATCATGTTAGGGAGAAATATGGCTGCCAACATTCTCTTTATTTGGAGACTGTAATCTGTGGGGATCTGGGTGGATTTTATGTGGATAAGGGATCATCTGTGTTGTCTTATTCAGTGTCACTGTTGACAGGCTGAGCTATATCTCACAGAATTGTTGTCTGTCCATGTATCTGGATGGATGTAAAGAGAGATTCCTGCCCAAGATTTGGAGGGTTGAAGTGAGGAAGGACCCATTCTGTGTCTTATTCCCATGGTTATTGTGTTTCTTGTGGCCACTTTGTAGGCATTGTCCCCCATTCACTGTCAAGAAGGATGTAACTCTCCAACTATCCGTCAGAACTCAGAACATTTAGTGTGTCTGGATCTCTTTTCAGTGTATAAAAATACAAGGAGCAATCTGATCTGTCTAGGGATTGGACAAGTACACTGGTGATTTGGGGGAGAAACACCATCTTTGTGGGTACACAGTGGCCTTCTTGGGTCCCTGAGGACCCTGTTGGCGATTCTGGCCTTCCTTGATTGGGTTCTTGGGAGCAGACCCTGAGAAGGAGAAGTGCATGAGCAGGAACTCTGGAAAGAGTTGGGGATCTCAGCCCAGATAGAAGGAGAAGGGACCCACAATGAGCCATCAGGTGAGGCCTCCATCCTGTAGGGAGCTCTAAAGCTGGGACTGTTCGGGATATCTGAACCTGAGGCATGACCTTGGGATGTTGGCCTGAGGTGATCATTCAACTGAACCTCTCTGAGAAGGGACATAACATGGGGAGGCAGATTTCTGAAGCAACCAGAAATTCCCAGTGAGGAGACCCCTTGTGAGCTGTCAGTGGCTCTAGGCAGTAGTGGGTGGGTGTGTGAGCCCAGAGGAGGCAATGTGGGTGACCCCTCTGTCTACTGTACCCAACCTCTCCACTCAGGTGGAGGTGGCCCCCACGGATGGCATTGTGGCTTTAGGAACTCAGCTTCTCTGGGATATTTGGACTCTAATCCTGGTCCATTGTGTGAAGTGTGGCCCATAACACAAGGAAAATACAGAGATCATGAGCACTGGACAAAAGGCTCCCTCTGTCTTTCCTCTACCAAAGCCCTCTGTCCCACATTCACACACAAGCAAAGAGACCAGTGTAGCCTAGTGCTATCAGCTAAATGCTCTCCTGGACAAGACTCCCTCTGTCTTTCTTCCACTGAAGACATCTGTCCCACATTCAGAGAGAGGCCCAGAAAGCAGTGTAGCCTGGTGCACTCAGGTGAACGGTCTTCTGACCCAATGGGTGCAGGGCTACCTGAGCAGAGTGGGGGAGGAGCTCTGGGGGCCTCAGACCTGGGGCCCTGGGCCAGACCTGCTCAGTGCTTATCCATGGTTCTCCTGGGGCTGGAGGAGAGTGCGACACAGACAAGGAAGGGGCTTGTGTCTCACTTCCCCATCAGCCTGTGTCACTGTGAGCATTACCACTGCTGTCATAGGACTGATAGAAATAGTCAACCTCATCCTCGGCCAGGGACCCACTGATGGTAAAATTTCCTGAGGTAGAGGCTGAGAACCAGTCAGAGATCCTTGAGGGTCGCTCATTATTTTTAGTAATCACAAGCACAAGAGCTTGTCTTGGCTTCTGCTGGTACCAATATGCATATCTTTTCCCCAGTACTTCTCCAGAGCAGGTGATTGTAGCCATCTGTCCCTGGGTCAGCAACGCAGAGGGTGGCTCAGTCAGCCCACTGGAGACCATGGAACCTGAAAAGACAGAAGGGGAGGGGTTGGTGTGAGGTCCAGGGACTCATTCCCAGGGACCCAATACTGAGTCAGTGTTGGTGCTGAGCTCAGGGTTTGGGGCAGGCACAGCTCAGGCCCTGTGCAGGATGAGCTTGTGTGCAGGGCCTGGGGTGCACCTGTGCAGAGAGTGATAATGGGGAACAGGAAAAGGGTCCAGGCCCTGGTGGAGATGCCCAGAGCTCTGCCTCCAGAGACCCCAGAGCAGGGCAGGCTCACCCAGGCTCCTCTTATTCCCTCCAGGCCCATGAGGCAGTGATTGTTAACATTTATGCAAATAAATTTCTCTGTGGGTCTCTATGTGGATTAGTTGCTTGTGAGACGGAGCAGGTGATTGAGGAGGAAGACAGAAGCCCATGGTTTTCTTCATGGAGCTTTCTGGTGAGAAAATCAACCTTGGTTTCCAAGGTCTGGCTTCAATAGTCAGATTCCTGGGACCTGACACTGACTCTGTCTGAAACCTCTGCGCCTGGGGTCTGTGCTGGGCTGGCTCAGGACCTTGCAGGAGCCTGGCCATGGGGTGAGCTGGGCTCTGAGAGTGAAGAAAACCACTGATTCAGGGAACGTTGCTCCTGTAGCCTCATTACCCACCTCTTCCTGTCTCAGGTACCCTGTCTGTCCCACACTGCACTCTGGTTCCATTGGGAAACTATCTCATTCTGAGGTTTGTGCACAACTTTCTACCTGGGAATTGACTTGTTAACCAACCACTAGCTGTTGGAGATTCCTCACAATGTCTCATGTATTAAGACAGGCTATTTTCATTCCTGTGACAGCCCTCATCCCACAAGAGAGCAGAAATTGGCCACCATAATTTTTTTCATCAGTGTTTCATGTAAACATGTAAAAAGCATGGCAAATCATTGGAAGCTTTCTGGTCCCCAAGGTCACAGGATCCCACATGGCATGAGCTCTGGGCTTGAGACAGTGTCCCTGCAGGGAGTTGATCCTGTCACTGAACAAGGATAACCCAGGGACCAGAGCTGTGGCCTGAGCAGGGAGCATTCATTCCCCTCTGGAGACAATCTCACAAGGACGTTGCTGATGTCTCTTCCAGGGACCAGGGGCTCAGTGGTCCCTGCTCTCTCTCCCTCAGCTCTTCCTGAGCAAGGAGCTGCAGACTGGAGGAAGGAAAGATAAGCTGAGTGTGAGTGGTCAGGGCATCCATGGATATGCCCAGCACAGAGGAGTCAGTGCCTGGGAACACTGATGGACATTGAGAGGACCTGCATTTCTCACCCAGTGTGTCAGGCCTCCCTTCAATATTCTGTGTGTGTGACTCTCAGAGTAAGGTCCCTGCAGCCTGAGAAGATAGAGTGGATCATCGTGACAGTCTCTGGACTGAACCCTGGACGCCTGCTGACACCCGGGCCTGGTGTCCTTGTGAGGCTCCTCTTGGGCAGCCCCAAACTCTGTCTTGCTGCCCCTGCTGAAGCTCTGCTGCCCCCTGCTGGTGGAGGAAGATTCAGTCCAGGAGATTTCCCCTTGCAGGTCACCCAACAGCACCAGTCACCCGGGAAAGGGTGCGGACCAGGGTTTCCAGCCTCCCACAGGCAGCTGCGTCCCCTGCCCAGCCCAGCCCAGCCCAGCACAGACAGGTCACATACACGGTGCAGGAGGCAGGGCAGATACGATCCCTGTACTTGTCCCAGGGTTGAAATGCCCTGGCCTAGCCCTCTATCTTCTTTCAGAAAGGAGAGTGCAGGGTACAATGTAGTGCATTTGAAAAGGGTCTATGCCGAGACAATCCTGATGTCCCACAGGCACCAGATTCCTGTGTATTTAGGAATCAAGATGATACATCTTGCATCCGTATATGATAGAATACATGAAAAAGGAACACACAGGGGAAGATAAAGAATTGAGTAGAATATGACTCATGGGGGGTATTCCAGACGTCTCCAGGGAAAGATATTGAAAGTGAGAACATTGGTTAACTAGTGAGAAGTGGGTGGGGCCAGGGGAAGGAAGGGAAGAAGGAAGGGAGATGCAGAATGAGTAGGGGGAAGTGGGGTAAGGAGATCTCCTTGAACATACTCTCACTCGTGGCTCAGCCTGCTTGGGCTCTCCTCACAGTGTTAGTGGCATCACTTCCATCTCTCTTGGCTAGATCTTAACACCTGTTTCAGGTGCTCCCTGTATTAAATAATAAGTTGCTCATCAGGCCCAAGAGATTCCCCCAAGGAGACAATGGGACTAAAGGATTCTATTATGGAGACTCTGCTAAGGCCACAAACTACATAAGAACTTTTGACAAAAAATTTCATTCCTGGCCTCAGGATCACCTGGCAATCAGTGAAGCCAAAAGCTATTGACAAGGAACAATGCAGGAGGAGATAGTCACTCTTGACATTTTCATTACTCACATCTACAGGACAGGAGCTGACCAGTGGTCTCTTACTGAGACCCTGATCCTGTTATAAACGTGACAAAAAGTAATTGCCACTACTGGAATCATTTGACTCCTTTAGCCAATGCTTTGTAGTTGTCACTCCCTCATTGATTGGTTACCATCTCAGCACACAAGGAAATGCTCTTTATCTGCCTCCCTTTTCCATTCACTGTCATCACATCCATTGTTTGTCCATCTGTCTCTCTGTCCAAGGCTACTGGGTTATTTTCTTCCAAGCTATAAACACCAGGAGGTCCCAAGTGGGCTTGGAGGTGGGATGATTTGGTGTGGGTTTGGATATTATTTCCCTACCATCCTCTGGAATGTCTTTCCCACAATGTATGTGGTGGAGGAAAATCCCCACTAGAGGGACCTGGGGGGGGGGCCTCTTTTGGGACACAATCTCTGCAAACCCTTGGTAGAGAACAATCCTTTACTGGAGTGTGTAGGGTGTGCCTGTGATTCCCTGTGACTCAGTCCAGCATGTACTTGAAAGAAGTCCCTGAAGGACTGAGACCTGCTGTCTCCTCTCCTCCTGCTCCTCCTGTACCCCTGCCTAGTCTGTCTCTAGAGGAATAGCCACCTTCTCTTCTCCTACCCACTTGGGAGTTTTCCAGGCTATGGGCAGATCCTGGATTTTCCATCTCAGAGCTGCATCACTAAGGGGACCAGGCCAGAGTTTCTGGGATCCAGCATCACAATTCCTCCCAACCCTGCTCAGGTCTACAGGGGCCAGGGTTACCTTGATCAATACAGATGCTCAACGTTAACACAAGAGTGTGGGTTTGTGTGAAAGATGCTGCTTTTCAAATACCAGAAAAACTGTGAAGATCAACATGTCCAGTAAGCTTGCCCCTCTGCCATCATATGCATTTGATATAGATCACTCATAGGATTGAGATTCAGGTTAATCATATATTTATCACTTTCGTGCACCCCTTTCACCATGCCCTGCTGTTGTACCAGTAGATGTGTTCCTGGGCAGAACCTGAAAAAGGCCTATAACAGCATGTGGACCAAAAGTTAAGAATCATTACTGATGGAGAAACCGAGGCCATGCTCCATGTTGGTCCCATCATAAACATTCTAGCATGCACACTGTTTTCCTACTAGATCCCAGCTCCGCACCCACCATGGTTTTAAGACTTTCTGTCATACCTCCCTTGGGGACCAAATGTTTCCTTTAAAACATTCAACACTGGCAAGAGTCCTGTTATGCTTCATGATGAAATTATCGTGATGGTATTCACTCAACCAACCTCCTTGGTAAGCTGCAGAACCCTGAGATCTCTGTCCATTCCCTGAGCAGAGACCCATCATGGATGCACAGGGTCTGATGGCTCATGCTGTCTTCTCAGACCAGTTACTGTTTCAGGGTCATTTTCTTGTCTGGGCTGATCCGATCTTTCCCAGAAGTATGGCAAACGAAAGAGAATGTTCTGTTGTCAAAATGACCTTAGTTACTCCCTGTATCAGTCTCTCTGTAATGTTGTTTTGGGATTTGGTCAGAGTGACAGGGTTTCCAGGGAGAGGCAAAGTTCTCAGGGCCCTGGAGAGGGGCATACAGCCGCTCCCCCTGAATCCCCATGGGGAAGAGGACAGAGAGAGTGGGAGGTATTAGCCTCACTTCCCCTTTGTGTGTATCACTGTGGCTTAACCGTGTTGGCCATCGATTGTATGGCTCTCACCGCAGTAGTACTCAGCTTCATCCTCCAACTGGATGTTGGAGATAGTTAAATAGCGGTCAACCCCAGAGCTGGATCCTGAGAAGCGACTGGGGATCCCGTCCCCCTTGCTGTGGCTTCCGTCACTATTAACCTTCATCAAATACCGAGGGGCCTTCCCTGGTTCCTGTTGATACCAGTGAACAAAGTAATTGCTGTGCTCCCTGCTCAGGGTGCATGTAAGCTTGACTGAGGCTTCCAGAGAGGCATTTGCCGATGGAGGCTGAGTCAGCACAGGCAGAGCACAGAAACCTGGAAACAAAACACAAGAATGATGCTGAATGTACCAGACACTGGACAGTAGCCCCTGGAGATTGTGTGTGGAAGGAAATGCTAAGGAGGTGGAACCCAGACCTGTAGAGAAAATGAAGGGCAGGATGTAGAAGGGAACCCAGTCCATGGTGGGGAGAACTTCGTAGAAGTCTGCTCTGAATCTCCTGCTGGGACTGAACTCTCCAAACTCCCATCTTATCCTCTGTTTTTGCAGCACAAGGAAGGAGGGGCATCAGATGCAAATCTACTTTCCATTCTTCAGTAGGTCTGTGGAAGCTTTTGTCTAAGCCCTGAGCTTAAGTGCCTCATGGTAATTTCCTGAGGTTAGAAGAGCAGGTGTGGGTTTCTAGAGTGGAGAGTTGAATCTGCACAACACAAGTTTCCTCAAAGGAACCATCAGTCATACCCTTTGCACTTGAGCATGGACCAGTGGATTTGAACTTACTGGGGTCTCAAACCAAGACCCACAGTGCCCCCACCCCCCCCCCCCCCCGGGATGAATGTCACACTACATGTAGTGGTAGTTTAACAAAATGACTACTTCTGAGCCCTCAGTAGGTGCTAAACCTTTGGTGAATGTGTACAGTTTCCACTGAATGAGTCATAATAAAAATAGTTGCCCTATGCTCAAGGCACAATTTTCCTCCAGTCTGTTAAATGAAGAATCTAATGCTGAGACATTAAATGATTTTATCATTCTCATTTGCCAAGACAGTGATGAATAAGTCAAGTTTCCAACCCAGGAGACATCCCAGAGCCTGCCCTTTGAATCTGACCCCTCACCATCCTCCCTCTCCCCTAATCCCAAGCCTACTGAGATCTTCTGGTATTCATTCTCTCTCCTTTATTCCAGTCTATGTCCTCCCAGGTTCTGTTCTGAAGAGTGCTCAGATGTTCATGGTGTTGCTATCTGTGTTTCCCAAGGAAAAACAGCCTGCTGGCTGTGAGTCTATACTGGAGGGACAGTTACCCTAACGAAACCTTATGCATTTAACTTGCTCTGTCCATGGCTCCTACAAGGCATGAAAACCTGTGTACAATCAAATGTGGGTAGTCCTAATAGAGAAGTGTTGTTGTTCTGGGGGACCCAGCAGATTTCAAAGACATAGCATAAAAGATAAGGTAAAAAAAATTTTTATATGTAATTCATATTGATGTGATAATATTTTCAAGAAATTGATCTAAACAAAGTGTACTAGGAAAACAAGTTCTGCTCATTTCTTCTCATTTTTAAAATGTGGCTACTAGAAAATTTTAAATTATGAATGTGGTTGGAATTTTATTTCTGTTGGACGGGCTACTCTTCAAAGTCCCAGTAGCTGTCACTTGCTTTTGAAAAAGGAGACAGAACTTTCTGGAGCATTAAGAAGGGGCCATTTCTTAGCCTGAAAGCACAGAAGTCCATAGGTTGGTGATGAAGACCAGGGATTTTGGGATCAGAAGACTTTGGTTTGCTGCTTGTTTGGCCACTTTCTAACTTTGACCTCAGGCAAGTTACATATCCTACCTGCCTCAGCTTCTGCATCTGTGAATTGGTGTGATAATCAGAATGCTTTTTTGTAGCATATTCATGATTAAACAATTTAATAAATGGGAAGTGCTTGGAATCATGCCTCATATGTGGTAAGCACATACAAATCTTTCCTCCTCCTGCTCCTTTTAATATCCTTTATCTTTTTTTAAAAAAGATTTTTAAAATTTATTTATTTGTCAGAGAGAGAGAGAACGAGCACAGGCAGACAGAGTGGCAGGCAGAGGCAGAGGGAGAAGCAGGCTCCCCGCTGAGCAAGGAGCCCAATGTGGGACTCGATCCCAGGACGCTGGGATCACAACCTGAGCCGAAGGCAGCCGCTTAACCAACTGAGCCACCCAGGCATCCCAATATCCTTTATCCTTAAACATGATATAAAGTAAAGTCACTGGAGTTTAGAGGATGGGTGGAAATTATGGAAACATAAGTCTTGGGTTTGGACATTTAAAATTGGCAAAATTTCCTGGCAACTCCAAAATCTCTCTCTCTCTCTCTCTCTCTCTCTCTCACACACACACACACACACACACACACACACACACACACACACAGACACACAGGCCCCCAGAGGCACTATCCCTTGCACAGTTCACAAGAGGCACATCCTCTCAGGCTGCCATCCTCCTCACTGGGTCATGGGCCCAGGGACATGGTCCTGGTTCTCCAACAGAGACATCACAGGATGTCCCAGCAGAACTAGAGCAGAACTACTTCCTGCTTCTTTAGACCCTGTGATATGTGCCATGTCATCCCCATCGTCTCACTAGAGTTGGTCCTACCTGTGATGTCCTAGTTCTGGGAGGGAGAACCTAGTTCTGCAGATACTACAAACCTGAATTACATAGGTTGCCAGTCAGTGTGTGTCCTCTGACCTGACCGCAGAGTGTAGCATAGAGGCCTGGGTGGGTAGGGGAGGGCTAATGGGCCTCAGGGTTGGGCTGGTGGCACTGAGGGAAGAGAGGCTCAGGCAGAGAGACTGGGGCTCCTCACACTGATCCCTCTAGGGGGATCAAATGTATGTTTGAGTCCTAACCTCCAGCATCTCTCACTGGACCCTGATTTCAGGATAGGATCTTTGTAGATGTAATTCGTTAAATTAAGATGAGGTTGCACTGGAGTAGGCTGGGCCCTAATCCAATTGGACTGGTTTCTTATGAAACGGAAAATTTGGAGAAAGATTCTGACAAGGAAGACCACCCTATAAAATTAGAGCAGGAATCTACAAGACCAGGAATGCCAAAAATTGCCAGAGAACCACCAGGAGCTGTAAGAGAAGGATGAAACTGATTCTCCTTCACAGCCTACAAAAAAACAACAAATCTGCCAGTCCCTTGGTCTCAGACTGCTGATCTCCAGAGCTGTGAGAAAATACATTTCTGTTCTCAGTTCCTTCCACCAAGTTTGTGGGGCTTTGTTCTCTCAGCCCTAACAAACTAATGTAGTCATACATAAGAATTCTGATTTCCCCACAACACCAGCATGGCTGGGCTCCTTCCAGTTGCTTTATTCTCTGTTATCACAGCAGCAAGGGAAGGGCCTCATCCAGGTGCTTTCCTCTCCTAGAGTGTCTGATTCTCCTCCCCAGAGGCCTACCTCAAGTCCTACAAGCAGTACGGAGTCTGTCCTATAACCTAAGGCTCCTGCTGGGATCCCACCTGCCTGGGGTCTGTCTGGGGCTGCCTCAGGGTCTTGAAAGAGCCTGGTCATGGGGCTTATCTGGTTCCTCTGGGACATGCAGACAACACCTGATTCAGGGAAAGGTGGTCCCGTGGCTTCCTTACCTTCCTCCTCCTGCTTCAGGGCCTCTCTGCATCCCCACAGACACCATGATCCCATCCTTGGCATGTTGTCAGAATGGGGAACTGTCATTCTGAGGTTTGTTCATCACTTACAAAAGTGGGTGCTTACCTGCTAAACAAACACCTGCTGCCGGAGATTCATCAGGATTTCTAGTCTTTTCACACATCATGCTGCTGTTTCTATGACAGCCCCCATCCCACAGCAGACCAGCAATTGGCATTGTCAACTATTTGTTTCCTTCTAATTTTTTCATCAGTGTTTCATGGGAACATATTAAAAGGGCCTGGATCCATGAGAAACAACTTCAAGGACTGTGATCTTGTGAGGATCCACACGATCACATGTTCCCATATGTTGTGAGCTCCAGGGCCTGAGCCATGGTCCCTGCAGGCATGAGAATCACGTCACTCTGGAGACAGTCTCACAAGGAGGCTGTGGATGCTCCTTCCAGGGAACGGGGACCACAAGTTCTCTTCCTCCTGCCTCCTGAGATGGTCTTCAACAAAGGAGCTGCAGCCCCAGGTCTGAGTTGGGGTGGAGTTGGAGAAGGATAGGCAGAGTGTGAGTCATCAGATGTCTCTGGATGTGCCCAGCAGAGGGGAGTCAGTCCCTGGGGACACTGGTGGACAGGGAGAGGACCTGAATTTCCCAGGTGAGGTGATCACTGTTTCGGGACTCTTGTCAGTGTCCTGGGTGACACTGTGTGTCTGACCATCAGAACATGGTCCTTTCAGCCTGAGGAGTGAGGATGGATCATCCTAACAGCCTCTGAGGACTGAACCTCAGACAACCCGCTGACCCCCAGGCCTGGCGTCTCTGTGAGAATGGCCCCCGCAGCCCCAGCCTCCGTCCTGCTCCTCATGATGCAGCTCTGCTGCCCCCTGCTGGTAGGGGAGGACTCAGACCAGGAGCTTTTCTCCTGAAGGTCACCCCACAGCACCTGTCACCTGAGAAAGGATGTGGACCAGGGTTTCCAGGCTTCCATAGGCAGCTGCCCCTCTGCCGTCCTCAGCCCAACACAGAAGGTCACATACAAGGTGCAGGAGGCTGGGCAAGTGCGATTCCTATATTTGTCCCAGGGTTGTAATGCCCTGGATAGTCCACTGTCTTGTTTCAGAAAGAAGAGTGCAGGGTACAGTGTAGTGCATTTGAAAAGGGGCAGTGTGCAGACAATCCTGTGTGATGACTCATGGCCGCCAGGTTCCTGTCTATTTAGGAATCAGGACCGATGCTTCCTGCATCCATATCTCTGCAGTTGGGTCATCAGAGCGACAGGTGATGCTTCTGGTGCTCAGTTCAGTTGAACAGGCAAAAATTTACTCTAATTACTGCTATTTTTGCTACTATCAGTTTTATTACAACTCACATCCCATGGGGATTGGTGTGGGAGGATTTTAAACTAGTTTGGTACAATTGGGAATCTGCTAATTTGGACTTGGGTAAAATTGCATGTGATGCAAGTCACAGTGTAGCTGAAAAATTTTCCTTGTGTGCCCACATAGGCAGACAGGAGACTCCAACACCAAGGGTAACTCACTGAGACCTGTCTGCATTTGCCTAATAAGTTAAACTCTTCAATGTTTTATGACACTAATTTGATGAAGAGTGTTTCTGACATCAGTAGAAATTTCCCCATTTCACAGTAGGTGAAGTGAGTACCCAGAAAGGCTAGTTTCTCAAGAAAACAGAGGACAAAGAGGTGAGTCCTGGAGTGGAGCTCACGTGTGCTGGATTCAGACCCTGGGATCTTTTGAGCAGAGCCTGACCAAGGCGGGAGGGATGGGTGTGACTGCCCTGCTCTGGTTGTGAAGAGTGTGTCATGGGTCCTTCTGACTCCACCTGGCAGGGACTCAAACTAGGGGCACAGCTAGGAGTGTCATGATGACTATCATGTAACAATTGTGTGTCTACAAGACAATAGGGGTAAGCAGGAATATAGGGATTTAGGAGATCCCATAGCATACCCCAGGACTGTGATTACAGTTCTCAATTCCCCACAACCCAATGCAGCAAGGTCAGATAATGGACTTTTCTTCCAGAACAAAGGTTTGGTGGTTGTAGCTGGTGAGGATCAGGATAAGCTCAGGTATTTACTGAGGGAAGGGGAATATGGAGTGAGCAGTGAAGAAGGTAATTATAGACACCACACTGACTGCACTGTAGTTGCAGAAATGAGCCAGATAAAAGTAGCATGTGTCTTCTTTATGTTGACATGAATATGTTTGGATATATATTCATCATGTGTTTCTGTTTTGTTCTCATGTTTCATCCCATTATCATCTAACATAGCGTTGTTACCAATAGTGAATGCTATATCTCAATATTGAAGTTGTAGGATATCAAATCAGTTGGGACAAAAAAATAAAGATCATTAGGAGAAAAAGATGTATTTTATATCATCTTGTGGGGAAAGGGTGAGCGTGTTTGTAATTATTTCCTGGAGAGTTTTATCATGTTAAATGGAAACATGGCTGCCCACATCACATTCTCTTTACTTGGTGTTTAGGTTAATGGGGAACTTGTAAGATTTCATGTGGATGAGGGGGGACTGTGGTGTCTTATTAAGTATCACTGTTGACAGGCTGAGCTGTGTTTCACAGAATTTTTGTCTGTCCATATGTCTGGGAAGACTAGGGATAATTGGAGATTCCTGTACAGATATGGGGTGGAAGTGAAGAAGGACCCATTGTTTGTCTCACCCCCCATGGTTGTGTTTCTTCTGGCCACTGTGTTGGCAGCAGCTACTACCCCATCATCCCCCTTTCACCATCAAGATGGATGTGACTCTTCAACTATCTGTCAGAACTCAGAATACCTAGTGTGTCTGGATCTTCTTTCAGTGTATAAAAATACAAGGAACAATCCGATCTGTCTGGGGATTGGACAAGCACATTGGTGATTAGTTGAGAAACCCCAGCTTTGTAGGGACACTTTGGCCTCCTCATGTCTCTGAGGACCCTGTTGGAGATGACTGCCTTCCAGGACTGGGTTCCTGGAAGCAGACTCTGAGAAGGAGGAGTGCATGTGCAGGAAATCTGGAAGTATCTGGGGAGATCAGACTGGGCAAAAGGAGAAGAGACCCACAGTGAGATATCAGGTGAGGTCTCCCTCCTGTAAGCAGCTATAAATCTGGGACTTTTCAGGATATCTGGACCTGGGCAAGCTCATGGGATGTTGGACTAAGGCCGTCATTCATTTGAACTTCTCTGAAAAGAAGCAGAAACTTGGGGAGGCAGATTGTTGAAGTATAGCACCTCCTTGTGACGAGTTCCCTTGTAAGCCTTTAGGGCCTCCCACAGGGGTGGGTGGGTGAGTGATCTTAGAAGAGGGGATGTAGGTGACCTCACAGTGTCCACTGCCCTTGTGTGCTCCACTCGGAATCCCAGCTGCCATGGACCAGGTTTTCAGGAGCTCAGCTGAGCTGGGAATTGCTGGGTTCAAATCCTGGGCAATTGGGTAAAAGTATAGCCCAGTGACCACAATATGGAAATGAAAGTCTCTGTCTTTCTATCTACCCAGGCCCTCTGTCCCTGATTCGTACCTATACAGACAAGCAGGGCAGCCTAGTCCTGTCAGGCCCCAATTCACTCATGAACTTCCCTGTACAGAGCCTGCCTGGAGAGTTGAGGAGAGGGAACCCTGGGGATCACATGTGTGGGTACCACAGTCTCATCTGCTCACTGCTCTGCTTACAGGCCTCCTGGGGCTGGAGGAGAGTGTGACACAGACAGGGAAGGGGTTTGTGTCCCAATTCCCTGTATGTGTCCCTGTGAGCATCAAGACTGTTGTCCCACACCTGACAGTAAGAATCAGGCTTGTTCTTGGTCTGGGCCCTACTCATCGTGTGTTCCCTGAACACACATTATATTTTTAAAAAATGTTCAGTTACCCAACATATAGTAAGTACATCATTTGTTTTTGATGTAATATTTAAGGATTTATTGTTTGTAATACCTAGTGCTCATTGTAACACATACCCTCCTTAATATCCATCACCTTCTTATCCCCTCCCCCCACCCCCATCCCTTCTTTAACTCTCAGTTTGATTCCCGGAGTCAAGAGTCTCTCATGGTTTGTCTCACTCTCTGATTTCTCTCTGTTCAGTTTTTCCTTCATTGCCCTATGATTTTCAGTGCTGTTCTCTATGTTCTACATACGAATGAATCCATATTATAATAGTCTTTCTCTGCTTGATTTATTTCGTTTAACATAATCCCTTCCAGTTCCACCCCTGTTGCTGGAAATGGTAGGTATTCATCCTTTCTGACATCACAGTAATACTCCATTGTATATAGGAACCATATCATCTTTATCCATTTGTTGGTTGAAGGGAATCTCGGCTTTTTCCACAGCTTAGCTATTGTGGACATTGCTGCTATGTTGGGCACCCATTCTATTCTGGGCACTCTGCATGATCAAGACACAGTCCCTATTGAACAGGTAACTCCGGCACTGCTCAGGTTAGGAAGAGACCTGTGAACCCAGTTTTGCCGTTCGGTGGGGTGGGGAGGATAGAGGATCTCAAAGAAGAGGACAAAGCTGAGGGACCTGAAATTCCAACCCAGTTCAGGGTCAGTATGGAGTTTTCTCCTCAGATAATCATTCTGAGCACAGAGAGATGTATCAGTTGTGGTAAAAGGCAATTTCCAGGTAATAAGTCAGGGTTTCTTGGCCACTGCTGGACACAGAGAGTGGCCTCTAAGAGGAAGCTACTGGGGTGGGGACAGGGTTGACACAGATGTCTTCTTCTGTGTGTCTTTGATCTCCTTAGTACTCCTGGGGGGTGAGGCCCTCAAGGCAGTGGCGATTATTCCTCCCCTCCCCCATGACCCACCTAAAGCCACAGGGAGACCAGGGTCTACTTGTGCCTCTGGATCTGTCTCCTTGTCTTGTTCCACGTGGATTATCTGTCACTGCTTTCCCTAACATTCACTCCACAGATTGGCTGAGCTGAGGAGGAACATGAGGGAGGAGTGTACCTGACAGGGTAAGGAGGCTGGGAGAGGAGCGCAGGTCTCTGGTTCCTGGAGTAGAAGAGAGAAGAGCAGAAGCTGGCTGGTGCAAGGCAGCAGAAATCCCCGGCACCAGGTGAGGAAGGCTATTCAGACTGAGAGGGGATGTGGGCCAACCTCAGCAAGCATGTTCCAGGTCCCGAAGGAAACAACTTCTTGCTCTTAGTTCTGCCAGGTGAGGGACATTTTTATGATCATTTAACCTGAAAAAAATCCCTGGAAATATGATTTCTGTCACAAAGAGTCTCACCAATGTTTGTCATTCTAGTTCATCAAGTCAAGAAGTAATTTTTAGACAAAAGATGCCAATTACACTTGCCATAATTTGTGTGGGAAAATAATTTTCTGACCTGTCTCTCCGCCCAGGTAGGTGTCCCTTTGACACAAGCCAGGACAGAAATAGGGGAAGCTTCTGCTCTTCCTTCTTAATAAATTCCTTATCTCTTTTTTTGACCTCAAAGAATTGTTCTACAAATCAGTTTTAAAACCACAAGTCAAAGAGTCAGGAAGAGTCATTCCATTTATGTAAAAAATCCATTCATGTGTTGTAGATGTTCTTTCCCTTCAGAGCTACAGGTGAGGCTCTAATGCAGCTGTGGCCAAAACACAGGGTCACGGAAGGGTGGGAGTGAGTCCATGTGGGTCCGATGTCAGCTAAGGGTCAGATGTGCTTGGTGCAGGTGTCTTGGGGCAGTGGGAGGACACTGCTGCCAGCAGAAAGTCCCCAGGTGGGCCCAAAGGTTGTATCTGCACTTGCTCCACAATTTCTATAAAACTTAAGGAGGGATGGGCCTGGGGCAACAGGGGCTTTTTCCCTTCTTCAGGAACCCAGAGGCAGCCCTTCATGATGTGGGGACCCTTACCTGGGAACCAGAGGAGACCCAGAGCCCCTGGAGCCCACCTAGGCTGCCCATAGCCACAGAGAAGATGAATTTCCACAGAAATGAGCTGTCTGAGACAGCTCTCTCCCTCCTGAGTGAACCGTGATTATACTTGGAGCCCATGTGATGTACAATAACATCCTTAATCTGTATTATCCACTGTATTATTTGACTACATCCCCATAGTCAGAAGAGCCCCCCAACTCTGTCATTGCTCAGTAGGGTAAACTCAGATGTGAGGACAGAGAACCTGTAGGAGTCTCCCCTCCTTCAGGGCCCAGGCCAGAACCAGGGAGGACACCTGCTCTTAGGCCTGACCAGCTGCTGCACATAGGGCAGGGCAGGGGAGAGTGAGAACCAGGCTGTGGAGGACATCCCCCATCCTTCTGTGTCACCTAAGTCACTGCCAAGTACTCCCATTGCCACAGTCAGTGTCACAGCAATGGTCAGTCTAGTCTTGGCCCTCCATCTGGTCTTCCTCGGTGGAGTCATGTCCCTGTGTTGAATCCTCAGAATCGGGCTTCTATGGTCGCTTATATCTGTATATATACCAGCTGGGGGACCAGGCTTGGCTTCTGCTGATGCCAAGAGGCAGGTTCACACATAAGCTCATCGCTAGAGCAGGGATCTTACGCCTGATCAGGCCCACTGACACGGAGGGAGTCAGCCTCAGGCCAGGGGAGGCACGGAGCCTGTGAGAGAGGAGAGGAGAGAGTTCTGGGGAAGACAGGAGGCAGAGTCAGGAATGAAAGACCCAGCCCTGAGGGGAGGGAGCAATGTGGACACAGGTGAGGGCAGGGCACAACACCATGGACCCTGGGTGGGAAGGAGAACAGAAAGTTGTGCCTCACACTGTGCCTGTCGGTGAGCATCTCATCTGTTTTGGGAAGAGCAGGGGAGCAGGGGTGAACGTACGCAGATGTGTCTGGAAGATCAACACCATTGGTGGGGCTGCGAGCTGTTCCACCTGCAGATGCCTGGGCCCCACCTGGAACTGTGCAGATGCTGATGCATCTTGGGGAGCACCCCCCACCACAGGGTACTGTGTGCTTACTGAGCTTCACAGTGTAAGGCTTCAGGCCACCATGGAAGATCTCACTTCCTCTGTTTATCTCCCTAAGTCCTACTGTGCCACCTGGGACATGGGGCTTAACTGTCCTGTTCCTGTCAGTGGAGCTTGGTTCAGTTCCTAGCTCCTGTAGTGATGTGGAAAAAACGGTCTAAGAATAGAGTCTGTCAGAGAGGAGAGAAGATGGTGGAAGAGTAGGGGACCCTTGTTTCATCTAGTCCCTGGAGTTCAGCTAGATAGTTTTCAAATCATTCTGAACATCTGCAGGCTCAACAGAAGGAACTGCTGCAACTCTACAAAGTGTGACCACTTTCTGTAAGGTAGGAGTTGTGCAGAAGTCAATCACAGGGGATATATGGGAAGATAAGCCGTGGGGAGAGGGAGCCTCTGTAAGCCTGTTACCAAAAGGAGATAGAGCAGAGTCTGCATAATTAGAATTTTTAGAAGTCTACTCTGGTGAGGGACGTCCCTGCCTGAGGAGCCTTCCAGTGGCAAGACAGGGCTGAATCCTAGGTGGGACAGTGTGGTCTCAGGAAACTGGAGTCACAGGAAGAGAAGGGGAGGATCAGTGTGGTAGAGTTCCCATGTATTGGAATGGGGAAATCAGTGGCAATCAGCAAGCCAGGAGTGGGCTTTCGGCTAGGTGTTACCATAAACCATGAACTGTGGCATGGTCAGGCAACCACTCTCTGACTGGAGGCCCCAAAAGCAGCCATGACAACTGCCACAACACTCCCTCCTTCACCTGGAGGAGCAGGCTGGTGAACACTAAAGGAATCTGCGGAGTTTGGTTCACAGAGAAGTGACTGACTCCTTTTCCCTGAGGGTGAACTGAAGAGTGGGGACTGCCATCTTTGAGCTCCGGGACTGGAGACTGGGCCATTGTCATTTTCAGTCTCAACCTCTACTGAGGTGCAGAAAGTCTTCAGGAACAAAAGGCATGTAAAGCAGCCAAAGCAGCTTATACTGAGCCTGGTCCCTGGCCAGGGGCAGTGCCATTCCACAGGGCAAAGACACCTGAAAATCAGCCCAGCGGACCCCTCCCCCAGAAGACCAGCAGGAACATCAGGCTAACAACAAGCTTATGGATCACACAGAACTGAAAAATGCTCGTGGTAGGGGAAAATAATATATAGAATTTGAGGGTTTTTGCTCATGACTCTTGAGTCTTTCATTTAAATTACTTACTTTTTTCCTATTTATTCTCTTCAATAAGATTCTTATTTTATCAACTCATTGTTATTAAGTATTTTTTAAATTTTCATTTTACATTTACATTTGATAGATACATTTTTTTTCATTTTTGGCTTCCCCTCACTGTATTCATGTTTATTTTTGTATATATATGTTTTTCTTCCCTTTCAATTTTGGGATCTAGTGTCTTTTAGAGTATATTCCTTTTTCCTACCCACCCCCTTCACTTTTTTGGTTACAGATCTCTTTGTGTTTGTTTAGTGTACATTTTGCTGGGGTCATAGTTGTTTTTTTGATTTTGTTCTCTTGTTCATGTATTCTTCTCTGGGCAAAATGATGAGAAGGGGAATTTCACAAGAAAAGAAAGAATCAGAAGTAGTACTCTCTTGCATACATTTAATTAATATGGATATAAGTCAAACATCAGATGTAGAATTTAGAATAATGATTATAAGGATTCTAGCTGGGATTGAAAAAAAGCATAAAAGACACTAGAGAATCCCTTATGTAGAAATAAAATAGCTAAAAACTAATCAGGCTGAAATAAAAAATGTTTTAACCGATATGCAGTGGAAAATGGGGTCTCTAACAATCGGAGTAAATGAGGCGGAAGAGAGTCAGTGACATAGAAGATGAAGTGATAGAACATAAGGAGGCTGAGGAAAAGAGGGAAGAACAACTAATGAGTCATGAAGGGAGGCCTCGAGGAATCAGCAATACTGTAAAGTGGAAGACTAATTGGGTCCCAGAGGAAGAAGAAAGAGGGAGAGAGGGACAGAAGGTGTAGTTGAGAAAATCATAGCTGGGAAGCACCAAAATCTGGGGAAGGAAACAGGTATTCGAGTTCCAGAGGCACAGAGGACCTCCCAAAACCAAGAAAAATAGATCAACAGCCCAACCTATAATAGTGAAGCTTGCAAATTTCAGAAATAAAGCAAAAATCCTGACAGCAGTTTGAGATGAGAGGTCCATAACCTATGAGGCTAGAAACATTAGACTGGCAGTAGAACTATCCACAGAGACCTGGCCAGCCAGAAAAGCATGGCAGGATATGCTCAGGGTACTAAATGAGAAAAAATGCAGCCAAGAATACTCTATCCAGCGAGGTTGTCATTCAGAATGGAAGGAAAGATAAGGAGCTTCCAGGACAAACAGAAACTAAAAGAATTTGTCATAATGAAACCAGCCCTGAAAGAAGTATTAAAGGGGATCCTGTAAGTGAAGAGAGAGCCCAAAAGTAACATGGACCAGAAAGGAACAGAGACAATATACAGGAACAGTGAATTTACAGGTAATACAATGGCACTAAGTTCATATCTTTAAATATTTACCCTGAATGTAAATGGGATAAATGCTCCAATCAAAAGTCATTAGATACCAGATTTGATAAAAAAAAAAAAGACCCATCCATATGCTGTGTATATGAGACTGATTTTAGAACCAAAGACAATTCCAGATTGAAAGTGAGGCAGTGCAGAAACATTTATCATGCTAATGGATATCAAAGAAAGCTGGAGTAGCAATCCTTCTATCAGACAAATTTGATTTCAAACCAACGACTGTAGCAAGGGATGAAGAGGGACACTGTATCATCCTTAAAGTGTCTGTCTAACAGGAAGATCTAACAATTATAAATATTTTTTCTCCTAACATGGGAAATGTCAGTTATATAAACCAGTTAATGACCAACTTAAAGAAACACACTGATAATAATATAACAACAGTAGGGGACTTTAACCACTCACTCACAGAAATGGGCAGATCATCTAAACAGAAGATCAATAAGGGAACAAGGGCTTTCAATGACATACTGGACCAGATGTACTTCACAGATATATACGAGAATTCCATCTTAAAGCAATATAATACACATTCTTCTCAAGGGAATATGGAACTTCTCCAGAAAAGATCACATTCTGGGTCACAAATCAGGCCCAACCAGCACTGAAGCATTGGGATTATTCCCTGCATTTTTTCAGACCACAGTGTTTTGAACATTGAACTCAGTCACTAGAGGATATTTGGGAGGAACTCACATACATGGAGGTTAAAGATCATTCTATGAAAGAATGAATGGGTCAACCACGAAATTAGAGAATTATTAAAAAGTTCATGGAAGCAAATGAAAACGAAAACACAACAGTTCAAAACCTTTGAATTGCAGCAAAGGTGGTCCCAAGAGGGACGTACATAGTTATACAAGATAATCACACGGAAGTAGAAAATTCACAAATACACAAGGTATATTTATACCTAATGGATTTGGAGAAAGAACAGCAAATAAAGCCTAAAGGAAGGAGCAGATGAGAAATAATAAAGATTAGACTAGAAGTCAATGAAAGAGAAACTAAAAGAACAGTAGAACAGATCAAGCAAACTAGAAGCTGGCTCTCTGAAGAATTGGGCAGATCAATATACCCCTAGGCAGACTTACCAAAAAGAAAAGAGAAAGGACCCAAATAAATAAAATCATGAACAGAAGAGGAGAGATCATGAACAACACCAAGGAAATACAGTTTTAAGAACATATTATGAGCACATATATGCCACAAATTAGGCAATCTGGAAGAAATGGATACATTCCTAGAAACATAAACTACTAAAATGGAAAGAGGAAGAAATAGAAAACTTGACTATACCCATAACCAACAAGGAAATTGAAGCAGTAACCAAAAATCTCCCAACAAACAAGAGTCCAGGGCCATATGGCTTCCCAAGGGAATTCTACCAAACATTTAAGGAAAAATTACTACGTATTCTTTGAAGCTGTTTCAAAAAATAGATATGGAAGGAAAATCTTCAAACTCGTTCTATGAGGCCCTCATTGCCTTATTCCCAAAATAAGACAAGGAGAATTTCCCACCAACAAGAATTACAGACCAATATCCCTGTTGAATCTGGATGCCAATTTATCACCAATATACTAGCCATTAGGATGGAACAGTGCGTTAAAAGGATTACTCACCATGACCAGGTAGGATTTATTCCTGGCCTGCAAGAGTGGTTCTACATTGGCAAATCAATCAATGTGATATACTACATAAATAAAAGAAAGGACAAGAACTGTATGATCCTCTCAATTGATGCAGAAAAAGCATTTGACAAAGTATAGCATACTTTCTTGGTTAAAACTCTCTACAGTATAGGGATAGAGAGAACGTATCTCAATATCATCCAAGTAATATACAAAAAACCCACCATGAATATCGTTCTCAAAGGGGAAAAACACTGCTTTCTCCCTAAGTTCAGGAAGGTGACAGGGGTGTCAATTCTCAGCACTATTGTTCAAAATAGTAATAGAAGTCCTAGCTTCAGCAATCAGACAACAAAAAGAAACAAAAGGCATTCAAAGTGGCAAAGAAGAGGTTAAATTCTCACTCTACAGATGACATGATACTTTATGTGGAGAACCTAAAGACTCCATTCCAAAATTGCTAGAACTCATTCAGCAATTCAACAATGTGCCAGGATATACCATCAATGCACAGAAATCAGTTGCATATTTATACAACGAGAACAGGAACAATGAGGAACAATGAGACAGAAGAAAGGGAAATTAAGGAATTGATCCTATTCACAGTAGTACCGAAAACTGTAAGATACCTAGGAATAAACCCAACCAAAAGGGTAAGGGATACATACTCTAAAAACTACAGGGCACTTATGAAAGAAACTTGGGAAAAGACACAATGAAATGCAAAAACATTCCACCTTAATGGGTGGAAAGAATACATATTCTTAAGAGGTCTATGCTACTCAGAGCAATCTACACATTCAGTGAAGCCCCTGACAAAATACCATTGACATTTTTTACAGAGCTCGAACAAATAATCCTAACATTTGTATAGAACTAGAAAGATCCAGAATAACCAGGGGAATGTTGAAAATGAAAACCAAAGCTTGTGACATCACAATTCTGGACTTCAAGCTCTATTACAAAGATGTAATCAACCAGACAGTTTTTACTGGCACAAAAACAGACATGTAGATCAGTGGAATAGAATAGAGAGCCCCAGAGATGCGGGTGACACCTTAGTGTCTCCTGTACCTGTCTGTTCCACTGTGGTAGAAGAGTCTCCACCCATGTCCCTAGGGCTTCAGGAGCTCAGCTGAGTCGGGACATGTTGGCTCTAATACTGTTCAGCTGGGAGAGCACTAGCCCATGACCACACATGGAAATGATGAGATCATGCCCACTGGATGAAAGTCTCCCTGTGTCTTTTTTCTACCCAGTCCCTCTGTCTGTAGATGACACCCAGGCCCAGAGAAGCAGGCAACCTAGTGCTGTCAGCTGTAAATGCTCTCCTGACCCCCCTGTGCAGAGCTGCCTGGAAGGCTGGATGGGGAGGAAGGTCTGGGGATCTCAGATGAGGGGACCTGGGCCAGAAATATTCCCTGCTCTGTGCACAGGCCTCATGGGGCTGGAGAAGAGGGTGATGCAGTCAGAGAAGGGGTTTATGTCTCATTTCCCCATCTGCTTGTGTCACTGTGAGCATTACCACTGCTGTAATAGGACTGACAGTAATAGTCAGCCTTGTCCTCAGCCTGTGCATTGCTGATGGTGAGGGTGGCCGTGTTCCCTGACCTGGAGCCAGAGAATCGCTCTGGGATCCCAGAGGGCCGCTCAATCTCCGCATAAATGACTGTCAGAGGGGCTTGCCCTGGCTTCTGCTGGTACCAGTATATAGAGCTATATTTCACCTTCTCTCTGGTGCAGGTGATTGTAGCCGTCTGTCCCAGGGCCACTGACAAAAAGGGTGGCTGAGTCAGCTCACTGGAGACCACGGACCCTGAAAAGACAGAAGAGGAGAAGTTGCAATGAGGGTCAGGGGCTCATCCCATGGTCCCAATACTGAGGCTGTGCTGTGCCTGAGCTCAGGGTTTGGGGCACGCTCAGCTCAGGTTCTGTGGGGCTGAGAGTGTGGGCTGGACTGGGGAGAGCACCTGTGCAGAGAGTGAGAACGAGGAGTGAAAGAGGGGTCCAGGCCATGGTGGATGTGCCCAGAGCTCTGTCTTCTGAAAACCACAGCTGGGCCAGCCTCACCCTGGCCTCTCTTATTTCTTTCCAGGCCTTTTGTTCTGTGGTTGTTAGTAATTATGCAAATTTCTTCCTTTCTGGGACTCAAACCACTTGTGAGCTCAGGCCAGGTGACTGAGGAGGAAGAAACGATCCCATAGCTTCCTCCAACAGCTCTCAGGTCAGAAAAATGAGCATTGGTCTCCAAATCTGGTATCATAGTCATATTCTTGGGGTTTGAACACAACCAGTGTCCCTACCCATTCTGCCTGAGGCATGTCTGGGGCTGGCCCAGGGCCTTCCAGAATCCTGGCCATGGGGCTGGCCTGGTCCCTCTGAGAAATGCAGAGAACACTAGATTCAGGGAAAGGTGGTCCCGTGACCTCATTACCTCCTTCCCTGGTTTCTTGTTCCCTCTGCATCCCCCCAGAGACTCTGTGGTCCCATCCTTGGCATGACAACAAAATAGGAAACTCTGTCATTTTGAGACTCTTTCATCTTTTTGTTAAGTAAGTGCTTACTTGTTAAACAACCACCTACTGTTGGAGACTCATCAGGATTTGTAGTCTATTTACACATGGTGCTGTTGTCTCTATGCAGCCCCCATCCCACAGCAGACCAGCAATTGGTATAATCAACCATTTCATTCCTTTTAATTTTTTCATCAATGTTTCATGCAAACTTGTGCAAAGGGCCCGAGTCCATGAGGAACAACTTCAAGGTTTGTGGTCTTGTGAGGATCCACACGATCACATGTTCCCATATGTTGTGAGTTCGAGGGCCTGAGCCATGGTCCCTGCAGCCATGAGAATCACGTCACTCTGGAGACAGTCTCACAAGGAGGCTGTGGATGCTCCTTCCAGGGACCAGGGTCCTGAGTGCTCTGCCTCCTACCCCCTGAGATGCTCTTGAACAAAGGAGCTGCAGCCCCAGGTCTGAGTTGGGGTGGAGGTGGGGAAGGAGAGGCAGAGTGTGTCATCAGGTGTCTCTGGATGTGCCCAGCAGAGGGGAGTCAGTCCCTGGGGACACTGGTGGACAGAGAGGGGACCTGAGTTTCCCAGGTGGGGCGCTCTCTGTGTCAAGACTCCCACCAGTGTTCTTGGTGACACTGTATGTGTTTGACTCTCAGAACATGGTCCTTGCAGCCTGAGGGGATAGGATGGATCATCCTGACAGTCTCTGAGGACTGAACCATAGACAACCTGCTGACCTCCAGGCCTGGTGTCCCTGTGAGGCTCCCTCTGGGCAGCCCCAGCCTTTGTCCTGGTGCTCCTGTTGCAGTTCTGCTGCCCCCTGCTGGTGGAGGAGGACTCAGACCAGGAGCTTCCCTCCTGCTGGTCACCCCAGAGCACCTGTTACCTGAGAAGGGGGTGAACCAGGGTTTTAAGGCTTTCACAGGAAGTTGCCCTACCTGTACCCTGCCCAGCACAGAAGGTCACATACAAGGTGCAGGAGGCGGGGCTGGTGTGATTCCTGTGCTGGTCACAGGGTTGAAATGCTCTGGCTTAGTCTGCAGTCTTGTTTCAGAAATGAGAGTGCAGGGTACAGTGCAAGTGCATTTGAAAAGGGTCATTGTCCAGACAAACGTGTGTGATGACCCACAGGCACCAGGTTCCTGTGTATTTAGGAATCAGGACTAATGCTTCCTGCATCCCTATCCATGTAGCAAGGTCATCAGAACAACAGGTGATACTCCTGGTGCTAAATTCAGTTGAACAGGCAAACCTTTAATTTTATTGCTATTCCTGCTGTTTTTACCTCTTTTCCCTTATCCCAGTCTGCATCTCCTGGAATTTGGTGTGGGAGGCTGTAAACTAGCCTAGTCTCTGGTGTTGTGAAAATGGGATCCTGCTCATTCATACCTGGACCCAACTGCACATGAAGAAGGTCACAGTGTAGTGGAAAAGCTGAAGACTTTTCCTTGGATTCCCCCATTTGCAGACAGGAGACTCCAACACTGGGGTTAACTCACTGAGACCTCACTGAATCGTTCTCATGAAAGAGACTCTTTAATGTTTTGTATCATTTAATATGAAAAAAAGTATTTGTTACATGAGTTATGCTTCCCCATTTCACAGTAGGTAAGGTGAGGACCAGAGTGGCTAGGTTCCCAGGAAAACAGAAGAAAGTGGGTTGAGTCCAGGAGTGGAGACCAGGTGTGGTGGTCTCCTGGGCTCCTCGGGGCAGAACTTTAGCAGGACCGGAGGGAGGGAGGGTGAGACCAGGCTAGGCAGCAGAGTTTCTTTCCCGAACTTACTGCCATCCCCATCCTGGCTGTTCTTTAAAGGAGCCCCTCAGCATGCACGTGGGGAGAGTCTGTGGGTTCGTGTCTGAGGTTAGAGCTGGAGAATCTGTGGAGGGTGGAGGTTGTTTGGCTGTGCAGAGGCCTGGCCTGGGTCCTGCTGTCTCTGCCCTGCATTATTGTTTGGTCCTCTCTCTGTGCTCTCCTAGCAGGTGAGGGTGCCAGTGGTGTCCTGGCTATTCTACAAGGGGCCCGTGGTCATCTGAGGTCCACAGTGACTGCAGGTTCAGAGGACTGTGGGGATCATTCTCAGGGGTTCCTCCCTTACAGCATCCCCTGGGCTGAATTCAGGGTCAGGGTCATGCTCAGAGTATTGTGGGGGCTGAGCCTGTGGGCAGGCCCAAGGGCAGCACCCAGGCTGAGAATAGTGTGGGGAGCATGAGATGGTCTACGCCACAGTGGGGACCCCAGAGTTCTGTCTCCTGAGTCCCAGTTGGACCCTGGCCACCTCAAGCCTCCCTCATGTCCTCACTTGTCCCCTTGAAGATATTCCTTCTCCCATTGCTGGAGAGAATCTCTGTGCTTCTGGGTGAGTTTCATGGATCTGGTTCACGTGGAGTTCTGCTCCCTCTGGGCTGCAGAGGGAGTTCTTGTCAATGTGTGTTTGAACATTGTTTTAAGCCTGGGGAAGGAAGGGACATGTGGGGGCATTTCTAGTCCTGTTCTCATGAAATGTGCACTCAGATTATTTCTTCCCTTCTATCTGTGTAAAATACATAACAGAAAGTGTTCATCCTAATTATTTTAAGGATTCAACTCATCTTCCCAGATTTTCTCTCTGATCCCTGTGAATGTTTCATGGCTCACATTGTGGAGCAGAATTGGGTAGGAATTGTCCTCAAATGTTTCTAGATTTCAGTGTCAATTCCCTTCCTGGAAGTTTCCCATCAGCAGCAGCCACTTGGGTGTTGCTGTGATATCAGTCTGACAATCCCTGTCTTTAATTGTGGTGTTTAGAGCATTCCTGAATGTGATTAGTACTGTCCTTTCAATATAGCATCTTGCCTTTATTTTCTTGTTGTCCCATGTGTTCTTTGTTCTTCTTTTCAAGTATCTTAATTGGATTAATGGAGCATTTGCTATGATTCCATTTTATCTACTTCTTCTGCTTACAAGCTATAAGTTCTTTCTGTCTTATGATCAGTGACTTGCAATAGTCCACATTCTGATGATGCTGCCACATTACATGGAATGTAAGCACCTGATAACATCCTTCTGTGTCTCATCTCTCAGCATATTCACTGCGATTTTCCTACATATTATTCTACCTTTGTCAGAAGTTCCAGCATACATAGTTACTATACTTGTATGGACAGTGACATATCCTTTTTTAAAGTTTTACTGTGTTGTTAGTCATCATACAATATGTCATTAGTTTTTGATGCAGCATTCCAAGATTTATTGTTTGTGTATAACACCCAGTGCTCCATACAATACGTGCCATCCTTACTACTCACCACCAGGCTCATGCATTCCCCACCCCTCCCCTCCAAAACCCTCAGTTTGTTTCTCAGCGTCCACAGTCTCTTAAAGTTCATCCCCCCCTCCAATTTCCACCCCCCCTTCACTTTTCCTTTCCTTCTGATATCCTCCATGTTATTCCTTTAGCTCCACAAGTACGTGAAACCATATGATAACTGACTTTTTCTGCTTGACTTATTTCACTCAGCATAATCTCCTCCAGTCCCATACATGTTGAAACAAAAGTTGGGTATTCATCCTTTCTGAAGGCTGAGTAATATTCCATTGTCCATATGGACCACATCTTCTTTATCCACTCATCTGTTGAAGAGCATCTCAGCTCTTTCCACAGTTTGGCGACTGTGGCCATTGCTGCTATGAATATTGGGTACAGATGGCCCTTCTTTTCACTACATCTGTACCTTTGGGGTAAATACCCAGTAGGGCAATTGCAGGGTCATAGGGTAGCTCTATTTTTAATTTCTTAAGGAATCTCCACACTGTTTTCCAAAGTGGCTGCACCAACTTGCATTCCCACCAACCATGTAAGAGGGTTCCCCTTTCTCCACATCCTCTCTAACACACGTTGTTTCCTGTATTGCTAATTTTGGCTATTCTAACTGGTGTCAGGTGGTATCTCAATGTGGTTTTAATTTGAATCTCCCTGATGGCTAGTGATGATGAACATTTTTTCATGTGTCTGATAGCCATTTGTATGTCTTCATTGGAGAAGTGTCTGTTTCTCTCTTCTGCCCACTTTTTGATATGATTATCTGTTTTGTGTGTGTTGAGTTTGAGAAGTTCTTTATGGATCCTGGATATCAGCCTTTTGTCTGTACTGTCATTTGCATATATCTTCTCTAACTCCTTGGGTTGCCTCTTTGTTTTGTTGACTCTTTCCTTTAGAAAACTCTTTCCTTTAGTTAACATTTCTGATTTTTACATTGATTTTGTAAAAAGATTTTATTTCTTTGCTAGAAATAGAGTGAGAGCGAGAGAGAGGGAACACACAAGCAGGGGGAACAGCAAGCAGAGGGAGAAGCAGGCTCCCTAATGAGCAAGAAGGCTGATGCAGGACTGCATCCCAGGAGTTTGGGATCATGACCTGAGCTGAAGGAAGACACTTAACCAACTGAGCCACCCAGGCATCGCTTACATTGTTTTTGTAGATTCAGATTCTTCCTGGAATCACCTCCCATGCCTGAGGAATGTCTTTTTCTTTTTTTTAAGATTTTATTTATTTATTTGACAGAGAGAGAGAGAACACAAGCAGGGGGAGCAGGAGAGGGAGTAGCAGTCTCTCTGCTGAGCATGGTGTCATACACGGGGCTTGATTCCAGGACCTTGGGATCATGGCCCTAGCCAAAGTCAGATGCTTAACCAACTGAGCCACCCAGGCACCCTGAGGAATATCCATTTACTGCTTGTATTTTGGGTCAGTTCATGAGCAATTGTGTCAGTTTTTGTGTATTTGTGTATTGTGGACATTTTTTATTTAGACGTCATGTTTGAAGGATATTTTCCCCAAGTGAAGAACTGTTTTTTCCCCTTTTCAATAAAGATGTTAATCCACTGTCTCTCACTGACATTCATGCCAAGCAAAATCCACTGGAATCCATTTCTTCCTTCCTCTGAGTGTAGGGAGTCTGTCCCTATGGCTTCTGCTTCTTCTTCTTCTTTTTTTAAGATTTTATTTATTTATTTATTTATGTGAGAAAGAGAGAAGTAAAAGATGGGGAGATGCAGGCTTCCCACTAAGCAGGGAGCCTCACTCAGAGCTCAGTAACAGGACCCTGATCATGAGCTGAGCTGAAGGTAGACGCTTAAGCAACTGAACCACCCAGGGATCCGTGCATTACTTGTTTGTTAACATAAGTTTCTTTCGGTCTCTCTCTGTCTCCTCCTTTGTATCTGTGTGTAACATATGAATATACATGTAGGTGTTTATGAGATACATACCCTATTTGATCCATATTCTCTGGAGAAACCTAAAGAAGGTGCTCTAACAGCTCTTACTCTTTGTGATTCAAATCTTTTGATTTTAATGTCTTATTTTGGTGTGGAAATCCTCACTTCCAAACGTAAACTACCTCCTGGCACAAAGTCATTCTTAGGTAAAATAAGAATGTGATAACATGATTTTCCTTTTCCCATAATTTTTGCTAAAATTGTCATGTAGTTTTGGTTTTTACAACCATTATAAAACAAAATGTATTGCTATTACTTCTGCTTAAATAATTGACTATTTATTACAGACATTAAGTTATACAGTTTTTCTATTTATCCATATAGCTCTGATATCTGATTTTTAAAAATATCTTTTCATAAAGTTACATTTCTCCCTATCATTGTTCCTATGGGGCATCCTTTACTATTACTTGTAGGGAGAGTGTGTGGGTGATCAGTTCTGTGAGGCTTGCAGACTGAAAAGTTTTATTTTGTCTTCATTCTTCAATGACATTTTCACTGGGTAGAGATCAAGGTTTATAGGTTTTCTTCTTTTAGTATTTTTAGTCATTGCTCCTCTGTTTTCTTGCTCGCAACAGGATGCTGGTTCTCTGTACAGAACAACACTCCCCTCTCTGGCTGTGAGAGTGTCTGCATCGCTGGTCTGTAAAAGTTTGATTACCATGTGTGCCATGCTGTCTCTCTTGTTCGCTGAGCTTCTCGAATATATATTGATTTATGTGTCCACCAAATTTTGAACATTTTTGGCTATTATCTCTGGAAATTTTTAAAAAAAAATTTAACCACGGGCTCCCCACCTTCTCTCCTGTAGTTACTCCAATCACACACTTTACCCTGCAAGAAGTTATCTTAGGCACAGAGGCTTTACTCTTTTTTTTTTTTTTTCCCAGCTTTTCTCTCTCTGTTTCAGGTTTAATAGTTTTGTGGCCACGTATTCAAGATCACTAATCTTTGCTTTCATATCTTCAAATCTGCTAACAATCTCACCTGTGTATTTCTGATCATGTAATTTTCATTTTGGGACTTTAAAAAGTTTTGATCTTTAAAAAATAACTCCATTTCTTCTTCTAACCTGTTTAGTCATTCCTTCATCGCATTCCCAGGAGAAACATAGTTTTAGTATCTGTGTGCATTTCCTCTGCCATCCATCCTGCACAGAATGTAAATGGTGGGCTGGGTGGAGTGGGATCTCAGGGGACCTCAGATGTGGGGACCTGGGTCAGAGCAGCACAGTGCTCTGTGCACAGGCCTCCTGGGGTTGGAGGAGAATGTGACATAGTCGGGAAAGGGGTTTGTGTCTCACTTCCCTGCCTGCTTGTGTCACTGTGAGCATTACCACTGTGGTCAAATGACTGACGGTAATATTCTGCCTCATCCTCAGCCATGGCCCCGCTGATGGTCAGGGTGGCCATGTTCCTGAGTTGGAGCTGGAGAATCGGTCAAGGATGCCTTAGTCCCAGTTGCTATCACCATAGATAATCTGCAGGGGGTCCTGGACTAGCTTTGCTGGTACCCCTGACCATATTTCCTTCCAATGTTGTTTCACCCACAGGTGATCCTGTCTGTCCCAGAGTCACCAACATTGAGGAGGGCTGATTAGCAGGTAAGAGGCCATGGAGCCTGGAAGAGAAATATGAGAGGTGTATTGGAATACACAGACCCATTCTTAGGAGATATTCCTAGCTGCCTAGCCTAGACTGAGCTCCAGGGATTCTGTGGGAACACAGGGTGCTGCTTCACCCCAGTCTCCGTCCCAAGGGCCCATTGGCCTGACAGGGGAATGGAATCTGTGATGTAATGGAACTCCCCACCCCTTTTCTCTTGGCAGGGTTAGTCTTTGAGAGCCAGTGATCATAGTCCTTCCAGTATTAGCCCATGAGCCCCTTCTGTTGCAGGAAGATCATGAGTATCCTGCCCACCATGGGTAGCCCCCAGCTGAGCTCAGAATCAGATCCAGCCTTTTCCTAGATCTGTGGGGCCGGAGGTGTGTGAACATGGGTTTAACATCTCTGCATAGAGACAGGAAGCTGAGGAGACAAGGGTTCAGGCTGTGGTAGAGGTGGCCCAGTTCTGCTCTCGGGGTCCAGGTTGGCAGGTTTACCCACACAGGTTACTTTTGTTCATTTTCTGGAAACTCTGCTGGTTATGCAAATCAGCCATGGTTCAGGGGCAGCTGCTGTGGAGCTTTGTGGTTTCAGAGAAAGGCTCAGCACCAAGGGGCACACAGCAGAGGGGAGCAGCATCTGCAGACCCAACCACTGGCCCATGATATTCTCCTTCAACTGTTCATCCCATAACTGGGGATGATATCTCTACCTCGGATTATGTCCTGTCTTGGTTCCTGGGTAGGTCTGGCCATAGCAGCACTCAGAGGTGAGGTCAGTCTGAATATTATGAACCTGTTCTATGGTTAAATGAGAAGGCAAGGATAGGGGTAGCATCCTAACCGAAGCACAGCTCCTGAGAGGCAGATCCCATTAAAATGTCAACTTAACCAAGGGCATATAGTGTATCCCAGGAGTCCCTGCTGTTCTATAAGGTTCTGTCCTTGATGTGAGCCTCCGGAGCACTACAGAGATGCTGTGCCTCAGTGTCCCCAATGTGCTGACAGGCTCATATAGAATACTTCTGGCAAGAATGCTGGACAGTGTCTGTGTTTTGCCATGAGCTGGTGAAATACAGATGTAGTGCCTGTGCCAGAAGAGTAAGAAAATCCAGAAAAGACAAATCTAAGAGACCTGGAGCCAGCGGGATTTGGAAGTCAGTGTGAAGTAAGATTCTCTAGGAAACGGACACCTTTCCTTCAGGTGTTAGGTCCCAATACTAGTTCCTGCATATTAGAACCTCTGATGCCCAGACCCTCACCTTGTCCAGGTGGCTTTCCCAGGTGACCTCTACTGCCCCCTGGTGGCTGTTTTACGCTGGCTGCCGGATGTACAAAGATGTCCTCTGTCCAAGTTTGGATTCAGAATCCACTAATCAAGCTGTGATTCCCTGATCCACGAAGTGCTGACCAGAAGGGAGGAAATCCACTCCACTGTGTGGCCTGTGCCACCCATAGACCAGCCACGACAGGCTCAGATGAGTCATGAGAAATCCTATTAGAGACTGAAGAGGCAAGGCCCTCCTGACACATCCCCATAGATGTCTGTGGGGTGGTGGAGGTCATGCAGGTGGTCCCGGGGCTTGGCACTGGAGCACACAGAACTCAGGGGCTGGTTCTCCCTGCTGCAGCTGTGTGTGCAGCACTGACAGGGGGCAATGGCGGCTCAATCCCCAAAGAGATAAGAGAAAATCCCCTAACAAATGTCTATTCTCACCCACTTTGTCTTGCACATTTCCCCTCATGTGTTGACCCGAAGAAGACACAGAATCTGCTCTCAGGGCTTTCCATCTTGGGGGTGAGGCCCAATAATAGACGAACTGGTGTGCAGACCCAGGTGGGAGACTAGACTCCTTTCTACATGTACATTGTCACCTACATCTAATTGAAAGTCAGAAGCTTCCTTTTGTCAGATCCCTGGCAGCCAGGATTGACCACGTGACCCAGTGTGGACCATGGATGTAAGGTAATGGGTGGATATTCTCACAAAGCTTGTTGTCACGAAGGAAGGAAGTGACGGGATTCAGCAGCACCTTTCCTGAGGAACATGCGGTAGAGCTGGAGCTGAGCACTCCCTGGGGTGCATCATCAATAAGAGTTGAAGTAAAACCAACATTGTAGGGGTAAGAGGAGGGAATACTAGTGAGACTGTGTTCGCTAATGGATTGGTGATCCCCCAGAACACAACCACCTTCTTACCTCAGACTTCTTCTTGTGAGGAAAGTAAGCTCCACTCTTTACATTTCTGCTATTCATCAGTGTGTTCTTGCAGTGGACAAGCCTTCCTGACAGAATGGGGACCAAGGCATCAGTGGTGAGTTCTGTGCTGGAGAACATGGATCCAGAGATGAGACAGAACCGAACAGGCAGGCTGCTCCATGATCAGCAGTAAGGGCCCATCCTGAAGAGGGAGTCCAGGAGCTGCTCGCAGGTCAGGAGGAAGAAAGAAGTAGTGAGACATGAGTGGGAAAAGCCCAGTCAGTGTCGTTGGGGACCGTTGTAGAGAATCTGAAGGAAGGTGGGGAACCTAAGGGACCTGGGATTCCAACCCAGTTCAGGGCTCATGTGGACTTTTCTCCTAAGGTGAGCATTCTGGGCTCAGAGGGATGTGTCAGATGTGGTAAGAGGTAATTTCCAGGTAATAAATCAGGTCCTCGAGGAAGCTGCTGGGCATGTAGAGGGGCCTCTAAGAGGAAGCTGCTGAGGTGGGACAGATTTGGCACAAGGTGGGTTCAGACCAGCCCTATTTCACCTTAGGTCACGTGGGGGCTGAGTTCAATCAGGGTAGTAGTTGCTACTCCTCCCTTCCCATCTTATTCAGCTGTAGACACAGGGTGACTGAGGGGCTTCACCTGCCTCTGGTTCAGTCCCCTGTCTTGTCCCATGTGGATGATCGGTCACTGCTTTCCTGAGCAGTAACATGATGGAAGGGGGCTCCTGACAGGAAAAGGAGGGCAGGGACAGGAGTGTAGGTCCCCGTCACCAGAGAAGGAGAGAAAGAGCAGAACCTGGTAGGTACAAGGCAGCAGGAGTCCTTTGCAGCAGGTGAGGAAGGCTGCTCAGACTGGGAAGGGATGTGGGACAACCTCAGCCAGAATGAATCAGGTCCTGAAGGAGACAGCTTATGCTCTCAGTTCTGCCAGCTGCCTGTGGGGGCGCTGCTGCACCTGGCCACAGTGACCTCCCTGCTGACCAGGGAGGGAGGTGCCAAGCTATTCATTGTCCTGTTGATGAAGAAGGCTCTGGTGGGAATCTCCAGATTGTAATTCTCTAGAGGGACCTTTTCATGATCCTTTCACCTGAAAAATCCATGGAATGATTGTTTTGGCCATAGAGTTTGCCACCAAAAATCCTGTTTCTGATTGATCAGGTCATTAAGTAAAATTTAGATGAAAAATTCTAATTGTACTCTCCATTCTTTTGTGAGGAGAAAGTGATTTCACTTCTGTGTCTCCCACTCCCAGGAAGGTATCCTTCTAACACAAGCCAGGGTGGAAATGGCGGAAGCTTCTGCTCCTCCTTCTCAATAAATTCCTCATCTGTTCCTTGGACCTCATGCAATTACTCTCAAAATAAATTTCAAAATCACAGGTCAAAGAATCATGGAAAGAAATTGACCTTATAATGAAATCTCTTCAAATACTGGAAAAGATATTTCCCCTCAGAGCTACAGTAAGGCCCTAATGTAGCGGGGGCCACCACACAGTGTCACACTGGCATGGGTGTGAGTCCATGTGGATCAGAGGTCAGCTAAGGGTTAGACTTGCCTGGCGCAGGTGACTTGGGGCAGCGGGTGGACAGTGGTGCCAGGAAAAGGTCTCCAGGTGGGCCCCATGGTGGTGTCTGCTCTTCTTCCTCAGTTTCTGTAAACCTAAAGAAGGGAAGCGCCTGGAGCAGCAGGGCCTGGTCCCCTCCTCAGTAATCTTTGGGCAGCCCTGTAGGTTGTTGAAAACCTCATCCAGGAAAGCAAGGAGTCACAGAGCTGCTGGGACCCATTCAAGCTGGTTGTACCCAAGGAGAAGGGAAATTCCTGCAGGACTGTGCTTTCTGATACAGCTGTCTTCCCTTCAGAGTGACACGTGATTACATCTGGGGCCCATGTGATGTATAATGACAATCCAAATCTGTATTATCTACTCTGAAGCTTGGCAATAGTTCCCATGCAAGAGCTCACCACTCTGCCACTCTTCAGGAAGGTAAACACAGATCTGAGGACAGGGAACCTGCTAGTCTCCCATCCTTCAGGATCCAGGCCAGGACTAGGAAGGACTCATGCTCTTAGTCCTGACCAGCAGCTGCTCAGAGGACAGGTGAGAGTGAGAGCCAGACCATGGCAGGATGGTTTGTGTCCCATCCCCCATCCTTCTATGTCACCTGAGTCACTGCCGGGTACTTCCAATGGTACGTTAAGTAGCACAGCAATGGTCAGTCCAGTCCTGGCTCTCAGTCTGGTCATGCTCAGGGGCCATTTACCTATGTTCCATCCTCAGAATCAGCCCCGGATGGTCGTTCATCTCTGTATATATACCAGCTGGGAGACCAGGCTTGGCTTCTGCTGCTGCCAAGAGGCGTGTTCATGTCTGAGCTCATGGGCCTGATTAGGGCCACTGACACGGAGGGAGTTGGCCGCAGGTCAGGGGAGGCACAGAACCTGTAAGAGAGGAGAGGGAGTGGTGCTGGAGGAAGACAGCTGGGTGTGAAGTGACTGTCACAGCCCTGTGAAGGGAGGGGGTGATGTGGACACAGTGAGTGTGGGTCTTGACCCCATGGACCCTGACTGGGAGGGAGATTGGGGCACTTGTGCCTCCCACTGTGCTTCCCTGTGGGCCTCTCACCTCGGTTATGAGCAGGAGCAGAGCAGGGGTGAAACCACTCAGAGAAGGATCCTTGGAGGAGCAGTACCACAGGCTGTACTGGTATAGTACTGGTACTGAGGAGCTGTCCCACCTGCAGATGCCTGGGCCTCACCCAGTCTGGCTGCAGCTGCATCTGCATCTTGGGGAGCAACCCCTTCCCCATCCCCCAGGACTGTGTGCTCGCTGTGCTTCACAGGGTGGGGGTCTAGGCACTGTGGAAAATCTCACTTCTTCTTAACTCCCTAGGTTCTACTCAGCCACTTGGGACATGGGGCTTCACTGACCTGCTCTGGGTAAGGGAGCTTGAATTAAACTCCAGACCCTGTATGATCTGAGAAGTTGTTTCAGAATGGACACTTTCACCAGCCATATGGAGTGTGTGCTGTGGATGGTGATCCCCGGGGCATACTGACTGCACGGCTCTGTGAGCAGAGTCGGAGCCTTATTTCTTTCAGCGCCTCCTGGGAGTCAATCAGGAGTCAATGTGAGGGCACTGGCTGGGGTGATTCATGTTGACTGTTACAGGGGGTCCTGGGTGTCTACTGCACAAGTGAGGCAAGGGGTGGTATGTATGCATTCAGAAGATCCCCTAGGAGTCCCTGGTTTGTGGTTACAGTCATGAACGTGCCAGAGATCAATTCAGCATGTCTGATAATAGACCAATGTTCCTGAATGAAGGTTTAGTCCTCCCAACTGGCTGGGATGAGGACTAGCTCAGGTATTTTCCTGAAGAAAGGGGATCAAGGGGTGGGTGGTGAAGAAAGTCATTATAGTTGTCCTTCCTCTGAATACAGTGTAGTGGCAGAAATGAGCAAGAAAATAACACGTATTTCTCCTTATGTTGTAGGGATGTGTTTGGATACATAGTAATCATATGTTTATGTTTTCTCCACCTGCCTCATCCCATAACCATCTCACATCAGGTGTATTAATGGTTGGAAACTGTCTATCTCAATGTTAATATTTAGGATATCAAATCATGTGGGACAAAAATAAATATCCATAGCAGACAAAAGTGTACTTTGTTTCCTCTTATGGGAGAACGAACCTATTTGTGGTTGTCATGGGATAGTTGCATATCATCAAGTGGTAGAAAGATTACTGATATTCCCTTTATTTGCAGACTGGGTTTGTGTGGATCTAGTGGATTTCATGAGGACAAGGTGAGAATCTGGTGGCTTCTTACGTGTCAGCATTGAGAGACTGGACTACATTTCATGAAATTGTTTTCTGTCCGTATTTCTTGGTAGGGTGCATGTAAAAAAGGCTTCTTGGGCAAAATGTATGTGTGTCGGTGGGTAGAATTGAGAGAGCACTCCTTGTGTGTGTCACTCCCCTAGATGAATATCTTCTGGCCAGTCTGGAGGAGGAGGCAACTGTCCCAATGTCACTCATTCACCATCAGGATAGATGTGACTCTCCAACTATCTGTCAGAACCCAGAGCACCTAGTGTGTCTGTGTCTTTTCTCCGTATATAGAAATAGAAGAAAGGATCTCACCTGGTGGAGACTGGACATGCACCTTGTGGATTTTGGGGAGACATCCCAGCTTTGTGGATATATACAGTGGCCCCCTCTGTTCCCCTGAGGACTGTCTCCAGGATGCTGGCCATCTCAGATTGGGTTCTTGGAAGCGGACTCTGAGATAGGGAAGTGCAAGTGTAAAAACCTGGAAGGAGAAGGAAAATCAGCCTGGGCAGAAGGATAGCAACCCAGAGAGTAAGCCATCAGAGGAGCCTCCTTCCTCAGGGAGCTCTCCAGCTGGGACTTTCAGGACATCTGAATCAGAGGCAGGGCCTTGGGCCTTGGGCCTCTGAGATCATTCACCTGAACCTCTCTGAGAAGGGACAGAAACCTGGGGAAGCAGATTTCTGAATCAGCAGCACTTTCTAGTGAGGATCGCCCCTGTGAGTGGCCATGGGCTCCAGGAAGCAGTGGGTGCATGTGTGAGCCCAGAAGAGGGGATGTGGGTGACCTCTCAGTGTCTACTGTACCCGTCTGTTCCACTTTAGTAGATGGGGTCCTCTCATGTCCCCAGAGCTTCAGGAACTCAGCTGAGCTGGGACAATTTGAACTGTAATCCTTATCAGTCGGGAGAGCATTAGCCCATGACCACCACATGGAAATGATGAGATCATGACCACCGGCCAAATGTCTCCCTGCATCTTTTTTCTACCCAGCCCCTGTGTCTGCAGTTGACACCCAGGCACAGAGAAGTAGGCAGCCTAGTGCCGTCAGCTGTAAATCCTCTCCTGACCTCCCTGTGCAGAGCTGCCTGGAAGGCTGGATGGGGAGGAAGGTCTGGGGATCTCAGATGAGGGGACCTGGGCCAGAAGTGCTCCCTGCTCTGTGCACAGGCCTCCTGGGGCTGGAGGAGAGTGTGACATAGATGGGGAAGGGTTTTTGTCTCGCTTCTCTATCTGCCTGTGTCACTGTGAACATCAGCACTGCTGTCCCACACCTGACAGTAATAGTCAGCCTCGTCCTCAGCACGGGCCCCGCTGATGGTCAGGGTGGCCGTGTTCCCCGAGTTGGTGCCTGAGAACCGGTCAGGGATCCCTGAGGGCCTTTTGCTATCCTCATAGATAATCAGCACAGGTGCCTGTCCTGGCTTCTGCTGGTACCACTGAGCATTTTTACCCCCAATGTTTTTTCCCCCACATGTGATCTTGGCCGTCTGTCCCAGGTTCACCGATAGTGAGGGTGGTTGAGTCAGCACGTATGAGGCCATGGAGCCTGCAAGAGAGAAGATGAGAGGTAGGTTCCAGCCAGAGTATCATCCCCTGGACACTACCACCCCTGGTTTAAATCCCAGTGATTCTCTAGATAATTCCCACCCTGATGTCCTCTTTGTTCTGGGGCCCATGTGCCGGCCTTGTGGGTAGAACCTTTGAACAAATGAGAACCATTCCTCCCTTTTCCCTGGGCAGGTGCAGCCCTTTTGGGGTCAGACAGAGCCAATGACAACAGAAGAGATTACACCCCACTAGCCCCTCATCCCAAAGGATGGTCTTGAGATCTTGCCCCCCAGTGGCAGTCCACACTGCTGAGCTCAGAGTCAGGGCCAGGAGTGTCCCAGAACCTAGGGATAAGGGGGTGTGAGCCTGGCCTCAGCACCTGTGCAGTGAGCCAGGAATCCAAGGAGGAGAGTGGTCCAGGCCATGGCGCAGGTCCCTCGATTTTGCTCCCTGAAGCTCATGGCTGGGCAGGGTTCCTCCCAGTCCCCTCTTATCCTCTTGCTGGAGACACCTACTGGTTATGCAAATGAGCCAGAGCTCAGGGACTGCTGCTGAGGAGCCTTGTGGTTTTATGAATGAGCTCAGCTACTAAGAAAACACTCAGACACACACACACAAATGGGCTCAGCTCCAAGGGACGCAGAGATGGGAGGGCAGTTCCTGCAAACCCATCCTCAGCCCAGGTGATTCTCTTTCCCCCGTGTTCCTGTAGTCTGGGGTCCAAACTCTATCCCTCTCCATGTCCTGACCTGGCTTTGGGGAGGCATGGTCCCAATTGAGCTGTGAAGTGGAGTCTGTCTGCATTTTCTGAACCCATCATAGAATGTTTCCTCTGTAGGTACTAGAGGATCATAGGTCAGTGTGTGTCCTACTTCTGGTTTATATTGTGAACATCAGAACAGGAAAAAATTCCTCCCTTGCCAGGTGCGCATGGAGTTTTAGGGAGCCATTGATGTGCTATAGGAGTCCGCGCTCAGGGAGAGCTCCTGGGACAGGTCATATATGCTATTCCTCAGTATCCCCAAGGTGCCCTCCCTGAAAGGGACAGACCTAGTGCTTGAGCAAGGATTCACAGTGACTGAGTGTAGCAGGAATGGGGGTGGGGTGGAGCGTCATGAAGTCCTGGACATGTGCTAGAGCCCGAGACAAATTCCACAGGATAGAGATGAAAGACCCCGAGTCAGAATTTTACATCTGTCAAAGGTGATAGTGCAGTAAACCTGTATCTTTACCTTCTGGTCTCAGGTCCTGGTAATCAATCCTCCCAGTCAGAATCCCTGAGGCTTTGCCAGGTGATCTCTGCTTCCCCCTAGTGGCCGCTCCACACTGGCAGCTGGAAGTGCAGGGAAATCTTTTGCCCAGGTGGAGATTCCTGACCCAGTGCTCACTGGCATGCATCCTCCAGGGGAGGATTTGCTCATGTCTATGGGGCTCCTGCCAGCCACAAGACCAGGTACGAGGAGTCAGATTCCCATGACAATAGGAAGAGGCTCATGTGAAGAGAAGGCAGCACCCATCTGAGGTATTAGGCCTCATGTCTCTGGGGTGGTGGTGGTGATGGTGTGGTTTTGGGCCTGAACACCAGGAGACACAGGACTCAGGGACTGTCTCACTTGATCTGGCTGCTGGACCACCACATAGTCTGATTATACCTCCTGCTCCAAGGACAGAGACAGTAGGACACTCAACCAACAAAATCTTATTCAGATCCAGCTTGGTCTTCCATAGGTTTCATCCTGGGATATCAGTGCAAATAAGACACAAGTCTTTCTTGGGTTCCTGCCTTGGGCAGAGCAGCACTGCGGACACAGTTGCTTTGGTGAGACAGCACACCTTCACCAACCCCATCTACCTGCATCTTGTCTTCTATAATCATTGAGAAGCCCCACTATTTCTCAATTCTGTCTAGGTCAACATTGACCTTGTGGCCCAGAGCTAGCCCACAGATGTGTCATTCTTCTGGGGATCTTTCTGGGAAGTTTTGTCTGTGAATGAAAGAAACTGACTAGATTTATGAATGTTCTTTCTCTTGTCCCCATGAGTGATAGTTGGGAGCTGCAGCAGCCATCCTGAGGTCTGTTGTCAACAATAAGACAAAGCAAAGTCTCCATAGTCACAATGGTGGGAGACACAGTGAGAGGATTTGGGACCTCAGGGAATTGGTTGTACCTGAAGAACCATCTGACTTCAGACTTACTTCTGTCTGCTGGAAAATAGCTGCTTGAATGTTCATGCTTCTGACTCTTATGGGCATTCATTGCATTAAAAACTTCCAGCCAGTGGGGGATAATAACTAATACAAATCAATCAGTTATTTAAATGATAGGAGAACCTGGACAGTGTTGGGATTGTGCAGAGAATGAAATGACATCAGACAAAATGACTGGCCTGTTGTGTGTGGGGAGAGGCTGGAGGAAGCTCCTCTGCAGAAGGGACTGTGTGGCTGCTGTCAGCATGGGAAAAAGGGACAAGAACTGAAGTGTGCTTGGAGTCTGGAGTCCCTGTGGGGAAGAGTCTGGTTTGTGAGAGGATGTGGGGACATTGATGACCTTAGGTGTCTGTGATTCTATGCTAGTTGAGTTCCAAGGTGATATTTTCCCATAGGTTATAAAATTGGGGGCAGGTGTGGGTGATGTGTTAGAATTCTCATGTTATATGTTTCCAGGGAAGGTGAGTCACAAGAGGAACCCTGCGTGAGCCTCCCTGAAAACTGCGTGGAAAGCAGGAGCCCGTTTGTAGCTGACCGTGACTGTGGCTTCTCCGTGCCTCACTTGTGTGTTTGTGACACATGACATCAAATTCTTGTCACACACTCATTTCTATCATATACTGATACACACACATATATATGAATATACTTGTGAGTGCTTGTGCACTTATATACTAATTGTGTCTGCTGTGTATATGTTGAAGATGTATTTGTATACATATATGCCCATATATATGATATATACACATATGTTTTCTAGTGATTTTGAACTCTGGATTGGGTGCCAAAGTTGGGAATCTTTGCATTTTTAGGAGACAGGCAGTTCCATTTTATCACCAATGGTAAGGTGTGTGTTGTTACCATAATGAATGGCAGGACCAAGTAGTAATCAGACTCATTTGACAGAGCCCACTGGTTTCAATCAAAGACTTTGTTCCTAGAACTGAAATAGATGGGCACCTTACCATTTATTTTCGCACGTGTATTAGTAGAAAGCTCCAATTGGCACACACTTTGGCTTGCTACTGAAACTTAACAGAGACTGTAGGTTCCTAATCCGCCACTAAGTAACTATGTGATTGAGCTGCCTGCACAAACTGTGTTATCAGATCAACCATGCCATGGAATGGGGCATTCACAACAGCTCTCCAACATCAAACAGAAGAGGCAAATTTGAGATCAGGCTTCCTCAGGTCCTGAAGGCACAGGCGAGATGCATGAGGAAAAGGCCTGATGGCCATGACACCAGCACACGCTGCATTGTCTTTTCTGTGTCTGGCACAATTATGACCCAGTGGGGACAATCCTATGAACAGCTGATCCAGAGGAAAAACCGTGGTTGGTTTAAGAGGTTCCTGTGTGATGTGCAGCCAACTGTGCTAGTTAACAATAGTAGTCCTGCAGCCATCATCTGGGACAACCCTGCACAATATGGACAATTTTTCAATAAGGCCACATTTGAGCAGAGTAGTTTGTTTATTTCACCTGGGCTGAGAGAAGGACAGAAATGGCTTAATTCTAACCTATGTTCTCTGACTCAGTTTGGCTGGATGGTTAGAGCCTTGGGAGGAATAAAGGAAAGTGGTAAAAGATGTTTGAGGAAGAGAGATGTGAGGAGACCCCACCCCCAATTGAACACAGAGCTATTTGTGTTCATGAGAATGCCCAGAAGTGTGAGTCCTCAAAAGGAAATGGTGTTCATAATCAGATGGATTATGTGACACATCTGGGGACAGTGATTGGCTTTCTTTTGCATCCACTCTTGAACTTGTCCAGTGGGCCTATAGCAAAGTGGCCATCTTGCAAGTTTTTAGGTTATTCATGGGATAATCCCTAGGTTTGTCCCCTCATAAAGCTGACATGACTGTGGCTACTTCTGAGGGACCAATCTTCCAAGAGCAGAGACCAACTCAGAGTTCCCAGATGAGACCATTCCCTTAGGAATAAGCCAGGAACCTGGTGGCAGGTGCATGACATTAGACTTCTTCCATCATGGAAACGATCACACTGTTCTTGGTGGAAGAGACCTTTACTCTGGATGGGAACTTGCTTTCTTTGACTGAAGTGCTTTTTCCCAAACTCTGACCCCTGCACTTACTGAATGCCTCACCCACTGTTCCAGTATTCAGTGTGGTTCTGTCCAAAGCTCACATTTCACCTCAGAAAAGAACTGTAGTGTGCTGATGCACACTATGGAATGTGTGGTTCTACACATTCCACAGTGTGGAATTCACTGGTTCTACCATGCTCCATAGCATTCGAAACAGCTGGCTGGAATGATGGACTACTGGCCTCTTACAGACTTTTTTACTGTTCATTCACATGCAACACCTTGTGGGACTGTGGCAAGATTTGGCAGGAGGTGATATTTACACTAAATATGTGTCCTATACACGATGCTGTTTCTCCCATAGCCAGCATTGATGGTTCCAGGAATGAAGAGGTAGAATTGGGAATGCCCATACTCACTGACATTCTGGGTGACCCACTGCAGAATTTTCACTCCTTGTACCATTAACATACACTTTGCTGCCCTAGAGGTTTTAGCTCTAAAGGAGAATTGCTTCCATCCCTAAACACCACAATGATTCTGTTCAGTGGAAAGTTGAAACTTTGCCTTGTCACTTTGACTTTGTCTTGTCTGCATGGATGTCCCTCTGTCCTTCCAGCCTGATCTTTCATCCCCAGCAAGTACCCTAGGCCAGAAAACATGACAGCCTCATCCTACGTCCTGCACAAGCACCCCTGATCCACGTGGCGCAGAGGCTGTCTGGAGGGCTGTGGTGGGAGAGAGGTCTGGGAATCTCAGACCTGGAGTCCTGGACCAGACCTCTGTTCTTTGTCTACAGCCCTCCAGGGACTGAAGGAGAGTGTGACACAGAAAGGAAAGGGGATTGTGTCTCACAACCCTGTCTGGCTCTGTCACTGTGAGCATTGCTGTTGTCCCACACTTGACAGTAATAATCAGCCTTGTCCTTGGTCCTGGTCCTGCTGGGGTTTATGGTGGTTGTGTCTTCCAAGTTGGAGTCTTAGCATCAGAGAATCCCTGTGGAGAGCTTGTTATTATCGTATATGACCAGCCAGGGTCCTGTCCGGCTTCTGCTGGTACCACTGTACACTGAAGATTTCTATACCATCTCCCTGACAGGTGATCATGGATATCTGGACCAGGGTCACTGAGCACAGGGTACCTGAGTCAGCACCTGGATGGCCTTTTCAGAGCTTGGCCATGGGGCTGATTTTGGCCATTGCAGAGCTACAGACAGCACCTGATTCAGGGAAAGGTAGTCATGTGGCCTCAGCGTCTACCCCTCCTTTTTCATGTCTTCTCTGCTTCCCCTAGCTGCATTCTTGTCCCATTCTCAGCATGTCCTCAGAATGGAAAACTCTTGCATCCTGACATTTTTTCATCACGGTGCATATGGGAATTTACTTATTATACATTCACAGGCTGTTGGAGTTTCATCACAACTTCTAGTCTATTTCCACGTGGTGCTTCTCTCTCTGTGACACCACCCACCCCACAGCAGACCAGCATCTGGCATCATCAATACTTTGATTCCTTTCATTTTTTTCATCCCTGTCTCATGTAAACTTGTGAAAAATGCCAGAAACCATCCCTGACCGAGGGGTTCGCTTCAGGTTCTGTGTCGCTGTGGGAATCCCCAGGGTCACATCTGTGCACAGGGTTTGAGCTCTGGAGACTGGATAGTTAGTGGCCCTTCTTGGGAAATGAGTTCTGTCACTGAAGCAAGGACAGCTCAGGGACCAGAGATGTGGTCTGAGGCTGAGGGAATCACATTACTCTGGAGACAGTCTCACAAGGAGGCTGCAGATCTTCCTTTCAGGGACCTGTGGCTCTGAGTGCCCTACCTCCTGTCCCCCCGAAACACTCATAAACAAGGGAGTTGCAGCCCCAGATCTGAGTCTGACTGGAGTGGGGCAGGAAATGCAGAGGGTGAGGGGTCAGGGTGTCTTGCCCTGGGATCTCAGGTGGAGAATGAAGGGAGGTTCTCCGTGTGTGTGAGGTAACAATGTGTATCTGACCCTCAGAATACGGTCCCTGCAGTCTGAGGAGACAGGTTGGAATATCCTGACAGCCTCTGAGTCCTGAACCCTGGACCCCTGTTGACCACCAGGCCCGGTGTCCCCTTGAGTCTCTCCATGGGCAGCCCCAGCCTCTGTCCTGCTGCTCCTGATGTAGCTCTGCTGCCCCCTGCTGGTGGTGGAGGACTCAGACCAGGGCCTTCCCTCTGGCAGGTCACCCCAGAGCACCTGAGAAGGGGTGTGGACCAGAGTTTCCAGGCTCCCACAGGAAGCTGTCCCCACTGTCCTGCCCAGAACAGCACAGAAGGTCAGAAACATGGTGCAGGAGGTAGGACAGGTGCGATTCCTGTACTTGTCCCAGGGTTGTAATGCTCTGGATAGCCTGCTGTCTTCTTTCAGAAAGGAGAGTGCAGGGTGCAGTATAGTGCATTTGGAAAGCGTCAGTGTCCAGACAATCCTGTGTGATATCCCACGACCACCAGGTTCCTGTGTATGTAGGAATCAGGACCAATGCTTCCTGCATCTCTATCTCTGTAGTTGGGTTTTCCAAACCCCGGGTGATGCCTCTGGTGCTAAATTCAGTTGAGCAGGCAGATCTTTATCTAACTCTTTAGTGACCCTTTATTTACTGCTATTATTGTCGTTCCAGGCCTCACCTTCTGGAGCTCGGTGTGGGAGGACCTGTAAAGTAGCCTAATCTGTGGTTTTGTGGAACTGGGAATCTGCTAATTCTGACTTGGATCCATTTGCTGATGATGCAGCTCACAGGGCAGAGAAAACTTTTCCTCGGATCCCACAGAGGAAGACAGGAGACTCCAACTCCACGGTGTGATGGCTGAGATCACATGGAGTCTCTCTAATTAGTAAGACTCTTACAATGTTATGTGTCATCAGATGTGAAAAAAAAAAAAAAAACCGAACAGTGTTTCTTACTTGAGTGTATGCTTCCGCATTCACAGCCACTGAAGCTAATGCCTAGGAGGCTAGCTTCCCAGGAAAAGAGAAGTGGGAGTGAGTCTAGGAGTGGAGTCCAGGGTAAGACCCTGGGCTCTGTGGGGCAGAGCTTGACCAGTGTAGGCAGGAGCCTGAGTCCAGGCCTGGCTGCAGGGCTTGCATCCCAGGACTCACGGCCATCCCCAAACTGGCTGGTCTCTAAAGGAGCCCCCTCAACCTGTGCATGGGGAGAGTTAGTGGGGTCATGTCCCAAGTTAGGGCCGGAGAATCTGTGGGGATGGTGGAGGCCATTTGGCTGTGCTGCGGCCTGGTCTGGGGCCTGTTGGCTCTGCTCTGTATTATTGCTTTCTCTTCTCTCTCTGAGTAGTTGGGAATGATGGGGTCTCATGGCCACACTACTGGGGACAGCTGATTAGTATACAGGACCATCGGATCTGCAGCTTCAGGAGCCTGTGGGACTCATTCTCAAGGGCCCCACCCCTGCAGGATCCCCTGGGCTGAGCTCAAGGCCAGGGTCATGGGCAGAGTCCTGTGGGGGCTGAGCTTGTGTCAGTGCTTGGGGGCTGGCCTGGGTGTGTGAGGAGGGGGAAAGAGTGAGGAGAGGGCATCTTGTAAAGGTCCAGGCCATAGTCGGGACCTCAGATTTCTGCCTAGTTGGTCTGCTACTTAGCCTGGCCACCCCAAACCTCTCTCATGCCCTCCCTGGTCCCCATGAGAATGCTCCTTTTCAGGCTGCTGGAGAGAATCTCTGCTTCTGTGTGGGCTTCACGGATCTGTTCATGTGGAGAGGTGCTCACCTCTGGGCTCCATAGGGGAACTCTTGCCACTGTGTGTTTGAAAATCTTAAAGACTCGAGTGAGAAGGGACATGTGAGGATATTTCTGTTAGTTGTTCTCATGCAATATGCTCTGTGAATATTTCTTCTTTTCTTTTGTGTGTAAATACATAATAGAAAATATTCCATCTTCATTATTTTTCCAGCTCGATTCATCTTCCTGGAGTTTGTATCTGCTCCCTGAGAATGTTTCATGTCCCACATTTTGGAGCAGAATTGGTGGGAATGTTCCTGAAAGTTTGCTTACGTTTTAGTGTCATTTCATATACTGTGGGGTTCTTTTTTTTTTTTTTTAAGGATTCTATTTATTTATTTATTTGTCAGAGAGAGAGAGAGAGAGAGAGCGAGCACAAGACCACATGAAATTCTCTGTGCCCTCCCTGTTGGCCACCCCTCCTTGGCTCCCTTTGTGGTGTTTCAGGAACCTGGCCATGGGGCTGGTCCAGGCCCTCTGAGTTTTACAGACAACAGTTGATACAGGGAGGGTGGTCCTGTGGCCTCATTACCTTTCTCGTCTTTTTGCAGTGTCCCCTCTGCATCCCCCAGAGGCACCGTGATCCCATGCTTCCCATGTCATTAGACTGTAGAACTTTCTCAGAACATTTGTTTATCATTCTGTCATTGAGGTGATGGAGGATTCTGTCGCAAGGGAGAGTTCTCCCACTGTGCAGGGACAGACCCAATTGAGGATGGTTTGCAGTGAGTGAATTTAGTGCAGTTGGGGTGGGATGGGGATGCATGAAGAGGACCTGTGCTAGAGACAGAGGCAAATTCTATAGGAGACAGATGAGAGACAATGAGACAGAATTTTACATCAGTGTCTATCATACTGTGTCCTCAAAAAGAAATGGTAGTAATAATCAGGTGGATAATGTGACATATCTGGGGACAATGGTCAGCTTTCTTGTCCATCCAATCTTGATCTTATTCAGTGGGCTCCATAGCAAAGGGTCATGTTGTAAGGTGGGTGTTTATTTATAATATGGTTGTTTATTCATGGGCTAGTCACTTTGGATTTAATTTTTATTACAACTCACATCTCCTGGAGTTTGGCATGGGAGGATTTTGAACTCCCCTGCCTGTGGTTTGGTGAATTGGGAATCAGCTAATTCAGACTTGGATATAATTGCACATGATATAGCTCACAGAGCATCTGAAAACTTTTCCTTGTGTACCCACAGAAGCAGACAGGAGACTCCAACACCAAGATTAACTCACTGAGACCCCACTGTGTAAGCCTAAATAATTAAACTCATCAATATTTTGTATCATTTAATTTGAAAACAAGTGTTTCTCACACCAGTATAAGCGTCCTTAATTCACAGCAGGTAAAGTGCTTGCCCAGAGGGGCTAGTTTGCCAGGAAAACAGAAGCAAGTGGGTGGAAGGGAGTGTGACTGCCCTGATCTGGTTGTGGAGAGTGTGTCCTGGGTAGCTCTGACTCCTCCTGACAGGGACTCAAAGTAGGGGGCACTGTCTGGAGTGTTTCGTAATGACTGTCATAGTGCAGTTGTGTGTCTATAACACAACTGGAGTAAACAAGAGTATATGGATTCAGGAGATCCCCTAGGATACCTGGGACTGTGATGACAGTCATCAATTCAGCAGAGTCTAATTCAGCAGGTCTGATAATGGACCAACCTTCCAGAGTGAAAGGGGCATCATGAGTAGATCAGATATTTGCTGAGAGAAGGGGAATATGGAGTGGGCAATGAAGAAGGTAATTCTAGACTCCATATTGACCACAGGGTAGTGGTAGAAATGAATAAGATAAAAGTAATAAAGGTTTCTTCCTTATGTTGACATGAATAGGTTTGGTTATATTTTAATCATATGTTTCTGTTCTACTTCCCTGTTTCATCCCTTCATCATCTAACATCACAGATGCTAACAATAGTTGGCTTTACATCTCATTATTGAAGATATAGATTATCAAATGGCAGGGACAAACATAAAGATCACTAGCAGACAATGATATACTTTTATCCTCTTGTGGGAAAGGGGTGAGCATGATCGTAAATGTTCACGGGATATTTTATCATGTTAGGTGGACATTCTCTTTATTTGGAGACTGTGGTATGTGGGGATGTGGGTGTATTTTATGTGGATGAGGGATCATCTGTGGTGTCTTAAGTGTCACTGTTGACAGGCTGAGCTGTATTTCACCGAATTGTTGTCTCTCCCTGTATCTGGATGGGTGTAAAGAGAGATTCTTGCCCGGATTTGGAGGGTAGAAGTGAGGAAGGGCCCATTCTGTGTCTCACTCTCATGGTGGTTTTGTTTCTTGTGGCCACTTTGTAGGCAGTGGCAACTGCCCCATTATCCCCATTTACCATCAAGAAGGATGTGACTCTCCAACTATCTGTCAGAACTCAGAACACCTTGTATGTCTGGATAGTTTTTCAGTGTGTAAAAATATAAGGAACAATCTGATATTTCTGGAGATTGGACAAGAATGCTGGTGATTTGGGTGAGAAAGCCCAGCTCTGTGGGTACACAGTGATCTCCTCAGGTCCCTGAGAACCCTGTCAGGCATGTTTACCCTCCACCATTGTTTCCTGGAAGCAGTCTCTGAGGAGGAGAAGTGCATGTGCAAGAAATTTGGAAGGGGTTGAGGAGCTCATCTCGGACAGAAGAAAGGGCCTGCAGTGAGATATCGGGTGCAGCCTCCTTCCTGTGGGAAGATCTCAAGCTGGGACCATCCAGGACATCTGAATCTGAGGCAGGGCCTCAGGGTGTTGGCCTGAGGTGATCATTTACCTGAATCTCTCTGAGAAGGGTCATAACTTGGGAAGGCAGATTTCTGAAGCAAAAGCACTTCCCAGTGAGGAGCCCCCTTGTGAGCTGTCAGGGGTTCCAGGCAGTAGTGGGTGGGTGTGTGAGCCAGAGAAGGGGATGTGGGTCACCCCTCTGACTACTGTGCCCATCCTCTCCACTCAGGTGGCTCCCACTGATGGCTTCAGGGTTTTAGGAGCCCAGCTTCTCTAGGAAATTTGGACTCTACTCCGGGTCCGTTGTGTGACGAGTGGCCCATAGCACAAGGAAAATGCAGAGATCATGAGCACTGGACAAAAGGCTCCCTCTGACTTTCCTCCACTGAAGCCCTCTGTCCCACATTCACACACAGGCCCAGAGAGGAGTGTAGCCTGGTGCAGCCAGGTAAATGGTCTCCTGACCCAGTGGGTGCAGGACTGCCTGAGAACAGAGTGGGGGAGGAGCTCTGGCGACCTCAGACCTGGGTGCCTGGGCCAGACCTGCTCAGTGCTTTTCCATGGTCCTTTTCAGGCTGGAGGAGAGTGCAACGCAGTCGGGGAAGTGGATTTTGTTTCACTTCCCCACCTGCCTGTGTCACTGTGAGCATTACCACTGCTGTTGTAGGACTGACAATAGTAGTCAGCCTCAACCTCATCTTGAGTCCCGCTGATGGTCAGGGTGGCTGTGTTTCCTGATTTAGAGGCTGAGAACCGGTCAGAGATCCCTGAGGGTCACTCATTATTTTTATTAATCACAAGCACAGGAGCTTGTCTTGGTTTATGCTGGTACCAATATGCGTTTCTTTTCCTCAGTACATCTCCAGAGCAGGTGATTGTAGCCATCTCTCCCTGGGTCAACTACACAGAGGGCGGCTGAGTCAGTTTTCAACGGAACCTGAAAAGACAGGAGAGGAGGGGTTGGTGTGAGGTCCAGGGGCTCATTCCCAGAGACCCAATACTGAGTCAGTGTTGGTGCTGAGCTCAGAGTTTGTGGCAGGCACAGCTCAGGTCCCTTGAAGGCTGAGCTTGTGTGCAGGGCCTGGGTCACACCTGTGCAGAGAGTGATGATGGGGGGCACGAAAAATGTCCAGGCCATGGTGGAGATGACCAGAGCTCTGCCTCCAGAGACCCCAGAGCAGGGCAGGCTCAACCAGGCTTCTCTTATTCCCTCTGTGCCCATGGGGCAGTGATTGCCAGTATATATGCAAATATATTTCCTCCATGCTCTCTGACTGGACTACTCACCTGTGAGATCAGAATAGGTGACTGAGGAGGAAGCCAGGAGCCCCTGTCTTCCTATATGGAGCTTTCTGTTGAGAAAATCAGCCTTGGTTTCCAAGGTCTGGCTTCAATAGTGAAATTCCTGGGATCTGACCCTATGACTCTGTCTGAAACCTCTGTACCTGAGGTCTATGCTGGTCTGGCTCAGGGCCTTGCAGGGTCCTGGACAGGGGGTTAGCTGGCCCTCTGAGCATGCAGACAACCCCTGATTCAGGATCGGTGCTCCTATGGCCTCATTACCCACCTCTTCCTGCCTCAGATCTCCTGTCTGGCCCCCACTGCACTCTGGTCCCTGCTTGGCATGTCATCACATTGGGAAACTCTCTCATTCTGAGGTTTGTGCATCCCTTTCTACCTGGGAGTCCACTTGTTACCAACCAGCAGTTGTTGGAGATTCCTCACAATATCTCATGTATTGACACAGGCTATTTTCATCCCTGTGACAGCCCTCATCCCACAAGAGAGCAGAAATTGGCCTCCATAATTTTTTTCATCATTGTTTCATGTAAACATGTAAAGGGCATGACCAATCTTTGGAAGCTTCCTAGTCTTTGTGTGGGTCCCCGAGGTCACAGAATCCCACCTGGAATGGGATTACTGCCGATTACTAATTGGCAGTAAGTAATTGGCACTAATGGAATCATCTGACCCCTTTAATCAATGCTTTGTAGTTGTCACTTCCTCATTGATTGGCTACCATCTCAGCACAAGAGGGAATGCTCTTTATCTCCCTCGCTTTTCCATTCCATCTCATTGTTTTCACTGTTTGTCCATCTGTCTGTCTGTCCATGCCTACTGGGTTATTTTCTTCCAAGTCATTAACACTGGAAGGCCCCAGGTGGGCTTGGAGTTGGAGTGATTCGCTGTGTGGGTTTGGATATTATCTGGGCTTGAGACAGTGTCCCTGCAGGACGTGGAACCTGTCATTACAAGGACAACTCATGGACCAGAGCTATGGCCTGAGAAGGGAGCATCCATTTCTCTCTGGAGATAGTCTCACAAGGAGGTTGCTGATGCCACTGGTCCCTGCTTTCCCTTCCTTAGCTGTTCCCGAGCAAGGTGATGCAGCCTGGAAGAGGGAAAAGTGAGCTGAGGGTGAGTGGTCAGGGCGTCTCTGGGCATGCCCAGCACAGAGGAGTCAGTGCCTGGGAACACTGGTGGACATTGAGAGGACCTGCATTTCCCACCTGGTGTGTCAGGTCTCCCATCAGTATTCTGTGTGTCTGACCCTCAGAATAAGGTCCCTGCAGCCTGAGAAGATAGAATGGACCATCCCAACAGTCTCTGGGGATTGCACCCTGGACCCCTGCTGAACCCCATGCCTGGTGTCCTGGGCAGCCTCAAACTCTGTCTTGCTGCCCCTGAAGCTCTGCTGTCCCCTGATGGTGGAGGAAGATTCAGTCCAGGGGATTTCCCCTTGCAGGTCACCCAACAGCACCTGTCACCTGAGAAAGGGTGTGGACCAGGGTTTCCAGCCTCCCAGAGTCAGCTTCTCTCCCTGCCCTGCCCAGCCCAGCACAGACAGGTCACATACACTGTGCAGGAGGCAGGACAGGTGTGATTCCCGTACTTGTTGCAGGGTTGAAATGCCTTGGCCTAACCCACTATCTTATTTTAGAAAGGAGAATGCAGGTTTTAGTGTAGTGCATTGAAAAGGGTCAATACTGACACAGTCCTGATGTCCCACAGGCACCAGATTCCTGTGTATTTAGGAATCAAGACTGATACATCTTGATTCCCTTTATGATAGAATACATGAAAAAGGAACACACAGGGGAAGATAAAGAATTGAGTAGAATATGACTCATGGGGGTTATTCCAGACGTCTTTAGGGAAAGATATTGAAAGTGAGATCATTTATTAACTAGTGAGAAGTGGGTGGGGCGAGGGGAAGGAAGGGAAGAAGGAAGGGAGATGCAGAATGAGTAGGGGGGCAGTGGGATAAGGAGATCTCTTTGAACATACTCCCACTTGTGGCTCAGCCTGCCTAGCCTCTCCTCACAGTGTTAGTGCCATCACCTCCATCTTTCCTGGCTAGATATTATCACCTGTTTAAGGTGCTCCCTGTGTTCAATAATAAGCTTCTGTCAGGCCGAAGAGATTCCCCCAATGAGACAATGGGACTAAAGGATTTTTATTCCTGAGGACTCTGCTAAGGCCACAAGCTACATCAGAACTTCTAACAAAAATTTTCATTCCTGGCCTCAGGATCACCTGGCAATCCGTGAAGCCAAAAATCACTGAGGAGGAACAATGGAGGAAGAGACACTCACTTTTGACACTTTCCTTACTCACTTTTATAGGACAAGAGGTGACCAGTAGTCTCTTACTGAAACCCTAATCCTGTTAGAAACTTGACAAATAGTAATTTCCACTAATGGAATCCTTTGATCCCTTTAACCAACACTTTGTATTTGTTGCTCCCTCATTGATTGGTTACCATCTCAGCACAAGAGGCAATGCTCTTTTCTGCCTTCCTTTTCCATTCCCTCTCATTGTTTTCACTGTTTGTCCATCTGTCTGTCTGTCTGTGCCTACTGGGTCATTTTCTTCCAAGTCATCAGCACCAGAAGGCCCCAGGGTGGATGATTCACTGTGTGGGTTTGGATATTATTTCCCTACCATCTTCTGGACTACAATGTATGTGGTGAGGGAAATCCTACTAGAGGGACTTGTGGGAGTCCTTTTTTGGGACACAGTCTCTGCAAACCCTTGGTAGAAAACAATCCTTTACTGGAGTGAGTAAGAGAAGCCTGTGATTCCCTGTGACTCAGCCTGCCATGTACTTGAAAGATGTCACTGCAAGTCTGAGACCTGCTGTTCACCTCTCCTCCTGCTTCTCTTTTACCCTTGACTACTCGGTCTCTAGAGAAATAGCTACCTTCTACCGTCTATGGAAATTTCCAGGTTATGGGCAGCTCCTGGATTTTCCATCTCAGAGCTGCATCACTAACTAAGGGGACCAGGCCAGAGTTTCTGGGATCCAGCATCACAGTTCCTCCCAACCCTGCTCAGGTCTATGCCCAGGGAACCAGGGTTATCTTGATCAATAAAGATGCTCAATGTTAACACAGAAGCGTGGGTGTGTGTGAAAGATGCTGCTTTTCAGGTACCAGAAAATCTATGGAGGAGATCAATATGTCCAGTAAGCTGGCCCCCCTCCCATCATATGCATTTCAGATGGATACTCACAGGGCTGAGAGTCAGGGGAGTCAATATATTTATCATTTTGTTGCACCATCTTCACCACGTCCTGCTGTCGTACCAGTCGTTGTGTTCCTCGGCAGAACCTGGAAAAGTTCTGTAGGCAGCATGTGGACTCATTCTTGGCACCAAAAATTGAGAATTGAGTACCGTTGGAGAGACCCAAGCCATGCTCCATGTTGGTCCTGGCAGAGACATCTTAACATGCATTCTGTTTTCCTACTAGACCCCAGCTCTGTACCCACCATGGGCTTAAGACTCTGTGGCATACCTCCCTCATGGACCAAATGTTTCCTTTTGAACATTCAACACTGGCAAGCATCCTATTATACTTCATGATGAAATTATCGTGATGGTATTCACTCAATGATGAACCTCCTTGGTAAGCTGCAGAACTTGGAGATCTCTGTCCATTCTCTGAGCAGAGACCTGTTATGGATGCAGAGGGTCTGATGGCTCATGGGGTCATCTCAGACCAGCTACTCTCTCATGGTCATTTTCCTGTCTGGGCTGATCTGGTCTTTCCCAGCAGTATGGCAAACTAAAGAGCATATTCTGTTGTCAAAAAGACCTAAATTCGTCCCTGTGTCTGTCTCTCTGTAATGGTGTCTTGGGATTTTGTGCAGGATGACAGGGTTTCCAGGGAGAGTCAAAGGTCTCAGGGCCCTGGAGAGGGGCATGCAGTAGCTCTCCCTGAGTCCCCATGGGGAAGAGAAGAGACAGAGTGGGAGGTTTTAGCCTCATTTCCCCTTTGTGTGTATCACTGTGGCTTAACCATATTGACCATCGATTGTATGGCTCTCACCACAGCAATACTCAGCATCATCCTCAGACTGGATGTCAGAGATGGTTAAATAGCCGTCCACCCCAGAGCTGGATCCTGAGAAGTGACTGGGGATCCCGTCCCCCTTGCTGTGGCTTCCGTCACTATTAACCTTCATCAAATACCAAGGGGCCTTCCCTGGTTCCTGTTGATACCAGTGAACAACCAGTTCACTGGTATCCTGTGATACCAGTGAACCAGCGCTTTGCTCCCTGCCCAGGGTGCAGGTGAGCTTGACAGAGGCTCCCAGGGAGGCAGATGCAGATGGAGGCTGAGTCAGCACAGGCAGAGCACAGAAACCTGGAAACACAAAACACAAGAATGATGCTGAATGAACTGGACACTGGACAGTGTTCCCTGGGTACTGTACTTAGAGGGAAATGTCAAAGAGGAGGAACCCTGACCTGTGACAATTTTAAAGGGTAGAAGGTAGAAGGGAACCCAGTCCATGGTGGAGGGGAACTTTGTAGAACTCTTCTCTTGGGCTGTGCTCCTGGGACTGAAGTCTTCAAACTCCCATCTTATCCTCTGTTTTTGCAGTTCAAGGAAGGAGGGGTATCATATGCAAATCTACTTTCCATTCTTCAGTAGGTCTGTGTGAGCTCTTGTATGAGTCCTGAGCTTAATAGCCTCATATTGGTAATTTCCTGAGGTTAGAAGTAGGAGCAGGTGTGGGTTTCTAAAGTGGAGAGTTGATTTTACACAAGAATCATCAATGGAAGCATCAGTCATTCCCTTTGCACTTGAGCACAGCCCAGGGGATTTGGACTTACTGGGGTCTGAAAACAAGACCCACAGTGCCCCCCTGGCGCCCTGGGATGAATGTCACCCTATGTGCATTGTTAGTTTAACAAAATGACTACTTCTGAGCCCTCAGTAGGTTCTAAACCTTTGCGAGTGTGTACAGGTTCCACTGAATGAGACACAATAAAAATAGTAGCCCTATGCTCAAGGCCCAATTTTCCTCCAGTCTTTTAAATGAAGAATCTAACATTGAGAGATTACATGATTTACTCATTTGCCATGACAGTGATGAGTAAGTCACGTTTCCAATCCAGGAGATGTCCCAGAGCCTGCCCTTCTGATCCCCTCCCTGCACCGATCCCTCACCATGTTCCCTCTCCCCTCATCCCAAGGCTACTGAGACCTTCTGGTCATCACCCTCTCTCCTTTATTCCAGTCTATGTCCTCCCAGGTTCTGTTCTGAAGAGTGCTCAGATCTTCATGGTGTTGCTGTCTGTGTTTCCCAAGGAAAAACAGCCTGTTGGCTGTGAGTCTATACTGGAGGGACAGTTACCCTAAGGAAACCTTATGCATTTAACCTGCTCTGTCCATGGCTCCTACAAGGCATGAAAACCTGTGTACCATCAAATGTGGGTAGTCCCAATAGAGACGTGTTGTTGTTCTGGGAGATCCACCAGATTTCAAAGACAGCATAAAAAATAAGGTAAAAAATATTTTTATATGTAATTCATATTGATGTGATAATATTTTCAAGAAACTGATCTAAACAAAGTGTAGTATGAAAGCAAGTTCTGCTCATTTCTTCTCTTTTTAAAAATGTGGCTACTGGGGCACCTGGGTGGCTCAGTGGGTTAAGCCTCTGCCTTCGGCTCGGGTCATGATCTCAGGGTCCTGGGATCGAGCCCCACATCGGGCTCTCTGCTCGGCGGTGAGCCTGCTTCCCTCTCTCTCTCTGCCTGCCTCTCTGCCTACTTGTGATCTCTCTCTCTCTCTTTCTCTCTGTCAAATGAATAAAAATTAAAAAAAATGTGGCTACTAGAAAATTTTAAATTATGAATGTGCTTGGAATTTTATTTCTGTTGGATGGGCTGCTCTGCAAAGTCCCAGTAGCCGTCACTTGTTTTTGAAAAAGGAGACAGAACCTTCTGGAGCATTAAGAAGCATCCATGTCTTAGCCTGAAAGCACAAAAGTCCATAGGTTGGTGATGAAGACCAGGGATTTTGGGGTCAGAAGACCTTGGTTTGCTGCTGGTTTGGCCACTTTCTAGCTTTGACCTCAGGCAAGTTACACATCCTACCTGCCTCAGCTTCTGTTTATGTGAATTGGGGTGATAATTAGAATGTTTTTTTGTAGAGTATTCATGATTAAACAATTTAATAAATGGGAAGTGCTTACATCGTGGTTCATATGTGGTAAGCAAATATAAATCTTACTCCTCCTGCTCCCTTTAGTATCCTTTATCCTTAAACATGATATAAAGAAAAGTCACTGGAGTTTAGAGGATGGAGGAAATTATGGAAACATAACAAATCTTGGGTTTAGGCCATTGAAAATGGGTGAAATTTCCTGGCAACACTAAAATCTCTCTCTCTCTCTCTCTCTCTCTCTCTCTCTCTCACACACACACACACACACACACACACACACACTCACTCACACCCAGGCCTTCAGAGGCATTACCCCTTGCACAGGTCACAAGAGGCACATCCTCTCAGGCTACCATCCTGCTCACTGGGTCATGGGCCCAGGGACATGGTCCTGGTTCTCCAACAGAGACATGCCAGGATGTCCCAGCAGAACTAGAGCAGAACTACTTCCTGCTTCTTTAGACCTTGTGATATGTGTCATGTCATCCCCATTGTCTCATTAGAGTTGGTCCTACCTGTGGTGTCCTCGTTCTGGGAGGGAGAAACTAGTTCTGCAGATACTACAAACTTGAACTACATAGGTTGCCAGTCAGTGTGTGTCCTCTGACCTGACCGCAGAGTGTAGCATAGAGACCTGGGTTGGCAGGGGAGGGCTCATGGGTCTCAGGGCTGGGGCTGGTGGCACTGAGGGAAGAGAGGCTCAGGCAGAGAGCCTGGGGATCCTCACACTGATCCCTATAGGAGTCAGAGAAGCACAATGGGGATTAAACAGGCTCTAGACATGCCATGTCCATAGCAGAGCTGAGATGGGCTCAGAAGGCCCTACACATGCCGCTGGAGGAGAAGCAGATCATCTTGATGTCCTGGGGGAACTCCATCAGGCAGGCAGCAGGCACTGTACCCCACCTCCTGCTGATGATGAGATCTTGTCTCACTTCTGACCTACATGGGAGAATATAGAGGCCAGATGTCTGACATTTGCTACTGTGGTGATAATCAGAGGGCAAGGATGGATCCTGGATGCCCAGACATACAGATGGGTCAGTTAGGAGACAGTCAGGGCTTTTTCTGGGTTTGTTAGTTATGCCCCACCTGATCCCTGAGAGCTTTGTGGTACCCATGCTACCTGCAGAATCCCCCAAGGGGAGGGAGTGCCCAACCATGTCAGGGACACTTGTGGGTTGAATTATGTCCCACAGCTCCCAAATGTATGTTTGAGTCCTCACCTCAAGCATCTCTCACTGGACCCTGATTTCAGCATAGGATCATTGCAGACGTAATTCCTTAAATTCAGATGAGGTTGCACTGGAGTACGCTGGACCCTATTCTAATTGGACTGGTGTCCTTATGAGAGCGACAATTTGGAGACAGATTCTGACAGGGGAGGTCACCCAATGAAATTAGAGAAGGAATCTATAAGACCAGGAATGCCAAAAATTGCCAGAGAAGCACCAGGTGCTGCAAGAGAAGATGAAACAGATTCTCCTTCACAGCCTACAAAACAACAACCATTCTGTCGGGGCCTTGGTCTCAGACTGCTGACCTCCAGAACCGTGAGACAATACATTTCTGTTCTCAGCTCCTTCCCCCCAGTTTGGGAGACTCTGTTCTCTCAGCGTTAGCAAACTAATGTAGTGACCCATAAGAAGTCTGATTTCCCCACAACACCAGCATGGCTGGACTCCTTCCAGTTGCTTTATTCTCTGTTATCACAGCAGCAGGAAATGGGCCTCAGCCAGGTGCTTTCTTCTCCTACAGTGTCTGATTCTTCTCCCCTGAGGACTGCCTCAAGTCCCCCAGATAGCTCAGAGTCTGTCCTATAACCCAAGACTCCTGCTGGGATCCCATATGACTGCGGTCTGTCTGGGGCTGGTTCAGGGTCTCGCAGGAGCCTGGCCATGGACCTGGTTCCTCTGGGACATGCAGACAACTCCTGATTCATGGAAAGGTGGTCCTGTGGCTTCCTTACCTTCCTCCCCCTCTTCAGGTCCCCCTTGCATCCTCCACAGACATTATGATCCCATCCTTGGCATGTCATCAGAATGGGAAACTCTCATTCTGAGCTTCGTTCATCACTTACAAAAGTGGGTGCTTACCTGTTAAACAACAACCTGTTGCTGGAGATTCATCAGGATTTCTAGTCTATTTACACATGATGCTGCTGTCTCTCTAAAACCCCCCATCCCACAGCAGACCAGCAATTGACATTGTCAGCCATTTCATTCCTCTTAATTTTTTTTTATCAGTGTTTCACGGGAACATATGAAAATACATGAGAAACAACTTCAAGGTTTGTGATCTTGTGAGGATCCACACAATCACATGGTTCCCATATGTTGTGAGTTCAAAGGCCTGAGCCATGGTCCTTGCAGGTATGAGAGTCACGTCTCTCTGGAGACAGTCTCAGAAGAATGCTGCGTGCAGATGCTTCTTCCAGGGACCAGGGACCCCAAGTTCTCTTTCAGACCAGAGATGGTCTGAAAAAAGGAGCTCCAGCCCCACGTCTGAGTTGGGGTGGTGTTGGGGAAGGAGAGGCAGAGTGTGAGTCATCAGGTGTCTCTGGATGTGCCCAGCAGAGGGGATTCAGTCCCTGGGAACACTGGTGGAGAGAGAGGGGACCTGAATTTCCTAGGTGAGGTGAACACTGTTTCAGTACTCTTGTCAGTGTTCTGGGTGACACTGTGTTTCTGACCCTGAGAGCATGGTCCTTGCAGCCTGTGGAGTTAGGGTGGATCATCCTGAAAGCCTCTGAGGACTGAACCACAGACAACCCGCTGACCCCCAGGCCTGGTGTCTGTGGGAGTCTCCTCCCTTGGCAGCCTCAGCCTCTGTCCTGCTCTTTCTGATGCAGCTGTGCTGCCCCCTGCTGGTGGAGAAGGACTCAGACCTGGAGCTTCCCTCCTATGGATCACCCCATAGCACCTGTCACCTGAGAAAGGGTGTGGACCAGGGTTTCCAAGCTTCCACAAGCAGCCACCACTCTGCTGTCCTCGGCCCAGCACAGAAGGTCACATACAAGGTGCAGAAGGCAGGGCAGGTGCGATTCCTGTGCTTGTCCCAGGGTTGTAATGCCCTGGAGAACCCACTGTCTTATTTCAGATAGGACAGTGCAGGCTACAGTGTAGTGCATTTGAAAAGAGTCAGTGTTCAGACAATCCTGTGTGATGTCCCACAGCCACCAGGTTCCTGTGTATTTAGGAATCAGGACCGATGCTTCCTGCATCCATATCTCTGCAGTTGGGTCATCAGAGTGATAGGTGATGCTTCTGGTGCATCTGGTGCAAGTTCAGTTGAACGGGCAAAAATTTACTCTATTTCTATTTTTGCTACTATTAGTTTTATTACAACCCACATCCCATGGAGATAGGTGTGGGAGGATTTTAAACTACTCTGTCTGTGGTTTGGTGGAATTGGGAATCTGCTAATTTGGGCTTGGGTAAAATTGCATGTGATGTAGTTTACAGAACAGCTGAAAACTTTTCCTTGTGTGTCCAGAGAGGCAGACAGGAGAGTTCAACACCAAGGGTAACTCACTGAGACCTCACTGCATTTGCCTAATAAGTTAAACTCTTCAATGTTTTATGACATTAATTTGATGAAGAGTGTTTCTCACATCAGTAGAAATTTCCCCATTTCACAGTAGGTGAAGTGAGTACCCAGAGAGGCTAGTTTCTCAAGAAAACAGAGGATATGAGGTGAGTGCAGGGGTGGAGCTCACGTATGCTGGATTCAGACACTGGGCTCTTTTAAGCAGAGCCTGACCAGGGCGGGAGGGATGGGGGTGTGACTGCCCTGCTCTGGTTGTGAAGAGTGTGTCATGGGTCCTTCTGACTCCTTCTGACTCCATCTGACTCCATCTGACTCCATCTGGCAGTAAGGGTACTGCCTGGGGTGTTTCATGATGACTGTCATAGGACAATTGTGTGTCTGCAAGACAATCAGGGAAAGCAGGAACATAGGGATTTAGGAGATCCCCTAGCATTCCCCAGGACTGTGATTACAGTCTTCAATTCACCACAACCCAATGCAGCAAGGTCAGATAATGGACCCATCTTCCAGAATGAAGGTTTGGTGGTAATAACTGGTGAGGATCAGGGCAAGCTCAGGTATTTGCTGAGGGAAGGGGAATATGGAGTGATCAGTGAAGAAGGGAATTATAGACACCACACTGACCACACTGTAGTGGCAGAAATGAAGCAGATAAAAGTAGCATGTGTCTTCTTTATGTTGACATGAATATATTTGGATATATATTCATCATAAGTTTCTGTTTTGTTCTCATGTTTCATTCCATTATCGTGTAATGTAGAATTGTTACCAATAGTGAAAGCTATATCTCAATATTGAAGTTGTAGCATATCAAATCAGTTGGGACAATAAATAAAGATCACTAGGAGACAAAGATGTATTTTATATCCTCTTGTGAGGAAAGGGTGAGTGTGCTTGTAATTATTTCCTGGAGAGTTATATCATGTTAGGCGGAAACATGGCTGCCCACATTCTCTTTACTTGGTATTTAGGTTAATGGGGAACTTGTAAGATTTCATGTGGATGAGGGGGGACTGTGGTGTCTTATTAAGTATCACTGTTGACAGGCTGAGCTGTGTTTCACAGAATTTTTGTCTGTCCATATGTCTGGGAAGGGTGGGGATAATTGGAGATTCCTGTACAGATATGGGGTGGAAGTAAAGAAGGACCCATTGTTTGTCTCACCCCCGTGTTTGTGTTTCTTCTGGCCACTGTGTTGGCAGCAACAACTGCCCCATCATCCCCCTTTCACCATCAAGTTGGATGTGTCTCTTCAACTATCCGTCAGAACTCAGAATGCCTAGTGTGTCTGGATCTTCTTTCAGTGTACAAAAATAGAAGGAACAATCCGATCTGTCTGGGGATTGGACAAGCACATTGGTGATTAGTTGAGGAACCCCAGCTTTGTGGGGACACTTTGGCCTCCTTAGGTCCCTGAGGACCCTGTTGGGGGTCCCTGGGGACATTACTGGAGAGAGAGGGGACCTGAATTTCCCAGGTGAGGTGCTAAATATTTCAGGACTCTTGTCAGTGTCCTGGGTTCCTGGAAGCAGACTCTGAGAAGGAGAAGTGCATGTGCAGGAAATCTGGAAGTATCTGGGGAGGTCAGACTGGGCAAAAGGAGAAGAGACCCACAGTGAGATATCAGGTGAGGTCTCCCTCCTGTAGGGAGCTATAAATCTGGGACTTTTCAGGACATCTGAACCTGGGCAAGCTTGTGGGATCTTGGACTAAGACCATCATTCATTTGAACCTCTCTGAAAAAAAAGCAGAAACCTGGGGAGGCAGATTGTTGAAGGACAGCACTTTCCTGTGATGAGCTCCCTTGTAAGCCTTTAGGCCCTCCCAAGGGGTGGGTGGGTGAGTGATCTCAGAAGAGGGGATGTAGGTGACCTCACAGTATCCACTGTCATTGTGTGCTCCACTCAGAATCTCAGCTGCCATGGACCAGGGTTTCAGGAGCTCAGCTGAGCTGGGAATTTCTGGGTTCAAATCCTGGGCAATTGGGTAAAAATATAGCCCAGTGACTAGGATATGGAAATGAAAGTCTCTGTCTTTCCATCTATCCAGTCCCTCTTTCCCTGAGTCATATCCACACAGACAAGCAGGGCAACCTAGTCATGCTAGGCCTCAATTCATTCATGAACCTGCCTGTACAGAACCTGCCTGGTGGGTAGAGGGGAGGGAACCCTGGGGATCACATGTGTGGGTACCATTGTCTCATCTGCTCACTGCTCTGCTTACATGCCTCCAGGCTGGAGGAGAGTATGACACAGACAGGGAAGGGGTTTGTGTCTCAGTTCCCTGTCTGTGTCCCTGTGAGCATCAACACTGTTGTCCCACACCTGACAGTAAAAGTCATACTTGTCTTAGGTCTGGGCCCTACTCATTGTGTATTTCCTGAACACACATTATATTTCAAATAATCTTCAGTTACCAAACATATAGTACATCATTAGTTTTTGGTGTAATATTCAAGGATTTATTGTTTGTAAAACCTAGTGCTCATTGCAACACATACCCTCCTTAATATCCATTACCTTCTTACCCCTCCCCACACCCCCGTCCCTTGTTTAACTCTCAGTTTGATTCCTGGAGTCAAGAGTCTCTCATGATTTGTCTCACTCTCTGATTTCTCTCGTTCAGTTTTTCCTCCATTGCCCTATGGTTTTCAGTGCTGTTCCCTATGTTCTACATATGAGTGAATCCATATTATAATAGTCTTTCTCTGCTTGACTTATTTCATTTAATGTAATTCCTTCTGGTTCCACCCCTGTTGATGGAAATGTGGGTATTCATCTTTTCTGACCTCACAGTAATATTCCATTGTCTATAAGAACCACACTGTCTTCATCCATTTGTCTGTTAAAGGGAATCTTGGATTTTTCCACAGTTTAGCTATTGTGGACATTGCTGCTATGACTGGCACCCATTCCCTGGGCACTCTGCATGATCAAGACACTATCCTTATTGAACAGGTAACTCCGGCACTGCTCAGGTCAGAAAAGACCTGTGTAGAACCCAGTTGTGCTCTTTGGTGGCTTTGGGAGGATAGAGGATCTCAAAGAACAGGATAAAGCTGAGGGACCTGAAATTCCAACCCAGTTCAGGGCCAGTATGGAGTTTTCTCCTCAGATAATCATTCAGGGCACAGAGAGATATATCAGTTGTGGTAAAAGGCAATATCCACATCATAAGTCAGGGTATCTTGGCCACTGCTGGACACAGAGAGTGGCCTCCAAGAGGAAGCTACTGGGGTGGGGATAGGGTTGACACAGGTGCCTCCTTCTGTGTGTCTTTGATCTCCTTAGTACTCCTGGGGGTGAGGCCCTCAAGGCAGTGGCGATTATTCCTCCCCTCCCCCATGACCCACCTAAAGCCACAGGGAGACCAGGGTCTACTTGTGTCTCTGGACCTGTCTCTATGTCTTTTTTCCGCGTGGATTATCTGTCACTGCTTTCCCTGACACTCCACAGATTGGCTGAGCTGAGGAGGAACATGACGGAGGAGTGTACCTGACAGGGAAGGGAGGCTGGGAGAGGAGTGCAGGTCCCTGGTTCCTGGAGTAGAAGAGAAAAGAGCAGAACCTGGCTGGTGCAAGGCAGCAGAAATCCCCTGCACCAGGTGAGGAAGGCTGCTCAGACTGAGAGGGGATGTGGGCCAACCTCAGCAAGCATGTTCCAGGTCCTGAACGAGACAATTTCTTAACTCTTAGTTCTGCCAGGTGAGGGACATTTTTATGATCATTTAACCTGAAAAAATTCCTGGAAATATTATTTCTGTCACAAAGAGTCTCACCAAAGTTTGTCATTCTAGTTCATCAAGTCAAGGAGTAATTTTTAGACAAAAGATTCCAATTAACACTTGCCATAATTTGTGTGGGGAAAATAATTTTCTGACCTGTCTCTCTCTCCCAAGTAGGTGTCCTTCTGACACATGCCAGGACAGAAATAGGGGAAGCTTCTGCTCCTCCTTCTTAATAAATTCCTTATCACTTTTTTTGACCTCAAAGAATTGTTCTACAAATCAGTTTTAAAACCACAAGTCAAAGAGTCAGGAAGAGTAATTCCATTTTTGTAAAATATCCATTCATGTGTTGGAGATGTTCTTTCCCTTCAGAGCTACAGGTGAGGTCTAATGCAGCTGTGGCCAAAACACAGGGTCACACAGGGTTGGGAGTGAGTCCATGTGGGTCCGATGTCAGCTAAGGGTCAGATGTGCTTGGTGCAGGTGTCTTGGGGCAGTGGGAGGACACTGCTGCCAGCAGAAAGGCCCCAGGTGGGCCCAAAGGTTGTATCTGCACTTCCTCCACAATTTCTATAAAACTTAAGGAGGGATGGGCCTGGGGCAACAGGGGCTTTTCCCTTCTTCAGGAACCTAGAGGCAGCCCTTCATAATTGGGGTCCCTTACCCAGGAACCAGAGGAGGCACAGAGCCCCTGGAGCCCACCCAGGCTGCCCATTGCCACGGAGAAGATGAATTTCCACGGAAATGAGCTGAGACAGTTGTCTCCCTCCTGAGTGAGCCGTGATTATATTTGGAGCCCATGCGATGTACAATGACATCCTTAATCTGTATTATCTACTGTATTATCTGACTATGTCCCCATAGTCCAGAGCTCCAGAGCCCCCCAACTCTGTCATTGCTCAGTAGGGTAAACTCAGATGTGAGAACAGAGAATCTGCAGGAGTCTCCCCTCCTTCAGGGCCCAGGCCAGGATCAGGGAGGACACCTCTTAGGCCTGACCAGCTGCTGCACAGAGGGCAGGGCAGAGCAGGGAAGGGTGAGAACCAGGCCGTGTAGGACAGTTTGTGTCCCATCCCGCATCCTTCTTTGTCACCTGAGTCATTTGCCACAGTCAGTATCATAGCAATGGTCAGTCTTGTCTTCACCCTCAGTCTGGTCTTCCTCAGCGGGGTCATGTCTCTGTGTTGCATCCTCAGAATCAGGCTTCGATGGTCACTCATATCTGTATATATACCAGCTGGGGGACCAGGCTTGGCTTCTGCTGCTGCCAAGAAGCAGGTTCACACCTGAGCTCATCCCTAGAGCAGGGATCTTAGGCCTGATCAGGGTCACTGACACGGAGGGAGTCAACATCGGGTCGGGGGAGGCATGAAGCCTGTGACAGAGGAGAGGAGAGAGTTCTGGGGAAGACAGGAGGCTGAGTCAGACCCAAGCTGAATGAAAGACCCAGCCCTGAGGGGTGGGAGCAATGTGGACACAGGTGAGGGAAGGGCCCAACACCATGGACCCTGGGTGGGAAGTAGGACAGAACAGCTGTGCCTCACACTGTGCCTGTCAGTGGGCATCTCATCTGTTTTGGGAAGAGCAGTAGAGCAAGGGTGAAAGTACGCAGATGTGTCTGGAAGACCAGCTCCATGGCGGGGCTGTGAGCTGTTCCACCTGCAGATGCCTGGGCCCCACCTGGAACTGTGCAGATGCTGATGCATCTTGGGGAGCACCCCCCACCTCAGGGGACTGTGTGCTCACTGAGCTTCACAGTGTAAGGTTTCAGGCCACCATGGAAGATCTCACTTCCTCTGTTTATCTCCCTAGGTCCTACTGTGCCACCTGGGACATTTAGCTCAACTGTCCGTTCCTGTCAGTGGAGCTTGGTTCAGTTCCTAGCTCCTGTAGTGATGTGGAAAAAACGGTCTAAGAATAGAGTCTGTCAGAGAGGAGAGAAGATGGTGGAAGAGTAGGGGACCCTTGTTTCTTCTAGTCCCTGGAGTTCAGCTAGATAGTTATCAAATCATTCTGAACATCTGCAGGCTCAACAGAAGGAACTGCTGCAACTCTACAAAGTGTGACCACTTTTATGCAAGGTAGGAGTTGTGCAGTAGTCAATCAGAGGGGATATATGGGAAGAAAAGCCGTGGGGAGAGGGAGCCTCTGTAAGCCTGTTACCAAAAGGAGAGAGAGCAGAGTCTGCATAATTGGAACTTTTAGAAGTCTGCTCTGGTGAGAGACATCCTTGCCTGAGGAGCCTTCCAGTGGCAAGACAGGGCTGAATCCTAGGTGGGACAGTGTGGTCTCAGGAAACTGGAGTCACAGGAAGAGAAGGGGAGGATCAGTGTTGTAGAGTTCCCACGTATTGGAATGGGGAAATCAGTGGCAATCAGCAAGCCAGGAGTGGGCTTTCAGCTAGGTGTTACCATAAACCATGAACTGTGGCATGGTCAGGCAACCACTCTCTGACTAGATGCCCCAAAAGTAGCCATGACAACTGCCACAACACTCCCTCCTTCACCTGGAGGAGCAGGCTGGTGAACACTAAAGGAATCTGTGGAGTTTGGTTCACACAGAAGTGACTGACTCCTTTTCCCTGAGGATGAACTGAAGAGTTGGGACTGCCATCCCTGAGCTCCGGGACTGGAGACTGGGCCATTGTCATTTTCAGTCTCATCCTCTACTGAGGTGCAGAAAGGCTTCAGGAACAAAAGGCATTTAGAGCAGCCAAAGCAGCTTACATTGAGCCTTGTCCCTGGCCAGCGGCAGTGCCACTCCACAGGGCAAAGACACCAGAGAGAATCAGCCCAGCGGACCCCTCCCCCAGAAGATCAACAGGAACATCAGGCTAACAACAAGCTTATGGATCACACAGAACTGAAAAATGCTTGTGGTAGGGCAAAATAATATATAGAATTTGAGGGTTTTTCCTCATGACTCTCGAGTCTTTCATTTAAATTACTTACTTTTTTCCTATTCTCTTTTTTTATATATTTTTTAAAAATTTTAATAAACATAGAATGTATTTTTATCCCCAGGGGTACAGGTCTGTGAATCGCCAGGTTTACACACTTCACAGCACTCACCATAGCACATATCCTCCCCAATATCCATAACCTCCCCTGCCTCTCCCAACCCCCCTCCCCCAAGCAACCCTCAGTTTGTTCTGTGAGATTAGGAGTCACTTATGGTTTGTCTCCCTCCCGATCCCATCTTGTTTCATTTATTCTTTTCCTACCCCCCAGACCCCCCATGTTGCATCTCCACTTCCTCGTATCAGGGAGATCATATGATAGTTGTCTTTTTCCGATTGACTTATTTCACTAAGCATGATACCCACTAGTTCCATCCACGTCGTCGATAATCGCAAGATTTCATTTCTTTTGATGGCTGCATAGTATTCCATTGTGTATATACACCACATCTTCTTTATCCATTCATCTGTTGATGGACATCTAGGTTCTTTCCATAGTTTGGCTATTGTAGACATTGCTGCTATAAACATTCGGGTGCATGTGTCCCTTCGGATCACTACGTTTGTATCTTTAAGGTAAATACCCAGTAGTGCAATTGCTGGGTCATAGGGTAGTTCTATTTTCAACTTTTTTTTAAATCATTTTTTAATTTATTTTCAGCATAACAGTATTCATTGTTTTTGTACCACACCCAGTGCTCCATGCAGTCCATCCCTCTCTAAAACCCACCACCTGGTTCCCCCAACCTCCCACCCCCCCACCTCTTCAAACCCTTCAGATTGTTTTTCAGAGTCCATAGTCTCTCATTGTTCACCTCCCCTTCCAATTTCCCCCAACTCCCTTCTCCTCTCTAACTTCCCTTGTCCTACATGTTACTTGTTATGCTCTACAAATAAGTGAAACCATATGATAATTGACTCTCTCTGCTTGACTTATTTCACTCAGCATAATCTCTTCCAGTCCCGTCCATGTTGCTACAAAAGTTGGGTATTCATCCTTTCTGATGGAGGCATAATACTCCATAGTCTATATGGACCACATCTTCCTTATCCATTTGTCCGTTGAAGGGCATCTTGGTTCTTTCCACAGTTTGGCAACCGTGGCCATTGCTGCTATAAACATTGGGGTACAGATGGCCCTTCTTTTCACTACATCGGTATCTTTGCTAATACACAGTAGTGCAATTGCTGGGTCATAGGGAAGTTCTATTTTGAGGAACCTCCATGCTGTTTTCCAGAGTAGTTGCACCAGCTTGCATTCCCACCAACAGTGTAGGAGGGTTCCCCTTTTTCCGTATCCTCGCCAGCATCTGTCATTTCCTGACTTGTTAATTTTAGCCATTCTGACTGGTGTGAGGTGATATCTCATTGTGGTTTTAATTTGTATTTCCCTGACACCGAGTGATGTGGAGCACTTTTTCATGTGTCTGTTGGCCATCTGGATGTCTTCTTTGCAGAAATGTCTGTTCATGTCCTCTGCCCCTTTCTTGATTGGATTATTTGTTCTTTGGGTGTTGAGTTTGCTAAGTTCTTTATAGATTTTGGACACTAGCCCTTTATCTGATATGTCGTTTGCAAATATCTTCTCCCATTCTGTCAGTTGTCTTTTGGTTTTGTTAACTGTTTCCTTTGCTGTGCAAAAGCTTTTGATCTTGATGAAATCCCAATAGTTCATTTTTGCCCTTGCTTCCCTTGCCTTTGGCGCTGTTCCTAGGAAGAAGCTGTTGTGGCTGAGGTCGAAGAGGTTGCTGCCTGTGTTCTCCTCAAGGATTTTGATGGTTTCCTTTCTCACATTGAGGTCCTTCATCCATTTTGAGTCTATTTTCGTGTGTGGTGTAAGGAAATGGTCCAGTTTCATTTTTTCTGCATGTGGCTGTCCAATTTTCCCAACACCATTTATTGAAGAGGCTGTCTTTTTTCCATTGGACATTCTTTGCTGCTTTGTCGAAGATTAGTTGACCATAGAGTTGAGGGTCTATTTCTGGGCTCTCTATTCTGTTCCACTGATCTATGTGTCTGTTTTTGTGCCATTACCATACTGTCTTGATGATGACAGCTTTGTAATAGAGCTTGAAGTCCAGAATTGTGATGCCACCAACTTTGGCTTTCTTTTTCAATATTCCTTTGGCTATTCTGGGCCATTGGGGTCTTTTCTTTCTGGGTTTTTTCTTTTCTTTCTTTCTGGGCTATTCGAGGTCTTTTCTGGTTCCATATAAATTTTAGGATTATTTGTTCCACTTCTTTGAAAAAAATGGGTGGGATTTTGATAGGGATTGCATTAAATGTGTAGATTGCTTTAGGTTTTTTCCTATTCTCTTTAACAAGATTCTTATTTTATCAATTCATTGTTTTTAAGTCTTTTTTAAAATTTTCATTTTACATTGACATTTGATAGATACATTTTTTTCATTTTTGGCTTTCCCTCACTGTATTCAATTTTACTTTTGTATATATATATTTTTTTCTTCCCTTTCAATTTTGGGATCTAGTGTCTGTTAGATTATATTCTTTTTTCCTACCCACTCCCTTCATTTTCTTGGTTGCTGATCTCTTTGTGTTTGTTTAGTATATATTTTGCTGGGGTCATAGTTGATAATTTTGATTTTTTTCCCTTGTTCATGTATTCCTCTCTGGACAAAATGACGAGAAGGAGAATTTCACAACAAAAGAAAGAATCAGAAGTAGTACTCTCTGACATACATTTAATTAATATGGATATAAGTCAAACATCAGAGATAGAACAAATCAGTAAGAGAAGAGAGAAGAACCACATGGTCCTCTCAATTGATGCAGAAAAAGCATTTGACAATATCCAGCATCCATTCCTGATTAAAATGCTTCAAAGTATAGGAATAGAGGGAACATTCCTGAACTTCATAAAATCTATCTATGAAAACCCCACAGTAAATATCATCCTCAATGGGAAAAAGCTGACAGCCTTCCCTTTCACATCAGGAACACGACAAGGATGCCCACTCTCACCACCCTTGTTCAACATACTGTTAGAAGTCTTAGTAACAGCAATCATATAACAAGGAGAAATAAAAGGTATTCAAATTGGCAATGATGAAGTCAAATTCTCTCTTCACAGATGACATGATACTTTATATGGAAAACCCAAAAGACTCCACGCCCAAACTACTAGAACTCATACAGCAATTCAGTAATGTGGCAGGATACAAAGTCAATGTACAGAAATCAGTTCCTTTCTTATATAGTAACAATGAAAACACAGAAAGGGAAATTAAAGAATCAATTCCATTTACTATAGCACCAAGAACCATAAGATACCTGGGAATAAACCTGACCAAAGAGGTAAAGGATCTGTATTCGAGGAACTACAGAACACTCATGAAAGAAATTGAAGAAGACACAAAAAGATGGAAGACCAGTCCATGCTGTTGGATCGGAAGAATAAACATTGTTAAAAATGTCTATACTGCCTAGAGCAATCTATACTTTTAATGCCATTCCGATCAAAATTCCACAGTATTTTTTTGAAAGAGCTGGAACAAATAATCCTAAAATTTGTATGGAATCAGAAGAGACCCTGAATCGCTAAGGAAATGTTGAAAAACAAAAATAAAACTGGTAGCATCATGTTACCTGATTTCAAGATTTACTACAAAGCTGTGATCACCAAGACAGCATGGTACTGGCATAAAAACAGAC